>NW_028327483.1:327500-655000 GCF_031878675.1 Megascapheus bottae
TCTCTGTCTCTCTCTGTGTCTGTCTCTCTCTCTCCCTTTCTTTTCTGTTTTTTTTTGGTGGTTTATAGTAGAAAGAGTCTCATGTGAACATGGGGGCATTACACAGACTCTGAAATCTGAGGATTATGATTCAAATCCAGCCTGGGCAGGAAAGTTCATGAGACTTTAATCTGTAATCAACCACCAACAGACAGAAAATACCAAAGTTCTAGTCAGGAAAATACAAGTGCAAGCCCACCACTGCCACTCACTAAAAAAAGTCTCATGGACTTTCGTGCCAAGGCTGGCTTTCAAACACACTCCTCAGAAGTCTTCAAATTCAGTAGGTAGGATTTCAGATGTGCAACATGATTTGAAAGTGTTTAATTGCTCTTCTTTACTTTTCCCTTTTCATCTAGTTAACTATTTCTGTATATATACAATTTTTTGCAGTTTTTCAGTTAATTTCACGACCTCTAGTTTCTTCTTGGGACTAACCACTCTCCCTCAATATTTTTTTACAGTTTAGATATTTTTGTTTTTGTTTTCTTGCCCCTCAACATTTAGACGCTCTGCTACTTGGGCCACAGGTCAACTATTGGCTTTGTTGTTTACCCCATCGTGGGGCTGAAACTTATGGTCTGGGCAGTATTCCTGAGCTCTTTTTTTTTCCTTTTTTTCCCTGAGCTCTTTTGCTCAAAGTGAACACTCTTCGACTTTGCTCCACAATGCAACTTCTGGGTTTTGAGTGGTAATTTGAGGTAAATGATTTACAGACTTTGGTGTTTTGATTTTGTTTTTAATTTAAGACTCCCTGGCTCTACCACATAAGCCATACTTCAACTTCTGTCTTTTTATTTTTTGGTGGTTCATAGGAGATAAGAGTGCCCTGGGAACACAAGGGAACTGCAGAGGCTTGATATTTTATAATGGTGGTTTGAGGCCAGCCTGGGCAGGAAAGTCCATGAGACTCTTATCTCTAATGAACCACCCACAGGGAGAAAGTAGTAGAGCCTGGGCCAGAAGTGTACCCTACTGGTAGATTGCTTGCCTTACATGCACAAAGCCCTGGGTTCAATTCCTCAGTACCACAAATACAGAAAAATCTAGAAGTTGCACTGTGGCTCAAGTGACAGAGCACTACACTTGAGCAAAAAGTGTCCAAGGACAGTGCCCAGGCCTTGAGTTGAAGCCTGAGTGGAAAAAACAAACAACTAGTAGGGCCCTAATCATGAACAAACACCATCAGTTTAAGCTCAACACCGGCAGACACACATTAATACAAGTCTCATGGACTTTCTTGCCCAGGCTGGCTTCAAACAACCATCCTCTGATTTCAGTGACCTTAGGCAGGCAGGAACCAAGTTTAGAAAATTTTGATTTGTCTCTTGGATATCTTCTCCTTTCTGTTTTTTTTTTTTTTGTGGGTGATGGAGCTTGAAGTAGGCCCGGGCACTGTCCTTGTGCTCATCAACTCAAGGCTACTGCCCCACTTCCCATTTTCTAGAGGTTAATTGGAGATGAGTCTTACCTCCTTATATTCCTGGGCTGGTATTGAACCTGAATCCTCAGATTTCAGACAATTGAATGAATAGGATTACAGGCGTGAGCCACCTTGCCTGGCTTTCCTTCCTTTTAATTCATCTTTTTTTTGTTTCTTTTAAAAATTTGTCTGTTCTGAATTTATAGCTTGTTATGGATTGGCTCCTCTCTCTAAGATGTTTTTCTTTGCATTGCTTTTTCCTCATGGCTAGCAGTTTTCACAACTGGGTTCATCACTCAACTTCAGGCTTTCTTTCCTTCCTTCCTTCACATTTTTTAGCCAGTTCTGGGCCTTGAACTTGTGGCTAAGCACTGTCCTTGGGCTTATCAATGCTAGAGCTCTATCACTGGAGCCACAGCAGCATTTCTGGCTTTTTCAATACATGTGGTACCAAGGAATTGAACCTGGGAATTTGGGCAAGCTAGACAAGCACTCTTACCACTAGGCCAATCTCCTGGCCCTCTTACTTTACTTTTACTTCCTCCCTCCTTCTCTCATCCTCCCTCCCAACATCCCTCCTCTGTACTTCCATGCCTACTTACTTTCTTCTTTGCTTCTTTCTTTGCTTTTTCTGGTGGTTTATAGGAGAAAGTCTCATATGAACATGGGGGCATACAAAAACTGAGAAATATGAGGATTATAGTTCAAAGCCAGCATGGTCAGGAAAGTCCATGAGACTTTTCTTCAATTAACCACCAAGATAGAGGAAGTAGTAGAGTTCTAGCCAGAAACAAAACACAACAAGTTTAAATCCACCAGTGTCACTAACTAAAACAGATCTCATGGACTGTCCTGCCCAGAGTGGCTTCAAACCAGGATCCTCAAATTTCAGCAGGCTAGGTAGGTAGGATTACAGGTGTGCACCGTCATTTGAATTTCTGTAATTGGATCCTTTCTCCTTTCAAATTTTATTTTTTATTTTTCTATTTAAAAAATTAGTTCAGGACTTGTGGCTTGATATTAGAAAGTAGCCACTTAATCTCACTTTTTCTTTTTGTTTTTATTTGAGGTGTTTATCTTGAATATACTATGTACACTTTGGGTCACGGAGAAACTACTGGCTTTTGTTCTTTTGATTCCTATAATAGGGCTTGAACTCTGGGCCTGGTTCATGAGAGGATCATTTTTTTCCCTCAAAGCTAGCAGTTTTTACAATTGGAGGCAAAACTTGACTTCTGAGTCTTTTTATTTTTTCGTTTGTGTGCTTGTACTTAGGGCTTGAAATAAGGCCTGGTGACTCCCCCTGTGGCTTTCTTGTTTTAAATTCCAGGCTAGCAGGCTGGTCTACTTGAGGCACAACTTAACTATTGCCTCTTTTTTTATGTTGGTAAATAGGAGCGAAGTGTCCATTGAGAAACCAAGGGCATTACACAGAATCCTAAAATCTAAACCCTGCAGTCTGAAGACGGTTGGCCAGGAAAGTCCCAAAGACTCTTATCTCTAACCACCAAGAGCTAGGAAGTAGTAGAGCTCTATCTAGCCCTGAGTAAAACACCAGGAGTTCAAGCCTACCACTGGCACTCACTTAAACAAGTCTCATGGACTTTCCTGCTCAGTCTGTCATTGAGCTTCCTCCTCCACCTCTCCCTCCTTCTGTGATTTATTTATTTATTTATTATGGTGCTTTATAGGAGATGAGAATGCCCTGGGAAGAGAAGGGTTCTACATAGAGGACTGAAATCTAAGGATCATAGTTGGAAGCCATCCTGGGCAGGAGAGTTAATAAGATTCTTACCTCTAGTTAACCTCCAGGAGGCAGAAAGTAGTATAGCTCTAGCCATGAGCCAAAAAGAGCAAGTTCAAGCCCACCACTCCTGATCATTAAAACAGGGCTCATACACTTTCCTGTCCAGTCTGGCTTCAAATCATGATCCTCATCTTTCAGCTGTCTAAGAAGATAGGGTCACAGGTGTGAGGTTTAAATTCCTTTAATTGTTTCCTCTCCTTTCATATTTTATTTAGTTATTTTTAATTTATTATAATTTTTGTCAGTTCTGTGGCTTGAACTTTGTCCCTGGGCACTGTCCCTGAGATATAAAACTCAAGGCTCCCACCTTAAGCCACAGCAACACTTCCTCACATTTTATTTAATTTTTAATTCAGGTCCTTTGGCTTAGAGCATGGCCACTCACCCCCAATATGTGTATTTGTTTTTCTGTGTTTGAGGCTTTCAGCTGAAAATTGCAGTCAGGTTGTACAATTTGGGTCACAGGTCTACTACTGGCTTTGGATCTTTTGGTTCTTGTGCTAGGTCTTGAACTACGGGCCTGGTCACTGTTCATTAGGGGATTATTTTAATTTTTTTCTCAGAGCTAACAGTATTTACAATTGGAGGTAAAATTCATCTTTGGAGTCTTTTCATTTTTCATTTGTGTGCTAGTACTTAGGGCTTGAACTCAGCTTGGTGTCTTTCCCTGAGGCTTTCTTTTATTAAATTCCAGGCTAGCAGGCTTGACTACTTAAGCCACATCTAAAGTTCTGCTACTTTTTTCTTTTCCAGTGGTTAATAGGAGACAAGAATCCCATGAGAAACCAAGGGTCCTACATAGTATCCCAAAATCTGAAGATTACAGTTGGAAGCCAGCCTGGATAGGAAAGTCCATGAGACTCTTATCTCCCATTAAGCACCAAGATCCAGGAAGCAATAGAACTCTAGTCATGAGCCAAACACAACAAGTTCAAGACCCACACTGCTGCCCACTAAAACATGTCTCATGGACTTTCCTGCCAACTTGAACTTTGATCCTCAATGTCAGTGGCCTGAGCAGGTAAGATTCCACATGGGAGCCATGTTTCAAAATTCTTTAATGGGGCCCTCTCTCTTTCACCTTCCTTTTCATTTATTGTACAGTTCCTGGTTTTTGTTTTTGTTTTTTTGTACAAACCTATCAGTCTAACATTTTGAAGGACAGTACAATTTCTGGATTTTGAGTGATAATTGAACGTATGTTTCTCACAGGGAATTTCTTCCTCTGGCTGGCTTTGAATGGTGATCCTCAGCTCTCAGCTTCCTAAGTAGCTAGGATTATAATAAAAGAACCTAGAATGTTTATTTTCTTTTCTTCTGTTTTGGTTCTTCTGCTGGAGCTTGATCTCAGGGCATGATCACTTCCAAGAGTTTTTACATCACACAGTGTGTAAGTAGTACAATCAGAGTGAAAGCTCAATTTCCAAGTCTTTTTTATTTTAAATTAAGGAACTGGTACTTAGATCTTGAACTCATAGCTGAAGGGTTTTTTTGGTCTTTTGTTTTTTGGGTTTTTTTTGTGGGTCATGGGGCTTGAACTCTGGACCTGAGCTCTGTCCCTGAGCTCTTCAGCTCAATGCTATTGCCCTATCCTTGAGCCAAATCCCTCCTCCTGTTTTCTACAGGTTGATTAGAGATAAGAAGCTCAAGTCCTTTTGTGCCCAGGCTGGCTTTGAACTTTGATTCTCAGACTGTAGCTGGATTACAGGCATGAGCCACCGTGGTTATATAAGAGAAGAATCTCATGTTATTACATAGGGTTATTACATAGGCTCTGATATCTGAGGATTGTGGTTCAAAACCAGCCAAGGCAGGAAAGTCCATAAGAGTCTAATCTTAAATTAGCTACCGTAAATGTTAGACATTTCAAGGCCACCAGTTGTAATGACAATAAATCCAATGTAGGTTTTCAGCAGTTTGGTCTGAGAAGCAGTATTCAAGAAGATGATTATCCCGGGGGAAGAGGAGAGGCTCCAGCAGCTCCTGACTCTATTCCCTAATGGGTTTCAGCACCATTATGAAGGTTTGGCAAAAAGGAAACCACCACAGGATTCAGGCAGAAAAGCACTTATTTGGAGAGCATGTTGCCAGCCCACAAGAGATAGAGGTTGGGGAGAGAAGAAGAAGAGAGAATGGAGGGAAGGGAAAAAAATAGTGGCTTTAGGTGTATTGGGGTTGATGTAGGAAGAAGGTGGAGGGAGTAGTGGCTCTAGCAGATGCAGATGTGAACTCAGCATCTGGGATTCTCCCATGTTTATAAGGAGGTACGATGAGGTCAATCCAGGAGGTGACCTCAGGGAAACGGGAGCTAACTGCCCACAGGTAGACCAGTTACATGGTTATGAATGCTGAGCCCGTGGCTTAGGGGTAAGGGGTCTTGTGTGTACCTAGGAATGATAGTGGCGGCCTTTGGTTCAATTCCTCAGTACCACATAAATAAAAATAAATAAAAGTCTTTCATTGGCTCTACCCTTTTATTTTTTGATGACCAACCAATTTTATATAGTTTTATATACTAAACAAGGTTCAGACTTTTTCCCATATAGTTGGTATTGCTTCATTTTCGGTCAGTCGGAACTTCTCCTGGACATCTGCATCATTTTTTCCATATATTTTTATTGTAATTAATAGAAATGTTACATTATATTCACCAGATAGAAGGTGCATTACTTCACATACATTGTTATACTTTCTCATGTCTTGGTCCCCATTTCCCTCCTCCCACCCCCAGCCCTCATCTTGTTTTCCTCCCTTCCCAATCGTACTTCAAATAACCAAATATTCATATATACAATACATCAGATAACCAGGTGAAATACTGTAAAAATATGAGGTAACCAAGGGACAGCAAAAAAGATGACAGATAACATAGTACATTAAGGAGAACAATCACTCATTACATGTCTTTTGTTTCTATATCCTGGAGGTCCTTTCATTTAGCATCATTCTATATGGCCTTATGTATCTAGGTTTTGTTCTATTGTAAATCTCTCTTAGGAATGGCTCCACCCACTTTTATACATTTTATTATTCTGTGAATTTTTATTCTCTGTACATACACATGTGTGTGTGTGTTTGTGTGTTTGTATGGATGCATGTGTGCCCATGTGTAAGGCATGTAGGCTCTATGGCTTTGTCCAGTGCTCATATCTGCCTATAGTAATTGTTTTTACTCTTTTGGGGGATTAAACTCAAGGATTGGCCATGTGTCCTTGGCTTGAAACTGGACCAAGATTCTCCCACTGCAGCCAAGCCACCCCCCACTACTTCCCAACTCCCCCCTCCCCACACCCACAAGGATAGCAGGCACAATAAATAGAGGCTCCCCTAAAATTTTTGTATATTTTAGGTGGTGGTGCTAGGGCTTGAACTCAGAGCCTTGGCATTGTCCTTGAGATTTAATTATTCAGGCTAGCAGAATCTATGTCTTGACCCACAAATCAATTTTAGTCTTTTTTCTTTTCTTTTTTGCATCCGTTTCTGCGGTTGAATTCAGGAAGTGGAAATTGTCCCTGAGCTTTTGTTCCAGGATCCATACTTTGAGCCACTTCTGGGTTTTCTCTTCTTTCTTTCTTTGCTTTTTCTTTCCTTTCAATCTTTCTTTCTCTCTTTCTTACTCTTTCTCTTTCTCTCTTGCTTATTCTTTCTTTCTTTCATCTAAGGCTTGATAGGGCCTTCTTCCCCCTCTTCTATTTCTTTTTTGGTTTTTTCTTTTTTATTTAATTTTAGTGCTGATCTTGGAGCTTGAACTTAGGACCAGCTCAATATTTAACTTCAAAACTCCCCACCCAACCCTTATGGATAGAACATGCTACAACTTGAACCAGAAGCCACAAGTCCACTCCTGTGATTTTTTTGTTCTGTTTTATTTTGGTAGTTCGTAGGAGACAAGAACTTCATGGGAAGCTGAGGTCACAACATCGGTGCATAAAATCTGAGAACTTGTGTTCAAATATATCCAAGGCAGGTAAGTCCATGAGATTCATTTAACTTTTACAAGAGTGGAAGTAGTAGCATGCTATCTATAAGAAAAAATATTTCTGCTTGAAATTCTGTGCTCTAGTCTTAGGACTGACACACACTCACAAATTCTAATGGCCTTTCTTGCCAGGGTTTTTGCTGGAATAATGATCATCAAATTCTATAGCTTGAGCTATAGGTGTGAACCACCAACTCTGCTCATTTTAACATCTGTAATTGGCTCTTTGCTCTTCTCCCTGTTATTTACACATCGGTATTTACGTATTTATGTGCCCTAGCTCTAGATCTCTAGGCATGGTCACCATTGCTAATTTGTTTGTACAAATGTGTTCCTTGAGCGCTTGAGCCTCATCTCCACTTCTGGCATTTTCTTCCTGAGGAATCAGACGTAAGGCTTGATGCATGCTAGGCAAGTACTAAACCACTGAGTCACATTCCCAGCCCTATGTCTAATTTTCTGCTGGTTAACTGTAGATGACAGGCTCATGGAATTTCCTGCCCAGGCAGGTTTTAAACCACCATCATCAGCTTTCATTTTCATGAGTAGCTAGGATTATACATGACAGCTACCAATGCCTGGATAATGTTACTAATTTTTTTTGCCAATTCTTGGCCCTGAACTCAGGGCCTCAGCATGTCCTTGCAATTTCTCAAGGATAGAGCTCTACCACTTGAGCAACAACACCACTTCTGGCTTTTTCAATGTATGTGATAACCAGGAATCAAATCTAAGTCTTTCTGCATGCTAGGCAACCAGTCTACCACTAATCCAATCTTCAAGCCCATCATGTTACTATTGTTTTTTTTGGGGGGGGGGAGTTGTCATGGGGCTTGAACTCTTTAGATTCTGTAACCTAGATCTTCAGCTCAAGGCTACCACCCTACCCTTGGGCGTGGGTTATATTCTTGAGTTCTTCAATTCAAGGCTAACACACCAGCCTAGAGCCAAGATGTACTTTGCATTTTCTACAGATTAATTAGAGATAAGAGTCTCAAGTCCTTTTGTGCCCAGGCTGGCTTTGAACCCTTGTCCTCAGATCCTCAGATCTCAGCCTCCTGATTTCCTAGGATTACAGTCGTGGGCCACTGTACTCTTCTTCATATTACTATTCTTTTTTATTAAAAAAATTATTAACATTGATTTTATATCATATATCAAATGTCATGGTTTACAAACCTGTATTAAGAAGGGAATGTCTGTATACAATCTTTGGCACTTAGGTTTTAGAACATAATTAAAATTAAGTTCAGGGTTTATATGTCATATACATATTAATCTATATAATGAAACATGTCTATAGAGTATTTAGCCTATCATAGATTTTTATGTTTATGTAGTTATATTTGTATCTCTAAGACCATGACTATAACATTGAGTACCCAAATACTGCGTCATTGCTCTTGTACTGTTTGGATCTAATAGCCACAAATTAAGGATACCATGTGCCTTTTGTTCCTTTGCTCTTGATTTATCTCATTCAACATGATTTGCTCTGGCTTCATCCACTTCGCAATGATTGCCATTATTTTTTCTTGTCTGTTGGATATGTAGAATTCCATTGTGTATATAGCTATATAGCTATATATCTATATGAATATATATACATATACATATCACATTTTTGTATCCATATATCTGCTGTAGGGCATCTGGGTTGTTTCCATTGCTGGGATATTATGAATTATGCAGAGATGAACATAGCTGAGCAGGTGTCCTTATCATATCCTGGGTTATGATGTTCAGGACAGATGCCCAGGAGTGGTATGGCAAGATCGTAGGGAAAGTTTATTTTCAGTTTTCTACGAAACCTCCTAACTGCCTTCCGAGTGGCTGAACTTGTTTACATTTCCACTAGCAGTGCAGTAGGTTTCCTCCTTCTCCAAACACCTCCACCATTTGTCATTTTCTGAGTTCAGAATATTGGCCATTCTTGTTGGGGTAAGATCATATCTTAGAGTTGTTTTATTCGCATTTTCTTTATAGCCATGGGTGATGAGAATTTTCTCATAAGTTTTTCTGCCATTTTAGCCTCTTCATTGATGTCTCTCTTTAGTTTCCTTGCATATTTAATGATTGGTTTGTTGGGTGTGGGGGGATTAGTTTCTTGAGTTCCCTGTAGATACTGAATATTAAGCATTTGTCTGTTGTATAACTGGTAAATATCTTTTCACAGTTGGTTGGCTGTCTTTGTACTTTAGCTATGCATTCATCAGTGCAGAAACTTTATTTTTAGGTAGTCCCATTTGTCAAGTCTTTTCTCTGCAATCTGTTGTGACCCTAGGACTCTGTTCAGGAAGTTTTTGCATGTGCCTGAGTTCCTGTGTCTCTCCTCCTCTATCATGTAACAGTTTCAAGGTTTCTGGTCTTTAATCCATATTGAGGTCTTTGATCCATTTTGAATTAATGCTTGTGCATGGTGAAAGAGTGGGATCAATTTTCCGTTTTCTGCATGCGGCTGCCCAGTTTTGCCAGCACCAATAATTGAATAGGCTGTTTGTTCCACTGTATATCTTTGGCTCCTTTGTCAAATACAAGATGACTACGGGTATGTGGTTTTATTTCTGGATCTTCTTTTCGGTTCCATTGATCTTCTCATCTATTCTTGTGCCAATAAGATGCAGTTTTTGATATTCTGGCTCTATATTAGAGTTTGAAGTCTGGTATTATAATACCACATGCTCTTTTTGCCTAGAATTGTTTTGACTATTCTAGATCTTTTGTTGTTCCAAACAAAACTTTGGAATACACCTTCTATTCTAGTGAAGAATGTGTTGGGATTTTGATGGGGATTGCATTGAATATGAATATCAGTTTAGGCATTACGGCCATTTTCATTATGTTGCTTTTCCCTTCCCATGCACATGGGATGACTTTCCATTTCCTGGTGTCCTCTTTAATTTCTTTCATTAGACTTTTCTAGTTTTCATTAAATAATTTCTTTACATATTTGGTTAAGTTAATTCCTAAATATTTTATTTTGAGGGGGCTATTGCGAATGGTATCATTTTCTTGATTTCCTCTATTGTTTGCATATTGTTGGTATACAGAAAGGCTACTGATTTTTCCAGGTTAATTTTGTATCCTGTCATTTTTTATTGATTAATTAGCACATCGCTAGTGTTTAATTAATCCTAGGAGTTTGGGAGTGGAGTTCATTGGGCTGTTCATGTACAGGATCATGTCATGTGCAAATAGGGATTGTGTAATTTTTTTCCCTATGTGGATCCCTTTGATGTCCTTCTCTTGCCTTATTGCTCTAAGGCTTCCAGCACTACACTGAAGAGAAGTGGGGAGAGTGGACATCCCTGCCTAGTTCCTGATTTTAAGGTAAATGGTTCTAGTTTTTCTCCACTTAGTATGATACAGATGTGGATTTGTCATACATGGCTTTAATTATTTTAAGGAATTTATCTCTTATTCCTATTCTAGTAATTTCTAGATGAATGGATGTTGTATTTTGTTAAATGTTTTCTCAACGTCTACAGAAATTATCATATGATTCTTATCCTTAGCTTTATTGTTATGTTGCATTACATTAATTGATTGGCGAATGTTAAACCAGCCTTGCATCAGTGGGAAGAACCCTACTTGATCGTACTGTTTAATTTTTGTATTTTTGTTTTATTTTTTTTCTGCCAGTCCTGGGCTCGAGCTCAGATCCTAAGCACTGTTCTTGGACTTCCTCAACTCTAGAGCTCTACCACTTGAGCTTCAGCACCACTTCCAGCTTTTTTCTATGTATGTGTTACCAAGGAATCCAATCCGGGTCTTTGTGGATGCCAGGCAAGCACTTTACCATTAGGCCAAACTCCCAGCCAGTGTATAGTTTTTTAAATTTGTTTCTGGATTCTGTTGGCTAGTATTTTATTGAGAAGGTTTATGTCTGTGTTCATTAGAGTGATAGGGCTGTAATTCTATTTTCTTGTTGGATCTTTCCCTGGTTTGGGGATGAGTGTAACATTAGCTTCATAAAATGAGTTTGGTATGTCTCCTTCTGCTTCTATTTCTTGGAAGAGTTTCAATAGTGTAGGTATTAATTCCTCTTTAAAACGCTTGTGGAATTTTGCAGTGAAACCATCTGGACCTGGACTCTTTTTGTTTGGCATTTCTCTGATTGCTTCCTCTGTCTCATTGTATGAAATTGGCTTGTTCAGTTTGCTTATTTCTTCTTGGTTCAATGTGGATAGCCTCTATTTATTTAAGAAATCATCCATTTCTACTAAATTTTCCTGTTTCTTTGAATATAGGTCCTGGAAGTAGTTATTCATAGTGGACTGAGTATCTTGAATATTAGTCATGATTGCTTCTGCAGGGTCTCTAATCTTGTTTATTTTAGTCTCCCCTCTCCAGTTTTTTGGTTAATCTTGCCAGGAGTCTGCCAATTTTCTTGACTTTATCAAAGAACCAAATTTTTGATTTATTAATTTTATGTATAGTAAATCTAATTTCATTTTCTGATATTTCTTATTTCATTTTTATGTCTGTCCTTCTGATTTAGAATAAACTTTATCTTGCTCCCTTTCTTGTTTGGGTTATTTATATGATCTTCTGTCTTTTTAATATGGGCTCCTAGTGCAATAAATATGACCCTTAGAACTGCTTTTCTGTGTCTCATAATTTCTTTTGGTGATGTATCTTGATAGTTATTACATTCAAGAAATTCCTGAGGGCCGGGAGTTTGGCCTAGTGGTTTAAGTGCTTGCCTAGCATGCACAAAGACCCGGGTTCGATTCCTTGGTACCACATATATACAAAAAAAGCCGGAAGTGGTGCTGAGGCTCAAGTGGTAGAGCTCTAGCCTTGAGAAAGTCCAAGGACAGCGCTCAGGCCCTGAGCTCAAGCCCGGAACTGGCAAAAAAAAGAAAAAAAAAGAAATTTCTGAATTTCTTCTTTGATTTGATTCAGAAGTGTGTTGTTCAGCTTCCAAGTGTTTGAATGTTTTTTACCCTTTACTGTGTTGTTTAGAACTAGTCTGATTCCACTGTGATCAGATAGAATGCATGGGATTATTTCAGTCCTCTTGTATCTGCTTAAGTTTTCTGTATGATCTATTAAGTGATCTGTTTTGGAATATGTTCCATATGCTGCTGAGAAAAATGTATAAAGTTTTGTTGTTGGGTGGAAGACTCTGTGTATATCTGCTAAGCCCAACTGGCCTATGATGTCATTTAAGTCAGAGGTGTCTTTGCTTATCTTTTGTTGAGTCGATCTGTCATTTGTTGAGAGTGCCATATTGAAGTCTCCCACTATGACTGTGTGTTGAGTCTATCAGGTTCTGTAAATTGAAGAAAGTTTGCTTGACATACTTAGGTGCTCCCATGTTGGGGAGTAAATGTTTATAAGTGTAATATTCTTGTTATGAATTGTCCCCTTTACTAATATGTAGTGGCCACCTTTATCTTTATGTACTGATTTTACTGAGAAGTTAGTTTTGTCAGAGATTAAGTTTGCTACTCCTGCCTTTTTATATGGTCCATTGGAGTGAAACTTTTTTCCCCATTCTTTCACTTGGAGTTTGTTTCTCTCTTTGTCAGTGAGGTGGGTCTCTTGGAGGCAACATATTGATGAGTCTTGTTTCTTAATCCAATCTGCTGTTCTGTATCTTTTTAAAATTTTTAATATATATATGTATATATTATAATTAATAGAAGGGTTACATTATATTTGCAAGATAGAAGGTGCATTTCTTCACAATCATTGCTACCCCTTCTCATGTTTTTGTCCCTGTGTTCTGTGTCTTTTGATTGGATTTTTCAGCCTGTTCACATTTACGGAAATTATGGAGAAGTGGTTAGTGTCTTTTGTCATTATTTATTTTTACTTCTGATTTTCTTTCTCTCTTTTTTCCCCTTTGTGTTTGCTGATTTACAGGTGATAGCTTCTTGAAGGGATTTCTTGCTGTTCTGCAATTTGTTCTTATTTAATTCTTTTGTTTTGTTTTGTTTTTGCCAGTCCTGGGCTTGAGCTCAGGGCCTGAGCACTGTCCTTGGACTTTTTCAAGGCTAGAGCTCTACCACTTGAGCCTCAGCACCACTTCTGGCTTTTTTCTATGTATGTGGTACCGAGGAATTGAACCCGGGTCTTCATGCATGCTAGGCAAGCACTTTAACCACTAGGCCAAACTCCCGGCCCCTTATTTAATTCTTTTGTAATGCTGGTTTAGTGTGTATATATTTATATAGCTTCTCTTCGGAATGAAATATTCTTGTTTCTCTCTCAAATGTAAATGCTGGTTTTGCTGGGTATATCAGCTTGGCTTGGCAGTTGTTGGTCTTCAGGGCATGAGCTTTTTGTGTTTAGGGATTGTGTGGAGTGGTCTGCAGTGATTTGAATTTTTCCCCATTGTAGTATAGCTCTTTCCTTGGTTTTGTGGCATTTAAGATCAGCTCCTTAGTATTCAGTTCTAATGTTTTTACTATGATGTTTCTGGACAAGTTCCTTCTGGGATCCTGCTTCTTGGTGGTCCTGAAGGCTACAGTAATGTGAGTGAGACTTTCCCTTTTGAGGTTGGGAAGTTCTCTGCTATAATCTTGATGAATAAGTGTTGCGTTCTCTTTGCTTGAACCCCCCCTTCATCAATTCCTATTATACAAATATTAGATTTCATGGCTGTGTCTGCCAATTTTTACACTTCATGTTGGTGAATTCTAACTGATTTCTCCAGACTGATGACTCTGTTCCAGCTCTTGTGTTTTATATTCCAGGCCTGATATCCTATTCTCCATCTCCATCAATCTGTTGCTTAGTGCTTCCATTTTAGTTTGCATTGAGGCAATTGAGCCTATCATGTCTGTTCTGATGGTATTCATCTTTCCATCTAGGGACAGTTTTGTCTATTTTTGTTTCCACTTTTCTTTTGAAATCAAGGAACTTCTTGGTGATTTCCTGCTTATATTATTGAAATTGTTTTTAGAGTTCTGCTTTAATCTCTTTAGATGTGGCCGCAATCATCACCTTTAGCAGTCATGTCTAAGTCTCTTCAGGTGTCATTTCTCCGAATGGTAACTTCTCTCTCGTCCCTTCACTCTTATTTCCTTTTGGGATTTGTGTGGGATTTTGATGATTTATACATTCCATGCTTTGTCGCTGTGATTGGGGCATTCCCTCTGTGGTCAGTAGGTGGCAGTCATTACTTGGTTTGGGGTTTATGGTTCTGGGAATCTGTGCTTGTGTGTGGTTCTCAGCCAAATTAATTTCGTTGCTTTTGGGGCTCGGAGCCTCTGAGTTGTAGGGTGGAGGAAGGGTCCTTGTGTATTGGATATAAGCTTTTTCTGTGTTTCTTTTCTGATTTGTATATTACTCTGTTGCTTCTTAAATTTCTAGTTGCTGATTTCTTAAGATATTTGGCTCCTGGGATTCCCGATTCTCTCTTTTTGTGGTAGAGAGGTAGGCTGCCTCCCTCAGTACTAGGACTTGAACTCAGGTCCTGGGCACTGTCCCTGAGCTTTCACAAGGCTATTGCTCTACCACTTAAGCACAGCAACACTTCCAGCTTTATCTGTGTATATGGTACCAAGGAATTGAACCTAGAGCTTCATGCAGGCTCAGCATACACTCTACTGCAAGCCACAAGCCTGGGTCCTACATGTTTATTTTCAAGTATAATACATGATTAATTATAAACAATGTTACATATTATAATATATACAATGAGGTATACAATATATACACACATTAAAATATATGATATACAAACAATATATGAATGTATAGTGTATAAATATATATATGTAAATAAGTAGATAAAAGAATGATAACAAATACAATATATATTTATAATCTGTAGTAAATAAATGAATAAATATATGTGTGTGTGTGTGTGTGTGTGTGTGTGTGTGTGTGTGTGTATACACACATACATCTTCCTGATGAAGTTTTCCACTTTCCTTTTCATTATCTGTATGTTATGTTCTTTAGTTGCAGAGGACCTGCCATCCAGGAAGGCAGTTTATGGATGCAGCACCCCTTGATCCACATCGCACAAATTCCTGAAGAACTTTCTTGCCTGAGTTGACTTGGAATCATTATCTTCAAGTTCTGCCTTTTGTGTACCTTGATCTACAGGTGTGAGCCATCAACTTTCTGTTCATTGTAACATCTGTAATTGACTGTTTGTGCTCTTTTACCACCCTGATTATTTATACATTTGTGTTTGTTTCTTTTTTTCATATATTTTTGAAATTAATAGAAGGATTATATTATATTCACTAGAGAGAAGATGCATTACTTCACATACATTGATACCCTTTCGCATGTCATGGTCCCCATTCCCTACACCCACCACTCATGTTCTTTTCTCCCCTTCCCTATCCAATTTCAAATAACCAATCAAGCATATATATAATATATCAGATCACAAGGTGAAATACTGTAACAATATGAGATAAGCAAGGGACAGCAAAAGAGATGAGAGATAACACAGTACATTAAGGACAACAATCACTCATTATATACCTTTAGTTTCTATATAATGAAGGTCCTTTTATTGAGCATCATACTATATGGGCTTATGTATCTAGGTTTTGTTCTATTGTAAATCTCTGCTAGAAGAGCCCAAGGATTTTACAGATTATGACAAATGAGGGAAACCATTGAGCCCATATTCCTTTGAGTCTGGCTTACTTCAATTAAGATGATTTTTTTCTAAGTATTTACATTTCATTACAAATGGGGCGATGTCATTCTTTCTGACAGCAGTATAGAATTCCGTTGTGTATAAATACCACATCTTGTTGATCCATTCATCAACTGAGGGGCACCTGGGTCGGTTCCATATCTTTGCTATGGTAAACAGTGCTGCAATGAACATCATTGTGCTAGTGGATTTAGTCTAACCTTGTTTCTGGACAGTTGGGTAAATGCCAAGTAGTGGAATAACCGGGTCATTGAGGAGTTCTATGTTTAGTCTTTTGAGGAACTGCTATACTGCTTTCCATAGTGGTTGAATGAGTTTGCACTCCCACCAACAGTGTATAGTGATCCCTGCTGGCCACATCCCCCAGCATCGGTTGTTATTAGATTTCTTGATCCTGGCCATTCTAACTGGAGTGAGAGAGAATCTTACAGTTGTTTTGATTTGCATTTCTTTTATGGCCAGAAATGTTGAGCATTTCTTCATGTGTCTATAGGCAATTCTTATTTCTTCATCAGAGAAGACTCTTTTAGTCTTTGGCCCATCTTTTAATGGGATCATTGTTTCTCTATGTAGTCCTAGCCATAGATCTCTGGGACTGGTTACTATACCTCCCCCCCCCCCCGCAAATCAGTTGCTTTCCCACCTGAGCCATAGTACCACTTTGAGGTTTTTTTTCTGTTTATATAGTACAGAGAAATTAAACCCAGGGCTTCATAAGTGCTATGCAAACAGTCTACCCCTAAGCCACAGATCAGGACCTACTTCTGGCTTGGAGTTGGAGATGAGAGCATCATGGAATTTCCTGCCAAGTTGGATTTTGAATGACCATTCTCAGATTTCATGATTTGTAGGATTATACATCAGCAACCAAGGCCTAGCTCATTTTACTATTTTTTTTTGCCATTACTGGGGCTTGAACTCAGGGATTGAGCACAGTCCTTGGGCTTTTTACTCAAGGCTAGCAATCTAATACTTGAGCCACAGTGTCATTTCCACGTTTATCTATGTATGTGGTACAGAGGAATCAAACCTGGTCTTCATTTATGCTAGGCAAGCACTGGGGAATATTCCCAGCCCTATTTTTAATTTTTTTTGGTCATAGGACTTGAACTCTGGGTCTGGGCTTTGTGCCTGAGCTCTTCAGCTCAAGGCTACTTCCCTACCCATTGAGCCAGTATACATGGAATCCAGGGACATGTGATACAGTTCTAGAGACAGCTTTCCTGATGATCCCATAAGCCCATCCATAAGCTAGTGCAAGCATGCTGACAAAATGTTGCCCATGTGGCCAGGAGAGTTGAGGTGGCATGGCATGTGAATGGCATGTGTTGGGTGGCACACACTGGAATCCTTCTGTTCTGCACATTATTGTCCATGCATGACTAAAGCCAGTGTTGCATTCGATCTAAATCTAAGCAGGGTCAGGGGTCCGAGAATCCAATGTACCCAGGAAGACATGGCTGGAAATTAACAAAGTGAAAGGGAGTGAAGGAAAGCACCAGGGAAAAAAGTCTAGATTTAAAAAAAAATCCTTTTTGATTTTAGACACTGTGACATAGCAAGGAGAGAAACAGCTTGGATTTATAATTTAGTGTGTGCAGGTGCAGAGTTAGACAATGACAGATATACATATCAGTATAAATATATGATGGAAAAAAATCAAAGCAGAAATGAGTGATGTACCAGACATGAGGGTTTGTAATTTGCAACCCTAATCCTCTGTAATACTAGCTAATCAGAGGATCTCAGTTCAATGCCAGCCTGGGCAGGAAATTCTGTGAGACCATTATCTCCAATAAACTACAAGACAAAGACAAGGAGAAGGAGAAGGAGAAAAAGAAGAAGAGGAACAGGTGGAAGAGAAAAGAAGAGGAGGAAGGGGGCGAAAGACAGAAGTGGCACTGTGAATCAAGGGGTAGAGCTTTAGCCTTGAGCAAAAATAAAGCTCTAAGACAGTGCCCAGGACCAGAGTTCAAGTGCCCAACATAGAAAGAAAAGAAGGAACTTAACTACTATGATTCATGACAGATCATAAATGGTAGGTCTTATCGCCTGAATGCACCAGGGAGTGAGTAAAGGTTTCATGGCTAGCAACTGAATGTACACCTGGCATGGATGAACCCTGTCTTAGGTGCCTCAGTTTGGGATGGGAGAACTTCCACTGCTTCACAAAACAAGGGCCATAAATTCTGTGATGTCACATCCATCTTTGCCTTGGCAGTAGGTAGGTGTCAGGCACTGTTCATGCACTGAGGTAGACTCAGCTATGCAGAGGCAAAAACTATGAGAGGAAATGACTGCCACCCACTAGACCATGGCTTGATGAGCTGTCCTGGTCAGATGCTAAGATCACATGAGCTGGAGCACACGGATCGTGAGCAATGAGGACAAGACACCACTGAAGGGATTGGAGGAATACAAGTTGATGTGGTGTCTCAATGTTGTTTTCATGTTGGCGAAGAAAGCCTGAATTCACAGTGATCATTTCCAGAAATCAGAGGCATGAGGCGGATGATGAGGTGAGAAAAATGTTATAGTGGGGAGGGGAGGAGATATCCCTGACAAGGAGACATTGGATCCGAGAACAGGGGCTTCATCCATGCAATTACTTAGGAGTAGGTTGTCCAGGCAGTGTGCACAGCAAGGACTCCCACAATGAGGAGAATGAACCTGACCTGCTTCAGACAAAGAAAGCAGCACTGACTTGCTGAAGATCATAAATTAAGGAAAGAGCTCCAATGAAGAGATCAGACCTGGGGACAGGTTAATGAGAAAGTTCCAGACCGACCCCAGGCCCCCACTACCACCTCCACACCTCACTCTACTTTTGACCCCACTCCTAAGCCCCATTTCCAGCTGCACACACATCCCTCTTCCTTCTAGAATCACTCTGCCCCCTCACTGCCCCCTGCACCCCTTATCCCAATCAAGGCACCACCCTTCACTACCCCTCCTGACATAACTCTTATACCTCACTTCTGGCACCAACACAAATTCCCATTTTCAGATCCATACCTCTCCCCCACAAACTGCCCCCAACTTCCCCACTTCCAGCCCCACCCCCACTTCCTTTTCCAGTCCCCATCCCTCTTTCCTCCCTTTCGAGTACAACTTTTTATTCCTCATCCATGGGCCCAACCCTCAACCCCATTTCTGGCTGTACCCCTCACCCCCAATTCCTAGACCTACCCTTCACCCCCTCTTCTTGGACTCACCCCTCACCTCCACTCAGGGCTCCATCCCTCATACAGACTTCCATCTACCCCTCTCTGTTTTCCAGTTGCATGCCACCAGCCACCCAGTTGAGTGTTCCTTAGAGCATTTGACAGTGTCTCACATCTCTATGCTTCATGTAGGTGCCACAAAATGTACAGATTTTTTTAGTTCTGCTAATACCAGAACTTGAATTCAGTGCCTGATTCCTGTGCCTTAGATTTTATCACTAAAGGCCAGTATTTTAACATTGGAGCCATAGCTGCACTGCCAGTATTTTGGCGATTATAGCAACTTGGGTTGTCTTTGAATCTTTCTCCTCAGATCTGAAGCCTCTAGAGGAGTTGGGATGGCAGGGGTGGTCCTCTTCCCAACTGGCTATCTAGGGTGATGGGTATGATTCACTGACATCCAGCCTTCAATGAACTTAGGAGAAATGATTTGTTTTCCGCATCAGAAAGTGGCCACAACCAGGTATGTGTGCCAGGCCTCCACATGTGCCACAAATCTGTGTGGTACTATCAGAGCCTTGCACTTCCACAGACCCAGGACCCGAGGTGAGTCAGTCACTCGGGTGTTTTATTGGGGCATAAGATGGTGACCTGCATGAAGACCCTGGCTCCAGGTTTGAATGTAAGCTCCCCTTGTTTCCTTCTCCACATGCATGACTCCCCAGACACCACCAGTTTTCTGGAGCCCACAATTGGAAAGATTAAAGAGAGGGATGAAGGGCCAGCATTTGGCCTAGTGGTAGAGTGCTTGCCTTGCATGAATGAAGACCTGGGTTTGATTCCACAGCACCACATATCTAGAAATATGCTGGAAGTGGTGCTGTGTCTCAAGCATAGAGCTTTAGCCTTGAGAAAGTCCAAGGACAGTGTTCAGGCCCTGAGTTCAAGCCAAAAAACAAGAAAAAAAAGGGACCGTGGGAGGGAGAAAGGGAAGGAAAAAAGGATGAGAGGTGGGGATAGGCAGAGATGCAGTCATCCCCACCAAAAACACCTTGTGACATTTATTCTGAAACACACTAAATGTTATGTTTATTGGAGAAATACTACCTTTATAGTAAAAATACTTGGCACATAGTCTATAATTGTTAACTTAGGGGCTGGGAGTTTGGCTTAGTGATAGAATGCTTGCCTAGCATGCATGAAGATGCAGGTTTGATTCCTTGGTACCCCAAACATAGAAAAAAGCGGGAAATGCTGCTGTGTCCCAAGTGGTAAAATTCTAGCCTTGAGAAATAAGCCCAAGGACAGTGGTCAGGCCCAGAGTTCAAGCCCTAAGACTGGCAAAAAAAACCCTACAAAAGGCAGACACATAGAAAAGTAGGGGCACACTCCAACAGTGTGAGTGGTCTCATGGGAGACATACCCAGAGAGATACACACAAGGAGACATCCATGGACACACGAAGGATTACTTTTTACCCGAATTCTACCTTACCAAATGTCTAGCATCTTCCTACCTTTGTATCAGTCATCCCTTGGATTTCTCTAGCCATATAACTATCTTCTTTTTTTGGTCGATCATGGGACTTGAGCTTATATTTGACCCTGTCCCTTAGCTCTTCAACTCAAGGCTACCACTTACCCCTGGGCCTGAGCATTTTCCCTGAGCTCTTCAGCTACAGGCTATTGTCCTACCCTGGAGCCAAGCCACATATCTGCTTTTCTACAGATCAATTGGAGATAAGACTTTCAGGTCCTTTGATTTCACTGGCTTTGAACCTTGATCCTCAGATCTCAACCTCCTCAGTAGACAGTAATACTGGTGTGAAACACGACAACTGGCTCCATCTAATCATCTTCCAACTTCCTTTAGTTCACTTTTTCCATTACTACCAGAATTAAGATGAACAAACCCTGTCTTAATTGTGTTTTGGTACATCTCTTTTCAGAGAGATAGAGAAAGGGAAAGTAGTCATGGCAGTTAGATATTCATCCTCCTGAGAACATTAGTTCAACCTTCAGAACATGGATAGAACACAGACTGTTCATAATATCCTCAATGGTGCTTTAGTGTAACTCACAAAAAAAAACAGAATGAGCAAGAGTAAACTCTCAAACAATGACTCACCAGAGATTAATTCAATCAAAAGAATAACTAAAGTTGTTTTGGGATTACTCATCCAAATTCTTAAGACTTTTATCCTCATTTACCCACCAAAGAACCAGAATGAAGCTGTGGCTAAATTGGTAGAGCATTACATTCAAGCAAAAATGCTGAAGAATGGTGCCTAAGGTCAGAGTTCAAGCTGCCAAGACTACTACCAACACACACAAAAAATATATCCCCTACTGTGTGTCTTTCCATGTTCAATGAATGTTTCAGGAAATAACAAGGAGATAAAAGGTGTTAAGACAAGCTGGGCACAGAGATTCATGCCTGTTTTCCTAGCTATTCAGGAGGCTGACATCTGAGGATTGCAGTTCACAGACAGCCCTGGCACTAAAAACAAAGAGACCCTTATCTCCAATTAATGGACCACACATATATAGGAGATGTTAGGAGAGTAGTGAAGAAATTGATGCTTTCTTTGTTCTTAAGTCAATGAACATTTGTTCTGTTTGCTACTTCTATATGAATCACTTCTCTCATAAACACTGAGGTGTGCTTTCCTGATGACTTTCCTTCATTGTTATAGTAATGAGATTTGTCTCTACTGTGTTTTGTAAATACAGAGCCATGAATTGTTGGTAAAGGACATTCCACAGTTGTTCCGTTCATACAATTTCTCTCCTGTGTGTTTTCTGATGCAAACTGAGGTATGACTTCTTGAAAAAATGTGCCAGGTGCTGGTGGCTCATGCCAAGCTACAGAGCAGGCTGCAATCTGAGGACTGTGATTCAAAGCCAGGCCCAACACAAAAAAGTCTGAGAGAATCTTATCTCCAATTAACTGACAGAAAATCAAAGTTTAAGCCAACAAATAAAAAGTAAAAACAAACAAACAAGGAAAAAAGTATTTTCCACATTTGTTTCATTCATAGGATTTTTCTCATGTGGTGTTCAGTGAGGAACCTTGAGCTGTGACTTATGAGTGAAGGACTGCAAATTTGCTACATTCATAAGCCTTCTCTCTGTGTGGGTACTGTGATGCAAACTTGAAAAATATGAAATCTCCCCATAATGATGAAAAATATGAAATCTCTCCATAATGTAATAGTAACCAATAGCAACCACTCGAAAGTACTTTCACAACACAAACATAATCCAAAGTCTTAAAAGAATGGCCTTTAGAATAGTGCAAGTAGCTGCAGTTTATACAATGGGCTGAAGAACAGCCAACAGGATGTGCAGTTTGAGTTGGTTCGAGTCAGTGAAACTGTATACCTTATGAACCTGAATAAGAGGAGGAAATTCCAGGGATAAAACAATAATATGGCCAGAAACAAGACATGCAGTCAACTGCCTGTTTAACCAAGTGGAAATTCAATAAACCCCTAGCTGAGCCCCTAGCTGAGTCTTACCTAATGTAATTATAATCAATCATTAATCAATCATTACCCTGTAACTATGCTTCTGCTTCTGTAACCTGCTTCAGCCACCCATAAATATCCCCCTCTCCCCAGCCTAGGCGCGCAAGTCTCCTAGGAGACCTTGTTGCCCCGAGTACTCGTGTTCCTGAATAAACCTCTTGCTGATTGCATCCGACTGTGTGGTCTCGCTGTTCCTTGGGAAGGGGGCTCTGTCTGGAAGACATCCCGCTGAATCGGGAGTCTAACATTTGGAGGCCCCAGCGAGATAGGAGACCCCCCCCAGGGACCACCGACCCACCTCCGGGAGGTAAGCTGGCCAGCAAATTTCTGTTGTCTTTTGTGTGTCTTGTCTTATGTTAAGAGTATTTCTGGAATCTGTGACTCGGCCGTGTCAATCTGTATCTGGCGGACCCGTGGAGGAGCTGACGAGCTCGTACTCCCGACCGCAGCCTCCTCCGGGAGACGTCCCGGAAGGTGTCTGGGGTCAGATTTCTGACCCATCTGGTTTCGGGGCTTCGCCCCGGTCTGAGGACTCTCTAGTCCGTCTGGTTTCGGGGCTTCGCCCCGGTCTGTTTTCGAGGCTTCGCCTCGGTCTGAGGACTCTCTAGTCCGTCTGGTAGGGGAGACTCCAAGCTCCCCCTCGAACGCCCTTCCCCTTTCGGTTTTGCACCGAAGCCGCGCTGCGAAGTGTGTTGTCCTTTGTGTCTGTTTAATTGTTGTGTTTATGGTGTCAGAAGTGGGACTGATTATTAATATGGGACAGTCTGTGACTGCTACCATGCATGTCATCAAAATTTGGGGTATTTAAAGGTCCCCGCTTCTGTCTTGTTTTGTGAGATGTTTTTTTTTGTTGTCTGGTTTTGTTTTCAAAATTGGTACCAGTTTTATGGATCCTTGCAATTTTTGTGTATATCCTAAGCAATTGTAACAAGCCCTGGAAAAATAAATCACTGCTAAGTTGCCTTGTAAAAAGTTTTGTTTTAAATCTGGTTCTCACCTGCAAGAGTAAAATTGGCAAAGCTCTCTCTTGACACCAACTTCCGGAAAATGAATGGCCGATATTAGTTTTGCGTGCTTTAAGATCTTTGAGTGTGAATGTGTGAATGAGTAACCGTCTGGTTTCCCCTTTTGGGGCTTCGCCTCAGTCTGAGGACTCTTCAGTCCAGCTGATAAGGGAGACATCTGGGTTTCTTCCAAACACCAGTTCGTTTTCGGTTTTGGAAAGAAGCCGTATAGTGAAGTTTTTTGTCTGTTGTGTATTTTTGTTTCTGGTGTTTATTGTGACGGGACTAAAACTGACTACTAACATGGGACAGACTGTGACAACCCCTTTAAGTTTAACTTTACAGCACTGGAAGGATGTGCGGACCGTGGCCAGCAATCTGTCAGTGGAAGTCCGCAAAGACAGATGGATAACTTTCTGTTCTTCTGAGTGGCCGACTTTTAAAGTCGGCTGACCAGTAGATGGCACTTTTGACATGTCTGTTATTTTACAGGTCAAATCTAAAATAATGGAACCTGGACCCCATGGCCATCCGGACCAAGTCCCCTATATTGTTACCTGGGAGGGCTTAGTTTCTGACCCCCTCCCTTGGGTAAAGCCTTTTCTTACTGGACTCACGCCTGCTGTAACCCCTTCTGCACCTATCCTGTCCGCTCCCCTTTCCCCTTCCCTACCTCCTCCTCCCCTTTCTATCTCACAATCCTCTATATACCCAACTCTCGTTTCTGAAGAACAAAAGAAACTTGAGAAGCAGCCTAAGGTCCTACCCCCAGATGAGGGAGTTTTAATGGACCTCATGACAGAGGAACCGCCTCCCTACCGAGGGCAGAGACCTCCTCCTCGGGAAGTGCAAGGGGAACTCCCGCAAGTTCCCCCACTCAGAGACCCTATCCATTCCCCAGTGGCGGGAAGATTAAGGGGACGCCGCGACCTCCAGATCGATCAGGTGTCCTCGTCCTCCCAGGCATTCCCCTTGAGGGTGGGTTCCAACAATCAGTTGCAGTATTGGCCTTTCTCTGCCTCAGATTTGTACAACTGGAAAAATAACAACCCCCCCCTTCAGTCAGGATCCCTCCAGACTGACCTCACTGATTGAGTCTATTTTAGTGACCCACCAACCCACCTGGGATGATTGCCAACAGTTATTGCAGGCGTTGCTAACTTCAGAAGAGAGACAACGCGTGTTCCTGGAAGCCCGGAAAAATGTGCCGGGTGATAATGGGCGTCCCACCCAGTTGCCCAATGAAATAGATGCAGCTTTTCCTCTAGAGCGTCCTAATTGGGATTTTACTGCTCCTGAAGGTAGGAACCATCTAATTCTTTATCGCCGGTTGCTTATTGCGGGTCTCCATGGGGCCTCAAGGCGCCCCACTAATTTGGCTCAGGTTAAGCAAGTGACTCAGAAAAGTGAGGAGTCTCCTGCAGCCTTTCTAGAGCGTTTGAAAGAGGCATATCGAGTGTACACTCCATATGACCCTGAGGACCAGGGACAAGCTACTAATGTCGCCATGTCTTTCATATGGCAGTCTGCACCGGACATTAGAAAGAAATTGGAGAGACATGATAATTTGCAAAACCTGTCTCTCCAAGAACTCCTCAGGGAGGCGGAGCGTATTTACAACAAGCGGGAGACTCAGGAAGAGAAAGAGGAGCGACTAAGAAAGGAGGCAGAGGACAGAGAAAATATTAGGGATCGGAAAAGAAATAAAGAAATGAGTAAGTTACTGGCCACAGTAGTGACAGGACAGTGGCAGAATAGACAGGGAGGAGACAGACAGGGCCCACGTGGACTTGAGAAAGACCAATGTGCCTATTGCAAAGAAAAAGGGCATTGGGCTCGTGATTGCCCGAAGAAATTTAAGGGAATTCGAAAGCCTAAACCTCAGGCCTCCCTCCTAACCCTGGACGATTAGGGGGGTCCAGGCCAGGAGCCCCCCCCTGAGCCTAGGATAACATTAACTGTAGGGGGGCAGCCAGTCACCTTTTTAGTAGACACCGGAGCACAGCACTCCGTGCTGACCCATTCACCTGGCACACTAAGTGAGAGATCTGCGTGGGTTCAAGGAGCCACTGGAGGGAAGAAATATCGGTGGACAACTGACCGGAAAATACAATTGGCAACGGGTAAGGTGATCCACTCCTTTTTGCATGTTCCTGATTGCCCATATCCCCTCTTGGGAAGAGACTTATTAACAAAATTAAAAGCCCAAATTCATTTTGAGGGAAATGGGGCCCACGTTACTGGCCCCCAAGGACAGCCCTTATATGTACTTACCCTCAATGCTGAAGATGAATATAGAATATATGAGAAAGAAGTAATTGGGAAAACTCCACCCGCCTCTTGGCTGCAAGCTTTTCCCCAGGCATGGGCGGAAACGGGAGGAATGGGACTGGCCAAGCAACAAGCACCCCTTGTCATTATGCTCAAAGCTGACGCTACCCCCGTTTCCATAAAGCAATATCCAATGTCACAAGAAGCCAAGGTGGGAATAAGGCCCCACATCCAGAGACTATTAGATCAGGGGATATTGGTGGCTTGCCAATCCCCATGGAATACTCCCCTATTGCCTGTGAAGAAGCCTGGGACTAATGATTACCGGCCAGTGCAGGATTTAAGGGAAGTTAATAAGAGAGTAGAGGATATTCACCCCACTGTGCCAAATCCTTATAACTTACTAAGTGGCTTGCCTCCAACCCACAATTGGTACACTGTGCTGGATTTAAAGGATGCCTTCTTTTGTCTGAAATTACATCCCAGCAGTCAGCCTCTCTTTGCCTTTGAATGGAAGGACCCCGAACTGGGAATCTCGGGGCAACTAACTTGGACCAGATTACCCCAGGGATTTAAAAACAGCCCTACCTTATTTGATGAGGCGCTGCACCGGGACTTGGCCAGCTTTCGGGTGCAGAACCCTGACTTAATACTCCTCCAGTATGTGGATGACCTCCTCCTAGCAGCAAGGACTGAGCAGGACTGTGAGTCTGGAACCAAAAGTCTTTTACAGACCCTGGGGGACCTGGGATACAGAGCCTCCGCTAAGAAGGCTCAACTGTGTTCAAGGCAAGTGACTTACCTTGGGTATTTGGTAAAGGATGGGCAGAGGTGGCTAACAGAGGCACGGAAGCAGGCTATTATGAATATTCCTGCCCCGAAAGGACGTAAGCAAGTGAGAGAATTTCTAGGCACGGCTGGGTTTTGCCGGCTGTGGATTCCGGGATTTGCAGAAATGGCTGCGCCCCTATACCCACTTACTAAAACTGGAACCCTCTATGTGTGGGGGCAAGAACAGCAGTTGGCTTTTGACCAGATAAAAGAAGCCCTGCTACGGGCCCCAGCTTTAGGCCTGCCTGATCTAACCAAGCCTTTTGAACTATTTGTGGATGAAAAGCAAGGATATGCCAAGGGAGTTTTGACTCAGAAGTTAGGCCCATGGAGACGCCCAGTGGCCTACCTCTCTAAGAAATTAGATCCAGTGGCCTCCGGCTGGCCACCCTGCCTCCGGATGGTGGCAGCTATTGCTATCCTCATTAAAGACTCTGGCAAATTGACCATGGGGCAGCCAACAACAATATTGGCCCCACACGCCGTGGAGGCCCTGGTAAAACAGCCCCCTGATCGGTGGCTCTCTAATGCCCGAATGACTCACTATCAGGCTATGCTCCTGGATAAGGAGAGAATCCGGTTTGGACCGGTGACTGCCTTAAATCCAGCCACTTTACTACCCCAGCCCGGGGAAGTAGAACCCCATGATTGCTTGCAGATCCTTGCAGAAGTACATGGGACTCGGCCTGACTTGACAGATTGTCCCCTCCAGAATGCGGACTTTAATTGGTTCACGGACGGCAGCAGTTTTCTGGAGAACGGAGAGCGGAAAGCGGGAGCGGCTGTTACCACTGAGAATGAGGTAATTTGGGCTGAAGGACTACCCCCTGGAACATCGGCTCAGAAAGCAGAACTTATTGCCCTGACAAAGGCCCTAGAGATGGCTGAAGGTAAGAGACTCAACATTTACACGGATAGCCGATATGCATTTGCTACAGCTCACATACATGGAGAAATTTATAGAAGAAGGGGCTTACTGACTTCAGAGGGAAAGGACATTAAGAACAAAGCCGAAATTATAGCCCTATTGACTGCATTATTCTTACCCAAAAGACTGAGCATCATGCATTGTCCGGGACACCAAAAGGGGGAATCCATGGAAGCCAGAGGCAACCGCCTAGCAGACAAAGCGGCCCGGGAAGCTGCACTCCAGGGCAAGAGAACTCCACAAGTGCAAGCTCTCTCAATAATAGAGAAGCCTCACCGTAGTCTTCCCCCACTCCCATACACTCCAGAGGATATTGAGTGTCTTAAGAAAATGGGGGCGGCCTATGACCCCAAACAAGGACAATGGACTTTCAATGGAAAAACAGTTTGGCCCAAAAAGTGGACTTTTAAATTCATTCTGGATCTCCACACTCTAACTCACTTAAGTAAAAATAAAATGAAGACTCTTATAGAGAGGCAGGAAAACCTCGGCCACTTCTTAGGAAAGGAGGAGGCTTTGCAACAAGTGACTGCCCAGTGCCCAGCGTGTGCTAGAGTAAATGCAGGACAGACTAAAACTGGACTTGGAACTAGAATGAGAGGGCACCGCCCAGGTGTTCATTGGGAAATTGATTTCACAGAAATTAAACCTGGACAATATGGCTATAAATATCTCCTAGTGTTTGTAGACACCTTCTCTGGATGGGTGGAAGCATACCCCACCAAGCATGAAACAGCCAAAGTAGTAACCAAGAAACTACTGGAAGAAATTTTTCCTAGGTATGGTATGCCTCAAGTATTAGGAACGGACAACGGGCCAGCATTTGTCTCCAAGGTAAGTCAGTTGGTGGCCAAGCTATTGGGAATTGACTGGAAATTGCATTGTGCTTACAGACCCCAAAGTTCAGGACAGGTAGAAAGAATGAATAGGACAATTAAGGAGACCTTGACCAAATTAGCACTGGCAGCCGGCGTGAAGGATTGGGTGAGCCTACTCCCTCTGGCCTTATATAGAGCCCGCAATACCCCTGGCCCTCATGGATTAACTCCCTTTGAAATCATGTATGGTGCACCCCCACCTCTCGTGAATTTCCTCCACCCTTATGTTGCTGATTATGCTAATAGCCCTTCTTTACAAGCTCATTTGCAGGCTCTTCAGATTGTTCAAAAGTAAGTTTGGAGACCACTGGCAGCAGCATATCGGGAGCAACAGGACAAGCCCATTGTCCCACATCCTTATAAGATTGGAGATTCCGTGTGGGTACGTCGACACCAGACTAAAAATCTGGAACCACGTTGGAAGGGACCATATACAGTCCTGCTGACAACTCCCACCGCTCTCAAAGTGGACGGAATCGCCGCCTGGATTCACGCTTCACACGTTAAAGCGGCTCTTCAGGATCAGAGTAACCCTGTTGACCAGGCCTCAGAATGGAGACTGCAGCGTACATCAAACCCCTTAAAGATAAGACTTTCTCGGCTATAATTTTCTGTTGCCTAATACCCTCCCTTTTTGCATTTAATAGCCCACATACCCCCAAGACTCTTACTTGGCAGGTTATCTCTCAAACGGGGGACGTTATCTGGTCAACAACTGAGACACATGCCATCTTCACCTGGTGGCCACCCCTGACCCCCCAAATATGTGATTTAATTGCAGGCCTCCAGGAATGGGACATCCCAAATTATACATGGAAAAATAGACCAAAAGTTGAGAACTTGGGCGTACCCTCTCAAAGAGTTGGGATTGTAAGCTTGCCCTTCGTACCCACTCAAGTAGCTAATACTGCGAGTTCCCCTGGGTGTAGGACGGCAGTTGCTTATAAAGCACTGAAACAAACCCCCTTCTATACATGTCCAGGGAGTGGAAGGGATGCAGGGGCAAAGTACCGATGTGGAGGAACTGAGGCCAAATTCTGTGCGGCCTGGGGATGTGAGACTTCAGGAGATGTATATTGGAAGCCCAGGTCTGCACAAAGTCTTGTGACTATTTCCCGCACTAAGGACAAGAATGCATTTAATATTTCTTTCACCTCAGCAGGAAAACAATACACACAATGGACAGAAGGAAGAGAATGGGGTGTTTTGTTTTACCTGTTTGGGACAGATCCAGGCTTTACGTTCCGGATACAACTCCGGATTGAGTCAACTCCCCTTTCGATCGGGCCAAATTTTGTACTATCAGATCAAAAAGCCCCTGGCCGCCCATTTGTTAAATCTTCAGTCTCCCCTTCAACTCTTTCATCCTCTCGATTGGGGACTAGCAATAGACTCATTGAGTTAATTAAAGGGGCTTATAAGGCCCTCAATTATTCCAACTCTGACCAAGCCAAAGACTGTTGGCTTTGCTTAGTCTCAAACCCCCCTTATTATGAGGGACTGGCTCTAGTTGCCAATTTTTCCAATCATACTAAAGCACCTACATACTGCCAATCTACCCCTAATTATAAATTAACCCTCCCAGAAGTATCAGGAAAAGGAATATGTCTTGGTCAGGTACCCAGGTCCCATCAGGAACTTTGTAATCAAACCTTAGCCCTGGGCAAGGGTTCTTATTACCTCGCAGCCCCCAAAGGGACCTATTGGGCATGTAGCACTGGTTTGACTCCCTGTGTGCAATCTAGAGTTTTAGATAAGACCTCAGACTATTGTGTTTTGGTTCAATTATGGCCTAGAATTATCTACCATAGTTCAGAAACTATCCTAGACTTATATGAAAATAAAAAAAGATACACAAGAGAACCTATTACTTTAACCCTGGCCTTACTGCTGGGAGTAGGAGGGGTGGCTGCTGGAATTGGTACTGGAACCACTGCCCTGCTCCGAAATGATAAACTCATGGACTTACAGACCGCCATGCATGCTGATTTAAAAGCCATTGAAAAGTCTATTACAGCTCTAGAAAAATCCTTAACATCCCTCTCTGAAGTAGTACTACAGAACCGAAGGGGGCTAGATTTATTATTTTTAAAGGATGGTGGTTTATGTGCTGCTTTGAAAGAGGAATGTTTTTTTTACGCTGACCAAACGGGAATTGTACGGGAAACAATGGGCAAACTCAGGGAGCGGCTAGCAGAAAGAGAGAAAGAATTACGCTCTCAGCAAGGATGGTTTGAAAACTGGTTTAATCAATCCCCCTGGTTTGCAACTCTGTTATCCACTATAGCAGGACCACTCATTATACTCATTCTAATTCTCACCTTGGGTCCCTGTATCTTAAATAGACTAGTCCAATTTGTAAAAGATCGATTGACTGTAGTACAAGCCTTAGTGCTCACTCAACAGTATCAGCAACTTAAGGAAAGAGAGACCACTCTCATTGAATGAAAGATTTCATTCGACCCATAAGAAAATGGGGGATGAAAAATATGAAATCTCCCCATAATGATGAAAAATATGAAATCTCTCCATAATGTAATAGTAACCAATAGCAACCACTCGAAAGTACTTTCACAACACAAACATAATCCAAAGTCTTAAAAGAATGGCCTTTAGAATAGTGCAAGTAGCTGCAGTTTATACAATGGGCTGAAGAACAGCCAACAGGATGTGCAGTTTGAGTTGGTTCGAGTCAGTGAAACTGTATACCTTATGAACCTGAATAAGAGGAGGAAATTCCAGGGATAAAACAATAATATGGCCAGAAACAAGACATGCAGTCAACTGCCTGTTTAACCAAGTGGAAATTCAATAAACCCCTAGCTGAGCCCCTAGCTGAGTCTTACCTAATGTAATTATAATCAATCATTAATCAATCATTACCCTGTAACTATGCTTCTGCTTCTGTAACCTGCTTCAGCCACCCATAAATATCCCCCTCTCCCCAGCCTAGGCGCGCAAGTCTCCTAGGAGACCTTGTTGCCCCGAGTACTCGTGTTCCTGAATAAACCTCTTGCTGATTGCATCCGACTGCGTGGTCTCGCTGTTCCTTGGGAAGGGGGCTCTGTCTGGAAGACATCCCGCTGAATCGGGAGTCTAACAAACTGAGTTTTCTTCTAGGAAAAAGCCTTCAAATATTTTATTACGTTCCTAAGGTTTCTCATCAGTGACAATTCTTTTATGGTTGCTTCCATGTAGTTTCTATGTGAAAGACTTTACATATTAGACACATTCATATGGTTTCTCTCCTGTATGTCTTCTCTGATGAATAATAAGGCCTGCTTCTGGCTGAAAGATTTTCCACAGATGTTACGTGTATAAGTTTTCTCTCCTCTGTGTGTTCTCTGATGGGCATTAAGTTGTGTCTTTTGGACAAAAGACTTTCCACACCTCTTACATTCATGAGGTTTATCTCCTGAGTATGTTCTCTGATGCAAAGTGAGGTATGACTTCATTTTGTAATCCTTTCCACCTGTTACATTCATAAGTTTTCTCTCCTATGTGTTTTCTCTGATGGTTAGTAAGGTTCGTCTTCCGGGCAAATGACTTTCCACATTCAATACTTCCATGAGGATTCTCTCCTGAGTGTGTTCTCTGATGGCAGTAAGTTCTTTTTTATGGTGTAAGACTTTCCACACATGTTACATGTGTAAGGTTTCTCTCCTGTGTGTCTTTTCTGATGAACAATAAAGCTTGACTTGTCACTGAAAGACTTACCACTCATGTCACATGTATAAGATTTCTCCCCTGTGTGTACTCTGTGATGGTTAGTAAGGCTTTCCTTCCTGGTGAAAGACTTTCCACACTTGTTACATATATAAGATTTCTCCCCTGTGTGTATTATATGATGTCTGGTAAGGTGTTTCTTCTGGATGATAGACTTTCCACACATGTTACATGTATTAGGTTTCTCTCCTGTGTGTCTGTTCTGATGAACAGTAAGGCCTGACTTATTGCTGGAAGACTTTCCACACATGGTACATGTATAAAGTTTCTCCCCTGTATGTAATCTGTGATGGGTAGTATGGTTTTTTGTGGGTGAAAGACTCCAACAGGTGTTACAAGTATAAGGTTTCTCTTGTGTGTATATTTGCAGATGGGTAGTAAGGAGATCTTTTAATATGAAAGACTCTCCACACATGTTAAATGTAAAAGATTTCTCTCCTGTGTGGATTCTCTGATGCCTAAAAAGGTTTGCATTCCTGGTGAAGGACTTTCCACATTCTTTACATCCATAAGGTTTATCTCCTGTGTGTGTTCTCTGATGATTATTAAGGCCTCTCTTCTGGGTGAAAGACTTTCCACACTTGTTGTACTCATATGGCTTCTCTTTTGTAGCAATTCTCCAACGGCTTCTAAGAGCTGATTTCTGGGTATCTGGTTTTCCACATCGGGTACATTCAGGTGTTTTCTTCCCTCTCTGAACTACTGCTTGGGTATAGTGAGTAGACTTTTCACAGTCTTCTCTGTGCTTGTTATTGTCAAACTCTCCCATAAAACCAAATTATGCTTAAAAAATATGCTCTTAGTTTAATACCTTCCCTTCTTTACCATATTCAAAATACTGCAGCTCATTAGGACTCTCAAATTTTTGACTAAAATGCTGTGAATATCTAAAGTATTCTTCAACAACAGCGGACACAACTGGCTTTTCTGCAGCATGTATGTTATCAGGCTCACTATAAAGAAAGCATGTACTGACACTCACTGAATTCTTCTGTCTCCATCCAGAAGGAACACTGATTTTTCCAAATCAGCTCTGCCTTATGTTTTGAAATCTAATCATAAGTTCTTACTAACCTCACTCTTTCTTACACTGCTACTTAACATAGATATTCAACTGAATTTTTCTGGCTGGACTTGATTTTGTCTTCCATTTCTTGAACAGCTTTAATATGTTACAGTGGGAAAAAAGACAAAAACATAAATAAGATTCAAATATTTTAATGTAAATACATTTTCTTTGTTTCTTTTTCCTTTCCATACTTTTTGTTTGGTCAGTCGTGGGATTTGAATTCTGGGCCTGGGCACTGTCCCTGAGCTTTTCAGTTACAGGTACATTGCTACCATTGGATCCACACTGCCATGTCTAGATTTCTAGTGGTTAATTGGGAGATAAGAGTCTCACGGTCTTTAGTGCCCAGGCTAGCTTTCAAAAACAAGATCCTCAGATCTCAGCCTGAGTAGCTAGGATTATAGGCATGAGTCAACATGCCAGGTCAAGGTAAAGATAGTTTCTCCCATCATAACTGTTAACATTTGAAGATATCAAAATAGTAATTGATTTATGAGAAATATTTATATATATTTTCTCCTTGACGTATTAACTAATACTGATACTTTGCTGTGGAATTAATGTTTTTCTGTGTTTTCTGTGTTCACTCAAATAATTCAACTATATATTGCCTGAGTACTTACCATCTCTCTATACTATCCTTAGATTTGGGTTTTTCAAATATTGTTTTGATTTTTCATAGAGACATAAGCTGTTCCTTTTCGGGGGCGGGTCATGGGGACTGAACTCAGCCTGGGTGCTATCCCTGAGCTCTTCAGCTCAAGGCTACTGCCCTACCCTTGAGCCAAGCCCCAATTCCCACACTACCCTAGAGCCAAGCCCAACTTTCCATTTTCTAGAGGTTAATTGGATATTAGATTCTCAGATCCTTTTGTACCCAGACTGGCTTTGAACCCTGATCCTCACATCTCAGCTTCTTGAATAGCTAGGATTACAGGTACAAGCCACTACATCCAGCTTTAGACTGTTGCTTTTATTTTCTTGAAATATGTATATTGTGCTGCTTTCTTTCTCAACCATTATGTAAGGAACAGGAATATTTTCTAGATTCAGAGACCACTAGAGTATTTTCTTCATCCTGTTGCCTTTCTCCTAAGCAGGAATGGTTCCCGAGATTAAAGGTTTATATATGAATCTCTTCAATACTAATTTCTCAGTATCAATTCCTTTTTGTATTTGTGGGAATTTTTAAAGTTCATTTCTGACAGTTTGGGACAAAGTCTATGTCCAAATCCCCTTTCTGAACATTCTGACCATCAGAACCATGAAAGATGAAGAGTACTGCAGCTCAGGATCTTCTCAATCATCCACCATTGACTAGAATCTTTGATCCTGAGTCACAATCTCTGACCACCACTGTTAAGACATTTTCCTTATCAGAGGACACTAGAATTGGCATATTCCTTTTTAAGCTATACCTATCCTAGTTATACAGTAAATGAAATCTCGTTTTCTAATTTTTTTTGCTTCAGAATGATTACAACAAAGAGAAAGAGAATTTCTAACTCTAACTCTACTGCCACACAACATTTAACATGTCTCCATATGAATTCTTGATTCATAATTCGTTGAGAAAAAGGATCACCTAATTCTCTGCCACACTCAGAATTCAGGGGAACCAGGTATATTATTGCTCAGTATAGCTCCAGATGTACTTATCTACTGGGTTGTGGCTCCACCAACATTATGCAAAATGCGTTAACTCACCTGTAAATTTCTTTTCTGAGACATTTCCTATCCATGGTTCTGCACCTCGCTCCAGCTTTACAATCAATTTAGGTTTGGGAAAAAATACCCTGCTGATAAGGAATAGTGGAGAAATATTGCTCATGGTGTATCATCTGTGTTGTAAGGTCTCACATATACTGCCCACAAGGTTATACCTAAATCTTCTTTCCCATTTCTCATTTGCTCCATGGTTGACTTTTCCCTAGATTTAGGTTTCTTTTTCCCATTGTCTGGCTGGAACTCAGCTCTTTTGCTGCAGGTTAGCATTCTACCAGTTTGAACCCAACCCCACTTTCAGTTCTTGATGGGTTAATTGTAGGTGCACGTCTCGTGAGGTTCTTCATTGACATTGATGCCTTCAAACTGAAAACCTCACATTTCAACATCATCAGTAGGTAGGATTACAAGCATAAATGAGTGCATCAGTGCCAAGTTTTGATTATGAATATAGACTTCAACTAGAGATTCCTATATCATATTTCTAATATTCATATACATTCTAGATTTTATATCCAACTACAATAATCACCTCGGTGTTGTGAAGATAGTCTCTTATTAGGGAACATAGTCAAAATTTTGCCAAACTAATGATTTGGCTGCTTAAATAATGAGCATAAAATTACCTCAATAATTACATAATCAAGTCAAAGTTTTCCTTAGATGAAAAGGATACAAAGGCCGGTAGTTTGACCGAGTGGTAGAGTTCTTAGCAAGGATGCATGAAGACCCGGGTTCAATTCCTTGTTACCACATACAGAGAAAAGTCAGAAATGATGCTGTAGACCAAAAGGTAGAGCACCAGCATTGAGGAAAAATCCAAGACAGGGCTCAGCTCCTGAGTTCATGTACCAGAACTGCCAAACAAAAAAAGAAGGAAACCATCCTGGTAGGTGTTGGTGTCTCACACATGTTATCCTAGCTACTCAGGAGACTGAGATCTGAGGATTGGGGTTCAAACCCAGTGCAGGCATAAAACTCTGTGAAACTGTGCATCTCCAATTAATCACTAGAAAATTAAAACTGGTCCTGTGGCTCAAGGTGATAGAGAACTAGCCTTTAGCTAAGGAGTTCAAGAATGGTGCCAAATCCCAGAGTTCATACCCAATGTTTTCCACTACCACCACCACCAACAACAACAATAAAAATTAAAAAAGACAGAAAAAATGATACTTCTCATTGACAATGCTATTGCATCTAAATAGCACTGAAAATTCACATATCCACTAAAATCAAATCAGTTGATCATGCAAGAAAAGGTGACTTTTGCTCACCCAGTGACAGCTGGCTTTTGTAGTTCTCCAGCATTACATCTCTATACAGGGTCCTCTGAGCAATGCTAAGGTCTTGCCACTCCTCACAGCTGAAGTCCACAGCCAGATCACGAAATGAAACCATCTCCTGCAATGGCATATTTCCATCAAGTAATTAGCCTGGAGTCAGGAGCACATCAATTCTTCTAGTTCATTTTTCTACATGTATGCTTTTGTCTTACATAAACTATTTGGAGCTTTCTGTGTTAGCCATGGAGTGGGAGAAAGAAAACTCAAAATAGACATAGTTTGCCCTATATTAAGTAGGTAATTACCAATGCAAAGTTTCTCTAATAGATCAGAACACATTTATGGCACCAGCAATAGAAACAAAATAAAAATTATAAGGAGCTAATAATCTGGCATGACATTAGTTATAAGTAAGTGTCTGAAAGAGTACTTTTAACTCATTTTGATAAAATTCACTACAAATCAAGGTAACAATGAAAGAAGCAAATAATTTCTACATTTTCATATTCTGAATCACTGAAAAAGTCATTTAGAGCTACTATGAAAAAGTGCCCTCTTAAGCAATCAAAACATACAGAACATCACAAGGAATACAAACCACATCAGTAGATCTTCAAAAAGCATAGTTTCCAGATTAATATTAACGGGGGTAGCAGTAGTCAAGAAGGAAGCTAATGATTAATTTGGTCCTTATAAGATTTTACTTTGGTCCCAAAATCAAAACATGCTAAAAAAACATAAGTAGCACAAAAAATGCTATGTTAATTATTTCTGTTATTAAATTTCCAGAGATTAAGGCTGATCATCAGTAGCCTGATGCCTCCTTCCAAAGCCAAAGAACTGCTAACACAAACTTTTGTGACTATTGGCTACCTGTTAGAATAAAGAATATAGGTCAGAGGCGCATAAAATATTTTCTTCTTAATAAGATTTTCATTTATGCTAGTCTCAGTAGCTCACCAAAGTAATCCTAGCTACTCAGTAGGCTGAGATCTGAGGATCATATTTCAAAGACAGGGCACTAAAAAACCTGAGACTCATGTCCCAATTAATCCCTAGAAAACAGAAAGTGGGACTGTGGCTAAAGGCATAATGTGGTAGCCTTGAACTGAAGAGGTTAGTGACAGTGCCCAAGTCCAGATATCAAGAACCATGACCTACAAAAGAAAAAAACACCTATATGGAAAGAAGAGGAATTGAGAGAAGGAGAAAAATAGATACATATAGGAGAGAAAGGAAACAGTCTAAAGAGAAAAATAAGTCAATAAAAATTTGTGAGAACACCATAGCAAAGAAAAAGGAGTGAGTTTGGGGCTGATAGTTTTGCTTAGTGGTAGAGTGCATGCCTAGCATGCACAAAGACCCAGATTCGATTCATTTGTACCACATTCATAGAAAAAAAACCCCAAAAAAACAAGAATTCCAGGCTTAGCAAGTCCCTCTTTTTAAAAACTACAATCAATTACCAAATAGTATTGAAACCAAATTACATCACTCAGGTAAATCTTTTTGAACCCTCTTTAAAAGTTTCCCAAAGAGCTATTTTTAGAATTACCAATCACATCATCCACATCAGATTTCCAGTGTTAGTTTGCAAGGAAAACAGACAGGATGAAGATGGTCCAGTATGCCCATCTAACTAAATTTAGATGAAGTGTCTTCATGCCAACTTATAGTCTTCCACCATGCGTGGACATCTATGTCTTCCCTGTCCTTTTCCCTAGATACATAAATACACAAGTGGTTTTAGACAGACAAAACTTCTGAAACCAGTAAACCTTCACATATAAATATCTTTTTTTTTAATTTTTTTATTGTAATTAGTAAAAGGGTTACATGATATTTGCCAGATAGAAGGTGCATTAATTCACATACATTGATACCCTTTCACATGTCTTGGTACCCGTTTCCCTCCCCCCCCCAAACCCCCCACCCGTCTTGGTTTTCCCCCCTTCCCTATCAAATTTCAAATATCCAAATACAAATAAATTCAATATATCAGATAACAAAGTGAGATACTATACCCATATGGGATAACCAAGGGACAGCAAAGGAGATGAGAGACAACATAGTAAATTAAGGACAACAATCATTCATTATATGGATTTTGTTTCAGTATCCTGGAGGTCCTTTCAATTAGCTTCACATTATATGTCCTTATGTATCAAGATTTTGCTCTATTGCAAATCTCTGCTAGTAGAGCCCAAGGTTTCTACTGATTATGACGAATGAGGGAAACCATTGAGCCTAAGTTCCTTTGAGTCTGGCTTATTTCACTTAATATGATTTTTTCTAAGTTTTTCCATTTCCTAACAAATGGGGCGATGTCATTCGTTCTGACAGCAGCATAGAATTCCATTGTGTACAAATACCACAACTTGTTGATCCACTCATCAACTGAGGGACATTTAGGTTGGTTCCATATCTTTGCTATGGTGAATAGTGCTGTAATGAACATTGTTGTGCTAGTGGTTTTAGTATGTCCTTGTTTCTGGGTGGTTGGGTAAATGCCAAGTAGTGGAATTGCGGGGTCATAGGGGAGTTCTATGTTTAGCCTTTTGAGGCACTGCCACACTGCTTTCCATAGTGGTTGAACGAGTTTGCACTCCCACCAACAGTGTAGTAGTGATCCCTCCTGGCCACATCCCCTCCAGCATCTGTTGTCATTCGTTTTCCTGATCCTGGCCATTCTAGCTGGAGTGAGGTGGAATCTTAGAGTTGTTTTGATTTGCATTTCTTTTATGACCAGAGATGTTGAGCATTTCTTCATGTGTCTATAGGCCATTTTTGTTTCTTCTTCAGAGAAGACTCTCTTTAAGTCCTTGGCCCATTTTTTAATGGGATGGTTGTTACTTTGGAGGTTAGTTTTGGAGTGATTCAATTTTTTAGTTGTTGATATATTTTAGATATGAGGCCTTTGTCCGTTGTTTGGTTGGTGAAGATCTTCTCCCACTCTGTAAGCTTCCTGATTAGTTTACTAGCTATGTCCTTTGCCATACAAAAGCTCTGCAGTTTAATGCAGTCCCACTTATCCAGCCTTTCTCTGATTTGTTGTGATTCTTGGTCCTTATTAAGAAAGTTTCGACCTGTGCCAAGGAGGCCTAGTGTATCTCCTATTCCTTCCTGTAGAGTTTTCAGTGTGTCAGCTTTTACCTCCAGGTCTTTGATCTATTTGGAGTTAATTCTAGTGCAAGGTGACAAAGAAGGATCCAGCTTTAGTTTTCTTCAGGTGCTTAACTCAGACCCCAACACCCTGCCCGGGAAAGACTGGCAGGAGCAGGGGGGCAAGGAATTTAGAATCCTGCCCCTCCCCTCAACAGCCCCCTCCCTCAGGCCATTGACTGGAGATTGACAGGCAGGCTACCCATAAGACCCAGCACCCCACCAGGGGAGGCGGAGCTGTCCCAGCTCCCACCCGCCCACCAGGCTCCTCTCCCAGGCCACTGGATCTGGAGAGTGGAGGGCGTGGGCCCCTGCCTTACAACAGTTGGTAGGGGGTGCGGGTAAATAGGAGCCAGCATCTGCCCCCCCTCAATTGTTGAGCGGGGCATCCTCCAGCTGGGAATCTTGAGCAAGACACCACCAAGGGCCCCCCCCCCCGACAGTCACAGACTCTGACAAAGCAGTGGAAACACAGAAGGGATCTGAAGGACTGACCAGCAGTCAAGCTCCCCTTCTGAGAACCAAAAAGGCGCGGCTCCGCCCTTGGAGCCCACCTCTCCAGCTGGGCCCCGCCCCTGGGAACAGAGGGGTCTCCTGCTGGTCCTGCTAAGAGCTCCTGAAACTCTCAATCCCCAGACCCTTGGCTTGGGGCCGCCCCTGGAAGCAGCACAGGAAAACGTCTGCCAACCTCGCTCAGACAGAAGCTCGCAGACCCATCCCATGGTCCACTGTGAGGCCACTGGTTTGTCTAAGAGCTAGTCGTGCAGCAACACATAAGTTTTATTCTAATACTTTCCAAACTTTGTACTCAAATATGCTACCTACTTACCCCCTGACCTCTCTCATTCTATTTTTCTATCTCTGGACCTCTGCTCCTCTTTCAACCCTTATACTGCATAGATCTACACTTGATGGCTGTTGAGCAACATTGTATATCTAGGTGTTTATTTATTCTCTAGGCTCAGAGGGAATTAAAGACAATAGAGATTGGATTGAGAGGCTTATTGTTTTGGATATAAATTGCTTATCAGTGAATAATTAGACTAGTCGGTAACTGCACAAAAAGAAAGAGTGATAACACCAATCAAAACTTGTGAACATCTAGAGTCTGCCAGCTACAGAGGTCTAGGTTGGCTATACCTGAAAAACTATAATCGTGTTTAATATTAATCTTGCTCCCATTTTCAAATGGGCAGAACAAGAAACTCAAGAAAAATGTTAAATCAAGAAACAACATCTCCCAACCCCCCCACACACCCAATGTAAACAGCCAATGGAACAGTCAATGGAAACCTAGAGGAGAGTCTTCCAAGTGCTGTACAAATGCAATTGATAAACATCATTAATGAAAAATGTGACAATATAAAGAAAGAGATAAGGGAGGAAGCCATAGCTGAACAAGAGGAAACCATAAACAAGGTGATAAGTGAAAAAGAAGAAGCCATAAAGGAGGCCATAATAAAGGTTGTTCAAAGAAAGATGGATGAATTCACAGAATCCACAAATAAAAAGGTGACCGAACTCCAGCAAATGTTCAAAGAAAATAAAGCTACTGAGCTAACCACTCAAATGGAAATCAAGGAGATAAAGAAATCCATACATGATCTAAAACAAGAGATGCAAGGCATCAAAAATGAGCAATTAGTAGCAAGGGAGATGAAAAATAAAGTAGATAGCTTTGATAGCAGGTTAAAGAATGCAGAGGAGAGAATTTCCGGGGCTGAAGATAATTTAGTTATTATAGAGAAAGAACAGAAAATGAGTCAATCCAAATCTAGGAAAAATGAGAGAGCGCTTCAAGAGGTCCAAGATACAATTAGGAAGCCTAATTTAAGGCTAATTGGTATTGAGGAGGGCGTGGAGAAAGAGGTCAATGGTATTGGAAATATACTTCAAGGAATCATCTCAGAGAATTTCCCAAATATCCAGAAGGGCAGACCCATCCAGATACAGGAAGCTTTTAGAACCCCAAACAGACCTGATCAGAAAAGGACATCCCACCGCCACATCATAATCCGAACTGGATCAGTAGAAACCAAAAAAGGATCCTAACGGCAGCCAGGGAAAAGGGTTCAGTAACCTATAAAGGCAAACCAATCAGAATAACCCCAGATTTCTCAGCAGAGACCATGCAAGCAAGAAGTGACTGGAAGCATATATGTCATGCCCTGAAGTCAAATAACTACCAACCAAGAATACTGTACCCAGCTAAGCTCTCATTCATAACTGAGGGAACAATAAAAACATTCCATTCCAGGGAAAAGCTGCAACAATATGTCGCAACAAAACCAACACTACAGAGAATTCTGAAAGATGTTCTATACACATATAAATTTCTAATACTTGTCCCCAAAATGAAGCCAAAGCAAATAAAACCCAAACTGGAAGCCTTTTTTTCTAAGCCAATAACCACTGCTTTGAGTCTTAAAATAGCAGATCTCAATTTGAGAATCAAAAAGATCCTTAAAATGTGGGTGAGGTGAGGATGTGGCTCATTAATGTAATCCTAGTTACTAATGAACCTGAGATCTGAGGATTGCATTTCAAAGCCAGACTAGGCAATGAAGATCCATAGACACTTTTTATTTTTCCTGTCCTGGGAACACTCCAGGACTGAGCACTACTCTTGGACTTTCCTCATGGTTAGTGCTCTACCACTTGAGCCACAGCACCAATTCTGGGTTTTCTGTATATGTGGTACTGAAGTATCGTACTCCAGTCTTTGTGCATGCTAGGCAAGCATTCTACCACTAGGCCAAAACTACTGGCCACAAGATCCAGAGACTCTTATCTAAAATTAACCACTAGAAAATAGGAAGTTGTCCTATAACTCCAGGGGTACAGTGGCAGCATAAAATTAAAAAGCTCAGGGAAAATAAAATCCAGGACAAGGGTTAGGACATACATTTGTGATGAATTTACCATTTAGAAATAATGTAAGAAGAGTCAGTTCTCCTTACACTGGTATAAACAATAAAACACTTAGGAATAAATATATCCAAAATGTAACCTGGAATAAGGAAAATTACCCTGCACAGCTAATCTTGAAAGCATCCCACTTTTTGCATGATCTCTCTTGCCACTGAGGAATTTTCTTTTAAGGAAAGATATTATTAGTTTGTTTTATAGCTGTTGTTAAGTTCAAGCTGATATATTCGAATATGCCCTATGATCTTCATTTTCATTTGGAATAGCTCAGGTGCACAAAAAGAGACAAAGAGAAACCAAATACTCAAAGGCTGAATAACAGGTATGAAAGTTTTTTACCCAATATTTCCTAATCAAGTTGTGTGTAAAGAATCATCAAACATCATAATAAAGCTCGCCCATGTAATTCTAGCTACTCAGGAGGCTGAAATCTGAGCAATAAGGTTCAAAGCCACCCATGACACACAAGGATCTGAGACTCTTATCTCATAATAAAATCTAGAAAACTGGAAGTGCAGATTGGCTCAAGGGTAGGGTGGTATCCTTGAGGTAAAGAGCTCAGGGACAATTCCCAAGCCCAGGTGTAGGGCAGTAGCCATAAGATGAAGACCACAGGACAGCTTCCAGGCCTAGCTCAACCTCTATGACCCACAAAAAAAGAAAACAATATTAAGCTGGACATGATGGCTCACACCTTATAATCCTAGCTACTCAGGAGGCTAAGATGTGAGCATCAGGTTTCAAGCTAATCTGGGCACTAAAGACCAAGACACTCTTATTTCCATTTAACCATTAGAAAAGAAGAAGTGCCACTGTGGCTCAAAGGGTAGGGTGATAGTCTAGAGCTGAAGAGCTCAGGGACAGAGCGCAGGCCCAGAGTCCTGCCTCACAACTTACCGTTAAAAAATAATCATAATGAGCCTTTAAGAGAGAAGCACAGAATCTCAGATGAAAGGGAAGGAAACAGAGATTTATTCCAGCCAGGTGTGGTGGCTCACGCTGTAGTCCTAGCTACTCAGGAGACTGAGATTTGAGGATTGATGTTTAAAGCCAGCCTGGGCACTAAAATCTGTGAGACTCATCTCCATTAACCACCAGAAAACTAAAGTGGCACTGTAGCTCCAGTGGTAGAGTGTTAGTGTTGACGTGAAATGTTCAGGGACAGGACACTGACCCAGAGTTCAAGCCCCACAGCTGACAAAAAAAAGTTGTATTCCACAGTGTAATGGATATGGATGGTTTGGGAACACAAATATTTGCTACCCTTGACATGTAGACTAGAGTTACTGAGAGTAACATCTAGGATTAGAGAAGAGATAGGAAACAAAACAACATAGGCCTTACAAAATGAAAAGAATAACCAGATAAACAGACTGGTTTGAGGGAATCACTCAAGCTTCACTTCAGCATAGACCTACCACAAACTTCATTCTTCTACCCACATTCACCCGGGTTTCCCCAAACCACCAGCTCTTTGAAGAGCTATGGAGATGATGTGCTATGCTCTATGAAACCCCTGTGAGGAAACTTTACAGTAGTAAGCTGAAGAAATTATCAAACAAAAGGCAAGGCAAGTTAATGTACTGTGTTATCTCTCATCTCTTTTGTTGTCCCTTGGTTATCTCATATTGTTACAGCATTTTACCTTGTTATCATATATATTGTATATATACTTATTTGGTTATTTGAAATTGGACAGGAAAGATGAGGAGCAGGGGTAGGGGGAGGGAAATGGGGACCAAGACATGAAAAAGGGTATCAGTGTTTGTGAAGTAATGCCCCTTCAATCTGGTGAATGTAATGGAAACCTTCTATTAATTACAATAAGAATATATGAAAAAAAAGCAATACATCCACAAGTAAAATGCAGAATAAAGTATGGATAAAAAAAGATAAAAGAAAAGGCCAGGCCAGGAGTTAGGCCTAGTGGTAGATTCCTTGCCTAGCATGACAACTTGGGTTCAATACCAAAAGGTCTGAGGCTCTTATCTCCAATTAACTTCTAGAAAACACGAAGTGGGACTTGGCTTTTAGATATGGGGTGAAGCTTTGAGCTGAAGAGCTCAGGGACAGCTTCCAGACCATGTTCAAGCCCCATGACTCACACACCCACAAACACACACAAAAAAATCTAAAATTTTCAATTTGGTTTATTTATATTCAATAATATATTGCATATATACACACACATGTTTATATATACACATATGTAAATGTGTATACATAGATAAATGCAACATATATTGTATATATATTATACATATAAATCTCATTTGTATTGAAAAGAGGGCATTGTAATTGTCCTCTGGTGTCTCATGGCTGTATTTCTAGCTTTTCAAAAATCTGAGGATTGGACTAGGAGTTTGGCCTACTGTTAAGTACTTGCCTAGCATGCAGGAAGACCCAGGTTAGATTCCTAGGTACCACATACCTAGAAAAAGCCAGAAGTGGTGCTCTAGCCTTGAGAAAGCCTGAAGAAAGTGCTCAGGCCCTGAGATTAGCCCTACAACTGGCAACAAAAATAAAGCTGTCACAGTGGTTCATGCCTGAAATCCTGCCTACTCATTAGGCTGAGATCTCTGGATCAAGATTCAAAACCAGCCTGGGCTCAAAACGACCTGACACTCTAATCTCCAATTAGAAAAATGGAAAGTGGGGCTTGGCTCAAGTAGAGGGCGTTCAAGAGCTCAGGGCAGTGCCTAGGCCCAGGGGTAAGGCAGTAGCAATGAGCTTAAGATATTAGGGTAGGGACAGCGCTCAAGCAGAATTCAAACCACAGAACCCACAAAAAAAATCTGAGGATTGTGATCAATATGTGTGAAGTAATGTACCTTCTATCTGGTAAATATAATGTAACCCTTCTATTAATTACAATAAAATATATGAAAAAAATCTAAGGATTGCAGATTGAAGTCAGCTACGGCAAGCAAGTCTGGGAGACTTTGATATACAAAAACAACAACAACAACAAAACCAAACCAAACCAAAAACAAAAACCTAAAGAAAAATAGCTGAAAGTGAAGATGTGGCTTAAGGGATACAACAGGTAGAACTTTAGGTTTGAGCAAAAGAAGCTTTTACTCAGTGCCCACAGTTTGACCTCAAGAACTAGGACAAGCACACAAAAAATGGCAATGCATTGTACTAATATGCACACACACACATGTATGTATGTATGTATGTATGTATGTATGTATGTATGTATGTACGTATGTACATATGTATGTATGTATATAAATATATGAATACATTCCAGTCCTGGAGCTTGAACTCAGGGTCTGGGAACTGTCCTTGAACATATTTTCCTTCAGTGTTAGGGCTGTAGCACTTCAACCACACACAGCACCATTTTCAGAATATATTGTATATGAAATACAGAAGAACTTCATATGGGGATTCATAGAAGCTACTCAAGCACTCTAGCATTAGGTCACTAGGTCACACTACTGACTCCTTAAATTACAATTCATCAAAATTTTTGAACAAAACTTCAGGCAGTCACTCTATTTCAGCTGATATAAAATAGGCTCATTATTGTAGTGGAGAACTTTTAATTTTTAAAAGATACCATGTAGATTATCCATGCTCATAACATGAAAAAAATTGCCAAAGCCATAGAAAGTACAAAGGATAAAAATGAGAACAGCCTGTTTCTTTTTCTTTCTTTCTTTTTTTGTTGGTTGTAGGACTTGAATTCTAAGCCTGGGCATTGTCCCTGAGTTCTTCAGCACAAGACTACTGCCCTTCCCCTTGAGCCACATTTCCACTTTCTGAGTTTTAGTGTTTAATTGGAGATAAGACTCTTCCAGACTTTAGTGACGGGATGAACATTGAACCAGGATCCTCAGATCTCAGAATCCTGAGTAGCTAGGATTACAGACATATACTTTTCCCAGGCACAGTGGCTCATACCTGTACGAGCTACTCAGGAGGCAGACATCTGAGGATCAAGGTTCAAAGCCAGCCAAGGCACAAAAGGACCTGAGACTCTTTTCTCCAATTAACCTCTAAAGCTTAAAGTGGGGCTTGGCTCAAGGGTAGGGTAGTAGCCTTCAGCTAAAGAGCTCAGGAACATGCTCAGAACCAGGGCAAGGGTGGTAGCTTTACGCTGAAGAGCTCATGGAAAATGCACAGACCACAGACTGAGTTAAGTCCCAGTGACCTACAGAAACAAAGGAAATATACTTTTTTGACAGTCCAGGTGCTTGACCTCAGGGACGGAGCAGTGTCCTTGGGTTTTCTCAAGGCTAGAGCTTTACCACTTGTGACACAGCACCACTTCTGGCTTTTTCTATGTATGTGACACCCAAGAATTCAACCCTGATCTTTATGCATGTGAGGCCAGCTCTCTACCACAAGGCCAAACTCCCAGACCAACATCAAAATGAAGGTTCATGGGTTTTTTTTGTCTGTTTTTCTTATCTGTTGAAGGGTTTGAACTTTGGAGCTGGGTGTTGTCTCTGAGCCCTTCAGTTGAAGGATACCACCCTACCCACAGTGCTACTTCCAGTTTTCTATGGTAAATTGGAGATACGGGTCTCATGGACTAATTAATTAATTAATTAATTAATTAATTAATTAATTAATTAATTAAAAAGCCAGGTGCCTTTGCACATGTCCTACAGAGTCAATGTGATAACTTCTGCCAGAAAGATGCACAAGGTACCCTGTGAAGGTTTTCAACATTAACCAGCAGAAGAGGCTGAGCTTAAAATTGTTCACCTTTCAAAACATTTTGAGTGCTTCAGATAGCATATGTCCCAGACAGCGGCCTGATGTATGGCATGCATACTCTGGGGATAGACTGAAATGAGGACTGGAAGAAAGAAGTCAGCCTCTACCTTCAAGGACAGGTGAAAGCCTGTCTCAGGGCTCTGCATCTATCGAAGAGTAGAATACAAAAGCCTGTATGAAAATTTGGCAGACTCTTCCTCAAAGGCAGCAGCTGAAGGCTAAATCCTGTAGCACCGAGAAAACCCTGTCATAGAAAGAGCTTCTTTCTGCCACACCAAGGAAGGAGAAATTTTATTTATTTTTAAGGAAGAACAACAGCCCATTAACAAACCTTGAAGCATCCATTCCATCCATCACTTCCTCCTCCTTCTCTTTATGCTGTTTCAGAGAAAATAAACAAAACTAAACCTGCCCCATGTGCGGCGCCCGGCACCCCTGACCAGCAGGGAAGAACGGACACCACCCGAGGATCCTTCTCGTATCACGCTTTACTGAAGAGCAACTTGATTGAAGGGAGAGCTGAAGCAGAGGGGCGCTGGGCAGGGAAATGCAGCTGCTTATATACAATCAAGGAACACGGGGCTTTTTGCCATTGGTCGCTCTGTTGCCAGGGCCATTTTAAAACTCGGGATTGGTCAGGCCTCTGACGTCATACGCGCAGACTCAGTGGAACGAGCAAAGCTCCGCACTCACATACCAAATAAGGAGAACTAAGAAGTTGTTTACAAGGAGCGAGGCAGGAAACAGGCGCCATCTTGTAATGGCGGCCGCTCGGCTCCCCACACCCATGAGCCTATCCACACATTTCAGGTAAGAGTTCCCAGGAGCATCCACCTGTTGGCCTTCTCTCTTTCTGCCCAAAAGGCTGCTTTAATCAAGCAATGTTTTATTGTACATGTGAGTAGTTTTATTCAAAAGTTCAAGCCAAATTGACAGTTAACGCTGACCTTTCTATACCCATCTGGGTCAATAGGAAATGAAAATCAGAACTTCTCTGGTACCTTCCACCACTGAAATGGGAGGGCTTTCTTTAGGCAGAAGCAGACTATCAAGATTTTGCCACAACTATTCCATAAAATAAATGCACTTCAGATGGACACAACTCCTTTGCCTGGGGCTCTGACAACGCAGGAACCCCTGGTCCTTGGAGGCTGCATAGGACAATGCCACAGGAAAAGGAAGTAGCCTCCTATTTACTCACTGATTCCATCATGGAATGCTGCCAAAAGAAAATCATATTGAACAGATGGGGAAAGGAAATCTCAGAGATGGAGATGGCAGATGCTGCATACACAGCAAGTTCAAGGCAGAGTTGAGGTTACAGGCCTGGCATCCTGACCCTGATATTGATACAGGATAGAAACTGAAGATCCAATTGATTGGCCCTGTGGCAAAGAACCCTCTATGCTCAAAATAACAAACAACCAAGCAGCCTGACACTTATGAAAAAGAAAACCACCATCCTCATAAAGTCAGGCTCTTCCCCTGAGGCCAGTCAGCATTCAGTTACGTCTGAGCCTGATACACAAATTACTCACTTACCATAGTACCCAGAAAAACTCCTTAAGCAAATTTGCAATGCCCAATGAAAAGATACAATTCAACTATGCATAGACTTGCCAGGAGATGAGAGAACTGGAGTGATGTCACTGAAAAAGGAAATGCTAGTCCAAACCAATTGCCAGTGGTTCACACAAGGGGATGAGGTCTGAGCAACCTGGTTTTCAGCCAGCACATGCTTTAAATCTCAAAGACAATTATCTCCAATCAATGACAAAAAAATCTGGAAGTGGAAGGCAGAAACAATTATGATCACAGTTTCGACTCTAAGAAGCACCATATCCCCTCAGTTCAGAGAGACAAGGAAGGCATGGGACATCCTAGCCTCAGGGAACTGAGCTCTAAGGCAATTTGGGGATCTCTCCACCAATACAATGCTACATTTTTGGAAAGTCAAAGGCTGGACTTCCTTAAGAACCTGAAATTCACTTTCACTCCATCCAATGCACCTGAAGCTCCAAAGGGATCTTTGCGTTCACTCCCCATGGAATCCCACAGGACTTGAGAAATAGGATGGAGACAGTAGAACAGGGTTAGGGGAAGGGGGAGGCTTAGGGCTCCCAGTGCAAATGGTAAAATGTGCGAGGACCTGAGTAGAAACACCCGAATCAGCAGGTGGGATGTCACAGAGGTGATCAGAGATGAAGAGGGAACCAGTCCTGCAGAAAGCATCACACCTGGATTACAGACATGCAGATAGGGTACTTCCCAGAAAGAGAATGCTAGACAAGGTGAGGGGCAGGAGGGAGCAACAGAAAGGAAGCCTGACAGTAAAGTTTGGAGATCTGAAATAAGTGTCTTGGACTGGACATGAAAGGTGATGTGTTGAGGGGAGCAAAAACTGACTCCATGTTGAAAGTACTAAGAGCTCCCCTGACCCCATTGGGAAATGTTGAATGTCAACAATAGTAAAATAGCCCAGCCTCCTTGCCCATCCAGGAAGGAATAGCCCTATCTATCAAAAAGAATACTGGCCTACTTTCTGTGGGAAAGCACTAAATCCACCAAGATGATAGGTTAGTTCAGTTTCTATGAGGCAGGTGGTAACCCTATAGGATACCTGCGTGTAGTTGGATGGGACTATACAGCCCCTCTGTGTTTGTTACAATCCCATTGGACACCTGTGTGTGGCCTGGCTTAACTGTATGGTTTTTGCCCTTAAAACCGCAGCTTGAGAATCGCTGGGGTCACATTGTTAGAACCGAAGTCTGCACTGTGTCCCTAGCTGGACAGCACACTATCTGCTTCCCCAAGTAAATTCACTTTTAGCATGAGCCTGTCTCAGTGGGGTGAATTCTGGTGGGATGTGGAATCCATGCCAGAAGTAATGTGGACCCTCCTCCCCCAGAATCCCTAACATTTCCTAATCTGAGTCTATCTAAAGGACAAATCCCTGTCCTTAGGAGCTCAATTAACCCCATCGCAAAAAAAAAAGAAATAATAAATAAATAAATAAAAAGAGGAAGCAGCACAGACTTCCAGTGCTGCCTCTGAGGACAGGGACAAGAGGAGGAGCAGGAGCAGGAACAGGAGAAAAAGCAGGAGCAGGAGGGAGAAGGATCACCAGGTTTGAAGTAAAACCAGACCCAGAAGCGGGGGGAGGGGGCACCAATATCCAAGGCACTCACCTGTCCAAGGACAGGAGCCATTGGCTTCCCAAATCCCTGGGGTGGCAACAGGCACGTGCTCCTGTCATAGGGCACACAACCCATATTGGCAGAAAGACCTGGGCGACCAGTTCCAGAACCATCTCTTGGAGAAGCTGCTTCTCCTTAGGCCTCAGCAAGACCCCCCAGCTCTGAATCTGGTTCCATGCCACAAGCAGGCCTTCATTCCACAGCAGCACCAGCAGCAGCCCAGGGCAAACTGCAGCAGCCAAAAGGATCTCCAGCTCCAGCCCCTAAGCATTTCCACCTCCACCAAGAGCCAGATGGTACCTCAAAGTCCACTCAGCCAGGGGAGTTGCTGCTGTCCAAAGCCAATGTCGAGGGGCGGGGAGTTTGGCCTACTGGTAGAGTGCTTGCCTAGCATGCACAAAGACCTGGGTTCAATTCCTCAGTACCACATACATGGCAAAAAGCCGGAAGTGGTGCTGAGGCTCAAGTTGTAGAGTGCTAGCCTTGAGAAATTCTAAGGAGAGTGCTCAGGCCCTGAGCCCAAGCCCAGGACTGGTAAAAAAAAAAAAAGCTAATGTTGGGAACAGTGGAGCCTTCAGGCTCCAAATTGCCTCTAGTACCTTTGCTATTGAGTGTTTGTTCCCATCATTTCTGCCTTCTTGTGGATTGTTCCAGCCTATTAGGGTGCAACCTGGAGCCCGACATCAGATCTCCTCCTGCGAGATCCACAGTGCTAAATCCCACTCCTCCACAGGTCCCCTACCAACATAGGCAAAGGAGAAGTGCAGAGTTGTGTTCTAGGACACTAATTGGCTCCCACTGGTCCCAGGATGGTCTTTGGCAGAGTTCCAGTGCATCCTAGGGTGCTGTAAGTTAGGTCATGGAGTCTAGTTTCCCATCCTGCCCATGCAGAGTTACTTGGGTCTAGGGCTGAGCACACGAAGACTTGCTTGGACACTAAGATGTCAACATCTTCAGCCACTGATTTGGATCCATGCTGTAACTGGTGTGCATTCTTCCTCCCACTGCACTGGGTTTCTTCCTGTCAAAGAATCCAGAGGTCGAGTGTGTGCATTCCCTTGTATAAAAGGAAGTGCCGTCAGTGCCTACTGCCCAGTGACATCTGTCTTCTGTCCCTACCATAGTGGTGATGGAGTCCACATTTCTAAGGATGACACACAAAAGTTAATGAATTCTGGCTGTAGTGATTCATATATTTCTATATATGTAGTGGTTCTATATTTATAGCTACTCAGAAGGCTGAATTTGGCAATGGGATTTATAGGTCAGTCTGGCAGGAAAGTCCTTGAGATCTTTCTCCTGTAATAAAAGCCAGAAGCTATGCTGTGGCTCAAGTGGTAGAGCACTAGCCTTAAGCACAAAGAGGCCCAGCAACAGCACCCAAGTCCTGAGTCCAAACCCCAGGACTGGGAAAAAAGAAAAGAGTTAATTAAAACTGTCCTATCTTCCCTACCCTTCCTTCTCAGCCTAGTGCTAGCTTTGTGTGCTCTGCCACAGTGCAGTTGACCAGGCAGATCTGTGCATTAAGAAAACCTGGTCTTTCTGGCCAGCACTGGCCACCTCATTCATTCACCATTCCAGGTTGAATATTTTTGCTCAAAGCTGATGTTCTCTCCAGTTAACCACCTGAAAACCAGAAATGGCACTCTGGCTCAAGGGGTGGGGCACTAGCATTGAGTTGCCATGTCAGAGCTAGGTTCTAGGCCCACACTTCAAGTCTAATGATTAAGAAAAATAAGAAAAAAATATATATATAAGGACACAGTTTTAACCTTGGGAACATTTCATCACTTAAACAATATAGGCTAAACTCAGCAGGGAGGATGGTTTTTGGGACTTTATTCTCATCCTAGAGATAAGAGTATTTCCAGGGGTAATTAGAGCTGATCACCGATTGAAATTGAACTAGAACTGGTACTTTAAGACTAAGACCTCCTATTGGAGGAGTCATGGGTATTAAATGAGAAGATATATAAAAAGGGTTGCCTGACATTGGAGGCTCATACCTGTAATTCTAGACACTACCAAAGCTAAAGCTAAAGTTCAAACTGGGGTTTGAACTCAGGGTCTTGACCCTGACCTCAAGGGTAGCACATTACCACTTGACTCACAATCACATTTCCACCTTTTTCTGAGTGGTTGACTATGCTGTCTTTAAAACACAATTGTCAGATTTCAGCCTCTTGAATAGATAGGATTGCAGCTATGAGTCACAAGTGCCCAACTGGCTCCAACTGGCCCTTTCATGTCATTTCTCCTCATTTTCTTTGTCACTCTGTGCCAGCCACTCACCCTTTCCTCCTGGTTCTGAGTTCATTCCAGCCCTGAGACTTCCACACTAGCTATTGTGTCTGTCAGATGTTTTCCCATACTGCCCTTGTAACTGACTCGCTCATCCTACAGGTCTTGGCTTCAACGTCACTTCTTCACAGAGAACCTTTGTGCTTGTGTGGATTCTGGAGTTTGAACATTTTGAAATCAGGATCTGGGCACTGTTGCTGTGCTATTTTTTTAAGTTTTAGTTTTATTTTCAAGACTGGCATTCTACCTCATGATTCACAGCTGTCACATAGTGCTAGTTAATAGGCGATAAGAATTGCACAGACTTATTTACCCAGGCAGATTTTGAACCATGATCCTCAGATCATGAGGATCCTCACATCTCTTGAGTAGTTCGGGTTATAGGCAAGAGCCACCAACTGCATAGGATCACAAGCACTCTTTTAAGCACTCTCACCTGCACTGTTCATCTTGCTATGGTTCCTTCATGTATTTGCTTATTTACTTGATTGTCTCTGGGCTTCTCCAGATAGCTGATCAGTTGTGAATCCGGTAGATGCCTTGTTTGCACCCAGCCTACACTGTGGATCATTCGCTCCTGACATTTATCTCATGACTAGTGAATCTCTACTTCTCCTTCCCTCTTTACTTCTCTTGTTCTTTTGTTGTATTTGGTCATGGGCCTTTAAATCAAGGTCTGGGCACTGTCCATGAGTTTTCTTTCCTCCAGGCTAGCACTCTACCACTTGAATCCCATGTCTACTTCCAGCTTTCTTTGTGGTTAACTGAAGATAGGACTTTCACAGTCACCTGATGCTAGGTTGATTCCTGAGGTTCATGGTTCAAAGCCATCCAAGGCAGAAAAGATCATGAGACCCTTATTTCCAAATAACCATCAGAAAACTGGAAGTGGCCATGTGGCTCAAGTGATAGAGAGCTAGCCCTGAGCTAAAGTGCTTGGAGACAATGAGCAGGCCCAGGGTCAAAGCCCCACTAAAAAAAATAAGTCCCAAGATCCTTTGAGGTTTAATTGTTTGCTCTTTCTTTTTACTAAAATAAGTTTGTTCAAGAACATACTATAAGCATTATTCCATCTTTAACCCACTCGCTTACCTCACACATTTGGAATGCTGATGTGTTTTTCCTATTCCCTGTTTTTTTTCTATGTTTAAGCTGCTCTAACCCTTGAATGATTTCAGGTCAAAGGTTGGGATGTGGCTACCATGACTTCTGTTGTATATCCTTGCCTTTTCTCCTCTGGATAGACTGGCCATAGGCTTTGGAGATGGCATGATCCATATATGAAATATGTTCTCTACAAAGAAGAGTATTATGTAAATTATTTTTGCACAGAATCAAATCCAGAGAAATTTAGAGTTACATTGGTAAAGATATTTTCTTTTAAAATTTCTTAAATACTTTATAAATCATTTTTAAATCTTTTTTTTGGTTGTTTGTGAGGATTCATCTCTGGGCCTGGCCTCTATTCCTGAGCACTTCAGCTCAAGACTACTGCCCTAACTCTTGAGCCACAGGACCACATCTAATTTTCCACCTGTTAATTGGAGATAAGTGTCTCAGGGACTTTACAGCCCCAAATGGCTTTGAACCCTGATCCTCAGATCTCAGCCTCATGAGTAGCTAGGATCAAAAGAATGAACTACTCATCCCTGCTTTAAAAATTATTAAATTATTAAAAATTTATTTATAAAATATATTTTCCTGAAAGTACTAGCTTATCTAAATTTTAATAGTATTACAAGATACTATCCACCATCAAGAGAATAACAAATCATGCCAACATAAACATATGACCAGGAGAAGGTAATTTAAATGGTAAACGTGGCCTGGCCCTATGGCTCACAACTGTGATCCTAGCTACTCAGAAGCCTGAGATCTGAGGATCAAGATTCAAAGCCAGCTCAGGCACAAAAAGACCTTAGACCTTTATCTCCAACTAACCCCAAGAAAATGAGAAGTGGGGCTTGGCTCATGGGTAGAGTGGTAGACTTGAGCTGCAGAGCAAAAGCTCAGTGCCCAGGCCCAGGGGTAGGATTGTAGCCCTGAGCTGAAGAGCTTAGGGAGAGCACCCAGTCCAGGTTCAATGTCTATCACACACACACACACACACACACACACACACACACACACACACACACACACACAGATGCTCTTGGCTGTGAGTTTGGCCGAGTGGTAGAGTGCTTGTCTAGCATGTGCAAAGACATAGGTTCAATTCCTCAACCACATACATAGAAAAGGTCAAAAGTGCTGGGCACATGGGCTCACGATTGTAATCCTAGATCCTGAGGAGGCTGAGATCCGTGGATAAAGGTTCAACATTTCCTTTGACTCATCTCCAGTTAGCATCTAGAAAAGGAAAAGTGGGGCTTGGATCACTGTCAGGGCAGTAGACCTGACCTGGAGAGCTCAGGGACAGTGCCCAGACTAATTTGATGCCCCATGACTCAGAAAGAAAAATGAAAAAGCCAGAAGTGGTTCTGTGACTCATGTGGTAGAAGTCTACCCTTGAGAATGCCCAGGGACAGTGCTCAGGCCCTTAGCTCAATCACCAAACTGGCAGAAAACAATGCAGAACAACAAAAAAGTTGCTCTTAATATATGATAACATTTTTTGCCAGTCCTCCTGCTTGAATATAGGGCCTGACCAATGTCCTTGGGCTTTCTCAAGGTTGGCAATCTAACACTTGAGGCACAGCCCTACTTCCAGCCTTTTCTGTGTATGTTGTACACTGGAATGAACCCAGGACTTCTTGCACACTAGGCAAGCACTCTACCACTAGATCACTAACATTTCCAGCACAATCTATGATCACTTTTAAGATCATTTACTTTAAATATTGTCAAAGTGGTAGAGCACTAGTCTTGAGCAAAAGATAGACAGCACGCAGGCCCCGATTTCAAGCACCACAAGCAACAACAACAAAAAATAATTAAACTAAAACAAATACTTTTCTATTTTGTTTCTTTGTGTGTGTGTGTGTGTGTGTGTGTGTATCTACTAGTACATAACACCTCCACCTCTAGATTGTGTGTGTGTGGTTACTTGAAGACTTTCATGGGCTTGTCCACACAGGTCAGATTTGAACCTTGATCTTCAGATATCAGTTTTCTGCTTAGAAAGGATTACAACTATGAATCATCAGCATCTGGTTCCTCTTGCTAAATACTGACAGTGGAGTATTTTACAGTTATGGCACCTCAGTGTAAAGTCATCTTTCCTCAGCAGTCACAGGAGCTAAGGTTGACAGTAGTGGATAAGTACTCGGGACCAAGTTTACAGGTGATAGGAAACATCTAAATTAAAATAAAATTATATTTACATTTTTTGCCAATCGTGGAGACTGCAGAGCACTGTCCTTGGACTTTCTCAAGGCTAGAGCTCTACCACTTGAGCCACAGCACCATGTCAACTTTTTTCAATGCAATTAAAGCTTGGAAAATGTCATTTATGCCTTGAAGACCAACAACTGCCAACCCAGACTGATATATCCAGCGAAACCAGCATTTACATTTGTGGGAGAAACAAAAATAATTCAGTCCAAAGAGAATCTATTTGAATATGTGCACACTGAACCAGCATTACAAAAAATATTAAGTAATCAAGAACAAATTCCAGAACAGCAAGAATTCCCTTCAAGTAGCTATCACTTATAAACCACTAAACACAAAAAGGGAAAAAGGGAGAGAAAGGAACTCAGAAGTAAAAATGAATAATGACAAAAGACACTAACCACTTCTCTATAATTTCCTTAAATGTGAACGGCTTGAACAATACAATCTAAACGCATAGAACAACAAACTGCATTAAGATACAAGACCCATCTATATGTTGCCTCCAAGAGACCCACCTCACTGACAAAGACAGGAACAAACTCCAGGTGAAAGGATGGAAAAGAATTTTCCACTCCACTCCTCTTTAACATAGTACTAGAATTCCTAGCCAGTGCAATAAGGCAAGAAGCAAGCATAAAGGGGATCCAAGTAGGGAAAGAGGAAATAAAAATATCCCTCTTTGCAGATGACATGATTCTGTATTTAGAGAATCCTATAGACTCTACTCCCAAGCTCCTTGAGCTGATTCAAAGCTTTGGAAGAGTAGCAGGTTATAAAATCAACCCTCAAAAATCAACTGCCTTCCTTTACGCCAACAGTGAGAGGAACGAGGCAATAATCAGGAAAGAAACTCCTTTCACAATATCCTCAAAGAAAATAAAGTACCTAGGAATTAGCTTAATTAAGAATGTAAAGGACCTTTTTGACGAAAACTTTAAAACCCTAAAAATGGAAATTAAAGCAGAACTAAGGAAATGGAAAAACCTCCCATGCTCCTGTATTGGAAGAATCAACATCGTGAAAATGACAATCTTGCCAAGAGCTATCTACAAATTCAATGCAATACCCATCAACATCCCAATGTCATTCTTTAAAGAAATAGAAGAGGCAATCAAAAATGTCATATGGAATAATGAAAGACCCCGTATAGCAAAAACACTTCTTAGCAGAAAGAACAGCGCTGGAGGAATTTCAATTCCAAACTTTAGACTCTATTACAGAGCTCTAATTCTCAAAACAGCTTGGTGCTGGCACAGGAACAGGCCTGAAGACCAATGGAATAGAACTGAGGACCCAGATATTAAACCACAGACCTATGGCCACCTAATCTTTGACAAGGGAGCCAAAAACATAGAATGGAAGAAAGACAGCCTCTTCAACAAGTTGTGCTGGCAGAACTGGCTAAGCACCTGCAGAAAACTAAAGCTGGGTCCTTCTTTGTCACCTTGCACTAGAATTAACTCCAAATGGATCAAGACCTGGAGGTAAAAGCTGACACACTGAAAACTTTACAGGAAGGAATAGGAGATACACTAGGCCTCCTTGGCACAGGTCGAAACTTTCTTAATAAGGACCAAGAATCACAACAAATCAGAGAAAGGCTGGATAAGTGGGACTGCATTAAACTGCAGAGCTTTTGTATGGCAAAGGACATAGCTAGTAAACTAATCAGGAAGCCTACAGAGTGGGAGAAGATCTTCACCAACCAAACAACGGACAAAGGCCTCATATCTAAAATATGTCAACAACTCAAAAAATTGAATCACTCCAAAACTAACCTCCAAAGTACCAACCATCCCTTTAAAAAATGGGCCAAAGACTTAAAGAGAGTCTTCTCTGAAGAAGAAACAAAAATGGCTATAGTCACATGAAGAAATGCTCAACATCTCTGGTCATAAAAGAAATGCAAATCAAAACAACTCTAAGATTTCACCTCACTCCAGTTAGAATGGCCAGGATCAGGAAAACGAATGACAACAGATGCTGATATATTGAATTTATTTGTATTTGGTTATTTGAAATTTGATAGGGAAGGGGGGAAAACCAAGACGGGTGGGGGGTGTGGGGGGGAGGGAAATGGGTACCAAGACATGTGAAAGGGTATCAAAGTATGTGAATTAATGCACCTTCTATCTGGCAAATATCATGTAACCCTTTTACTAATCACAATAAGAAAAAGAATTCCAAAAAAAAGAAACATACTGTCTTAAGCAGAAAAGTTAAAGGTTCAAGCATGCAAGATTCAGACACATTTGAAATCTATGATCCTCGGAATCCAGTGAATAAAAGAAGGGAAGAAAGCAAGAAGTTAATGAGAGAGAAAAAAGAATGAAGATAAAAAGATAAATGATAACCAGAGGCTGTCTTTGTTCAAACATATATTTTTGCATTCTTGCCAAATATCAGATTATGTAAGTATAAGGGTTCATTTTTGGGTCTTCCAGTATCTTCCATCTGTCTTCAGGCCTACTTTTATGTCAGTAAAAAGTGGTTTTTGTTTTTTTGTTATCTATGTAATAAAGTTTGAGATGTCTCTTCAAAAAAATGAGGTAATATTTTGAATTATAAAATGAGCTATAGATTTTTCTCCTCAATTATTCAAACTTTGGTTTAGTGGATAAGATTGACCAATATGATGAAATTGCTAAGGTAGTGATTTCTATATGTTTGTGTGTGTGTGTGAGTGTGTGGCTGTCACATAAGGTGGTAACCTGAGCTGAAGAGCTTGCTCAGGCCATGGGATAGGGCAGTAGCCTTTTGCTGAAGAGCACACCTCTCAGGCCTAGTTCAAGTCCCATGACTCACAAAAAGAAACCAAAAGGAAAACCGAAGTCACATCTCCGCAGGATCCTGAGTATGTGACAGAATCTCTGTATATGTAATTATTAGAGGACATCTGTTGACCAGAAATCTATCTCCAGCAATCATTAGATAACCGACACCGGATAGAAACACAACTTATGCAAATTTTGTCAGAAACCTGAGTAAATTATATGGAGAATGCATCACATCAGAGGTAAACTAGGTGTAACGGGCATTTATTTCACCTTTCTTCTTTAGTTACTGTGGACTTATCCTCTTGTTTAGTAAGACATCTCTTTCATCAGAACTTATATCTTGAACTTAGTTATCTGTCTGTTCCTGGTATCTGATCCTTATAACCTAGTAATTGCTCCTTTACAACTGGCATCTCTTTAAGGAAATAACTTCCACCACAGGACAGAATCTGTAGTCTTTTATTGAAAAGACTGGATTTCCTATAATGTCAATAATTCAGTTACTGTTCATGTATGTATGTAATACTTATGTATTACATACCTACTGAGATATTTGTCATTTTAATCAATCAAGATTGCAATTTTATTATTACTATTAATTTATTCTCATTTATTTTAGCTACAGAAATAATTTCCTTCAAAATTCCTTGTAGAGCATTTGAGTTTAGAGAATAGTATTTTATGTTTATCATACTGTCTGATTTTATGCAAGAAAATTTTTATAGCTCCTGAAAGCTGTTATTTAGTCTAAATTTCCATAGAAACAAGGACAGGATTACCTTGAACTGTGACACAAATATTTTATTTTTTGTTGGTCATGGGACTTGAACTCTGCCTGGGCACTGTTCCTGAGCTCTTCAGCTCAAGTCTATGATCTCACCCTTGAGCCACAACACCACTTCCTGTCAGCCTCTGGAGTAACTAGAATTACTGGTGTGAGACACTGAGCTGGGCTAGTGACAAAAATCATCACAAATGGCTTGTGCTGTTAACACACATAGAAATACACTCCAATATTTTACCTATGTCAGTCCAGGAGCATGGTCTATTGGTAGAGTGCTCACCTAGTATGCATCATGCCCTGTGTTCGATTCCTCCCTACCGCATATACAGAAAATGCTAGTTGTGTCCTTGGTACCACATATAGAAAAAAGCCAGAAGTGGTGCTGAGGCTCAAGTGGTAGAGCTCTAGCCTTGAGAAAGTCCAAGACAGTGTTCAGGCCCTGAGCTCAAGCCCAGAACTGGCAAAAAAAAGAAAAAAAAGAAAATGCTAGATGTGGAACTGTGGTTCAAGTGGTAGAGCACTAGCCTTGTGGAAAAGTGTCCAAGTACAGTGCTTAGTTCCTGAGTACAAGCCCCAGGACTGGCAAGAAAAAAAAACTTGACCTGTCTCATAACATTTCAAAGATTTACTCTAAATTCATATCTAATTTACAACTTTAAACACTACATAACGGAATTTGAAACAAAAGTTTTTTTTAATTTTACTTTCTTTTTAAATTTCAGTCCTATACAAAAATGTCAGTGTAATTATGTCATAATACTATTCCTCTTTAATAACAAGAAAAACATTCTGTTTGGCTTCAGCATTTATGAAGTTAGCATTATGCTAAGAGAAATAGACTTCAGACAAAGGTATATCACTTACAGTGGACACATACTTATCTGTAGAATTAAAACCATGTGAAATTCTAAAGAAAAAGTAGAAAAGTAATCACTAAGGATGTTGATTTAATGAACTGGGAGTTATTGGATGAAGACAGTAGGTTTTAGTGATGCAAGAGAAATTTTGGAGATGTAATGTGCTGCAAGGTTCCAAGTGCAGTATATTGTGCTGGGAATTTGGTGAAAGTAGGTCTCAAGGGCTCTCAGCACACATATGATATGACTACAAGTATTGGTAACTGGATTCATTAGGTGGAAAAAGAAATTACAATTTAGAATATGTATGAGTCATTAAACTATAGTCTTCAAAATATAAAATCTAAACTTCACTTCAATAAAAATAAGATTTTAAAGTTAAATCTAGCCTCATGGAATTTTTTATTAATTGATATTCTTGCAAAAATTTGTTTATAAGAATTGTCACATGTAGACATAATAAAAGGCTAATTTTAAATGAGCAGACATGTATTCCATATTGGAACAGGGTGTGTGTGTGTGTGTGTTTGAAACAATAAAAAATTTTCAAAACCATAAATCAAGGAGGGAGTTTAGCCTAGTAATAGAGGGCTTGCCTAACATGTACAAAGACCCAGGTTCAATTCCTTGGCACCACATACATAGAAAAAGACAGAAATGGTACTTTTAGCTCAAGTGGTAGAGTTCTAGCCTTGGGAACAGCCCAAGGGCAAGACCAAGGCCCTGATTTCAAGGCCCAGGACTGGCAAAACAAAATAAAAACAAACAAAAACAGCAATAAACCTTAACTCAGCTCTATTTGTGATTATGAGTTTCCCCAAAATTGAAGCTGTGTCAAGATTATATCAAATAAATAATCATTATTAAAAAATCATATCCTATCCTAAATAACCAATTTATATTATGAATGAGAAAAAAAATGAGCCAGGCCCAGTGGCTCACACCTGTAATACTAGCTACTCAGTAGGCTGAGATCTGAGGTCCAAGGTTCAAATGCAGCCTGGCCATAACAAGACCTGAGAGTCTGAACTCCAATTAACATCTACAAAACAGGAAGTGAGGCTTGTGTCAAAGCTAGGGAAGTAGCCTTGAGCTAAAGAGCTCATGGACAGTACCCAGGCCGAGTTCAATCCCCTTGACCCACCAAAAAAAAAGAAAAAAGAAAAATGGATAATTTTTCTCATTATGCTGAAGAAGTGTTACTTTTACATTATAAAATAAAAGTGCTGTCTGTCATTAAACATGCTATTTTTGCAAATGTATGAAGACTTTGTTTGGAAATGTTTCGGTATTAAATGAACAGAAGCTACTCAACAATGAAATAACCTTTGATAAGGAAGATGTTTTGACATTTAAGTTTTCTATCTCACAATATCTGATCACATGATTGGAAAATGCCTTTTCCCCTTTTTATTTCAGTGTCATAAAGCCCAGTGGAATTCATCTAAACACTTACTTTGCTGAGTTTCATAAACTGAGCCTTTCAGCAGCAGCAACGTCCTTTTTCTTTATTGTTAACTGGATATAAAGATTCTTACAGTTGCTATAATTTTTAGTGTAGAAGTAGGACAGAAGGAACAGGAGGGGAGGAGAAAGAGGAAAAGGAGGAGGAGCAGGAGGAAGAGGAAAAGGAGGAATAGAAGGAGGAGAAAGAGGACAAATGTTACAACCTACCACTGGATTTACATCTCTAATGACATTTTCATTCAAAAACAAACTGTTTAATGTTATAGCTCACAGGGTGAAGAAATATTATTAAATATTTCATTGTAATTAATGGAAGGGTTACATTATATTCACCAGACAGAAGGTACATTACTTCACAAACATTGATACCCTTTCTCATGTCTTGGTCCCCATTTCACTCCCCCCACCCCTGCCCCTCAGCTTGTTTTCCCCCCTTTTCTATTCTATTTCAAATAACAAAATACTCATATATACAATATATCAGATAACAAGGTGTAAAAATATGAGATAGCCAAGGAACAGCCAAAGAGATGAGAGATAACATAGTACATTAAGGACAACAGTCACTCATTCTATGGCTTTTGTTTCTATATTCTGGAGGTCCTTTCATTTAGCATCATACTGTATGGCCTTATGTATCTAGGTTTTGCTCTATTTGTAAATCTCCAATAGGAGAGCCCAAGTTTCTCCTGATTAGGACAAATCAGGGAAACCATTGAGCTATGTTCCTTTGAGTCTGGTTTACTTCACTTAATATGATATTTTCTAAGTCTTTCCATTTCCTTACATATGGGGAGACGTTTTTCTGACAGCAGCATTGTGTATAAATACCACATCGTGTTGATCCACTCATCAAGAGAGGGGCATCTGGGTTGGTTCCATAACTTTGCTATGGTAAATAGTGTGGCAATAAGTGTTCAGCTTTCTTCTTTGGTTGTATACTCCTATTGCCAAAAAGAGGGCAAGATATGATTGAATTCACCTTCATACCAAGCCCATCCTCACAAGAAGTTGACTACTCCCATGGTAATTGCATCAGTCTATTCATGACATCCAAAACCTCATGAGTGACATGCTTCCGAAGCCTCCCAATACATAGCAGCTACAAGGACAATGACGTGTGTACAAACCAGAGCAGCCCTTCAAAAAGAAACCTACCTATTCTACCATTTTGACTTGAATCATTAGACACGTTATCTGAAAAATGATAATGCCCTTGTAGAAAGGAGAGCTCTGTCAGAGCGGTCTGGCACCTGGAATTCTACTCATATTCTACTGAAGTGGTCCTGAGAGGACAGTGATAGATGATTCCTCTGAATCTTACCAATAACCACTGTGAAAGGCAAATTTTAGATTCCTCACAAAACTGTACATACATTTGCCATATGATCCAGGAATACCAATCTTGAATATATATCCACAAGATGACAAGTCTGGATACAGTAAAGCCACTGGCAAAGAAATGGTTATTATTGTAGTATTCATAACAGTGTTCTCTGGCTTCAAATCTTCAGGCCTACAGTAGTGTCTTGAAAACTGGATTTTCTATACTTGGGTGTATCTTGGGAATGTACCTTGTGGGATGTAGTCCAACCACTCACCAATCCCAGGCAATTTAAATGAGAAAGGAGAAATACGGGCATTTCTTACTCCAAGTGAGGGCTGTCTGTACCTCTCTCAGATATGCCTCATTAGAGGAATGGTTTAGATCCCACAACTAAGCTCTCTCCCACACCATATGAAGAGTGAAGATGGAGTCATACCACATCCCACTGAGATATGGGCTTGATAATTTTTTGCCCCGGTTGGCGTCACACCACAAACTTCCCCCTCTCTGCCAACCAAATTAGAGGCAAGAACTGTGACCCTGGCAAAATGAAGGGTTGTTTTCAGTGCAAATTCCATACTTTATTGCAAATCAACACACAGCTGAATGGTGGAGCCTGGGTTGACATAGGCAAGGCTCTCTATTCCGTCCAATTCACAGCACCCAGAAAACTCTTCCAAAGAAACAAACTTCATTTGAAGCCTGTCAAGCAGAATACTTATCAGAGACACACAACACCGATAAGTGAATTCCTGTGCCAAGCAAAGCATCATGTGAAAAGAAACACGGCATTTCTGTAGCATCTCGCTGTTCAGGTCTGCTGTCAAATTCCCCTATCTTGTGTATGTACCACCTTAGATCAGTTCCAAGCAGTCATTTGAGCCAGTTTCTCATTCTGCTCCTGTAATTGTACAGTGAGTATTCAGGTCCTAAACCCTGGAGTCTTCATACTTTGATAACTGTTACGAAAGGAAAAGTTTGCCTCATTTAGCCATTATGCATCAAAGTATCATGAATGATGTTCTAGATTGATGAGAGTAAGTTTCTTGTATTTCTGTGTGTATGGGGCAGCCCCTCCTGCAGCGCTATGGAGTCAGCTCTAAAGGTGTGGCCTCAGGCCCGCTTCAGCAATGGGACCTTGTCCCTCCCGCCCTCAAGTGCCTCCTTTGGCCTCCAGACAAAGGCTGCTCGGCTACAGGAAGGGCTCCTACCTCCACCTGACCCTGGCCACTCATGCTGATACCTCCAGGCACTAGCACGTTCCTCCACTTCGGCTTCCGGCTCACCTTGAGACCCACCCTAAAAAGTACTATAAATTGGATGGTTCGAGTAGCCGGCATGTCAGAGAGCTGTGGTGCTCTGATCTCCTGCAGTCTCCTCACCAGAGGCACCTCCTGTGCTAGCCTACCAGCAGCCAGCGTTCTTTGGAGGGATCAAAGACTCCTCTGCTGCCCGGAATTCTAGGATTTCCCTTTGGGGGACCTAACACCAGGAAGGATTAGAGGGATGGACAAAGGGAAGGAAGGGTGACCAGGAGGATTCGGAAGAGCTCTGGACATTCTGTCCTTTTCGGTGTTTGATGCGGGCTCACTTCTGTGTTCATTCGAACTGGAAACAAGGGACACTTGGCTTCAAGCTGAAGCCCCCGCCCGATCTTCGGCAAGCCCCATCTTTGTGTCTGCCTTGGCTCAGCCTGGAAGCGCTTTGCGCACAAGTCTTTCCCAGTGTCAGCCTACCAGACAGTGCCCTTGGGACCTGAGGGCCAAATTCACTGCTCAGTAGGAGGCTGTTCATCTTCAAAGAAGACTTGACTTCTGAGTGTGCCATCCAAAGACATTGTGAATAGTACTTGACAGTCTCGGCTTCAGTAACTACTCTGGACAGGATTCAGCATGTCCAAGGTCACCAAGAGGAAGCATGTGGTGAAGGAGGTGCTGGGGGATCACATGGTGCCCTCTGACCAGCAGCAGATTGTGAGGGTACTCAGGACCCCAGGAAACAATCTACATGAGGTGGAGACAGCAAAGGGGCAGCGCTTCCTGGTGAGCATGCCCTCCAAGTACCGAAAGAACATCTGGATCAAGAGAGGAGACTTTCTCATTGTTGACCCCATTGAAGAGGGACATAAAGTAAAGGCCGAGATCTCCTTTGTGCTCTGCAAGGACCATGTGTGCTCTCTGCAGAAGGAAGGGCTCTGGCCTGAAGCCTTCTCTGAAGTGACTGAGAAACAGAACAAGAACAGGCAGCCTCAGCCAGAGCTCCCAACTGAGCCACAGACCTCAGGAGAAGAGTCTGGCTCTGAAGATGATTCTGACCTCTTCAGTTAACACCCACTGCACACAGTATTGTGAAAGTGAAGAGGAAGAGGCAGCCTGAGACCCTGGGACCCACTTCTCCACTTGCTCAGGGACTAGTCCCTGGTTCTTCTGGGCTTGGACATTCCTAGGGTGCCCTGCAGATCTTCTCCCTTGGGTGGATACAAGCCATGGTCCCCCTTTGAACTGAATTTCTGACATAAGACAATCAAACCCCTGGTGGGTAATGACTTGAACTGGTATCTGAGCAAATCTCTGTGTGGAAATGATCAAACCAATCAGCTTCTTTGGGAGGCCTTAGGAGCCAGTGGGCAGACTGGGGAGAAAATAGGGATGGACTGTTTTTCAGGTAATTTATTCACAGTCTCATTAGGCACTTAGAAAGTGCCAGGCTTAGCCTGTGGTTCACACCTGAGATCCCAGCTATTCAGGGGGATGAGATTTGAGGATTGTGGTTGAAGGCCCTCCCAGGTAGAAAAAGCCCATGATAGCATTGTATCTCCTTTGGGAAAAACAAAACCAAACAAACAAAAGTAAAACATGTGCTGTGCTGGTGTATTTTGCCTGTTATCCTAGCTACTTGGGGCTGAGATATCAGTTCAAAGCCAGCTTAGGAAGGGTAGTGTGAGACTCTTATCTCCAGTTAAACACCAAAAATGTATGACTCTGTAGACATGTTCTATTATATAAATTAGTATGTATTTATTTTAATTATGTTTTTGAGAAACTAAGTACCAGTGATTTTATAGAGAGATTCCCTTCTTCAAAACTTTTTTGTTACTATGTCTTTGAAATATGATGACTAATAAATGTTAATAAATTCTTTAAATAAATAAAACTGAAAAAAATTCATTTTCCTATACTAAGTTGTTGTGGCTGATTGTCTTTCAATTCCAGCGGCCATTAAAGGGCTTTGGCGAGGCATACCTCGTATACCTTGCATACCTCTCTTGAGATATTTCCGTGTATGTGACTCAACTGAACTCCCCTGGTGCATGTCCTCAGCCCTTGCATGTGCTTCCAGGCATAGGTCCTGCCCAGTATTTCAAAAGGTGAAAGTTTGCTCTGAACTTTGGTGATAGCACCGTGGCCTTTTTCTGTTGGTTCCTTTTCCCTTTCATACTTCCTCTTTCCCCCACAGTATATAGCTTTGTTCCTGACTCAATAAACTTTAGATATGCTGCCCTTTGATTGTGGTCACAGCACCTTGCTAAGTCTTATTTTTCCCCAGTTCTTGGGCAGGGTTGGGTTATTCATAGTTGCCATCTTACTCTGTTGTACGTGAACTCGCGGGACCCTGAAAGAACCACCAGAGGCTGAGGCCAAAGCAAAGAGGCAAGGGTCGTTTATTATGAGTTCGAACCCAGACCTCCACGTACTCATTGCCAGTGCCACTCAGAGATCCCGAGCAAAGATTTTACACAGCTTTTATAGTCATGGAGTGAGTGAGGTTGCTAAGTCTGGATCGGGTAGCAGAGAGGCAGGGTTGAGGGCAGTTGGAGGCTGGAAGAGAATCTTGAGAGGGTTTCTTATTAAGTCCATGATAATGAGTGAGCCGGGCATTACTGAGCCACCTGTCATCCTTTCTGTGACTCTTATCTGTCCTTTTTCTGGAGCATCTCTGTTGTTAAAAACTCTCTGGGCAATGTTTACTAGATCTTGAATACTTTTTTTTCTTCCATGCCTTCTAGTTTCTGTAACTTTCTCTTAATATCTGGGGCTGCTTGATTAACAAAGGATATAACTATAGCTGCCTGATTCCCAGGGGCCTCTGGATCCACGGAGTGAACTGCATAAAGGCTTCCATTAGTCTCTCTAAATATCTTGAGGGAGTTTCTGTCTTATCTTGAAGGACAGCATATACCTTGCCCAAATGAGTGGGCTTGCAAGTAATAGCCCGGAGACCTGCCAGAGACCTGCCACTAGAGTCTGGCAATAAACTCATAGCCTTCCCCTAATGCCTCTGGGCTAAACAAGATACAATGTTTACAATGTAAACAACTCTATGCTTTACAATACCAGATAAAGCAGATTTTAGAAACTTTATTTTTTTTAATCTTTTATTTTTTTGCCAGTCTTGGGCTTAAGCTCAGGGCCTGAGCACTGTCCTTGGATTTTTCTCAAGGCTAGAACTCTACCACTTGAGCCTCAGCACCACTTCTGGCTTTTTCTAAGTATGTGGTACCAAGGAATCAAACCCGGGTCTTCGTGCATGCTAGGCAAGCACTCTACCACTAGGCCAAACTCCCAGCCCCAAGATTTCAGAAACTTTAAAACAATGCAATGATCCTTTGAGGTATTTGAACGTCTCAAACCTAATGATTTTCTTAAAGTTTAGACTTAGATTTACCCAATTGTGTTTCAAGTTTAAACTCACCCATTGTTTTCCACAGCATGCTGACAATTTAACCTTGAACATGTTCACTCACACTCATTCACACACATTCATACTCAAAGAGTCTTAAAGCTTGCAAAATTAATATCGACCGTTCATTTTCCTGAAGCTTTAGTGTCAAGAGAGTTTTGCCAATCTTACTCTTGCAGGTGAGAACCAGGTTCAAAATAAAACTTTTACAAGGCAACTTAGTTGAAATTATTATCTAGTGGGAGTTTTCCAGTGCCAGATCTAGCCCACCTTGAGCATGACTCTAGTCATTTTCCCAATCTTGACTAGGCCATCTCACATGACAGTTTACAGGACCAAATTTAAACCCAGGGGAACCAGGACTGATGCCTGCGTCCTGCCACCAGTTGTCTCCAGATTGTGCAGCTGAGTGGGAGGAGCCATACCAGGCTCCAGACCTAGCAGGGCTGAAGCTTTTTTCAAATGCTTAGTGGCAAGGACACAAAAAACAAGAATCCATAAAAACATCTAACAAAACATTTAGGACTGGTACAAGACAAAACAAAAAAAACATCTAACAGAAAAAAAGACCTTTAAGTAAATCCCAATTTTTTTCTTTAGAACCTTTAAAATGTTGCAAGACCAAGTCTAGGTTAACGGTAAGGAATTTCATCAGGGTGGCCAGATCATCCTGGTAAGAAAATTTTCTCCCTAATCTTCCAAATTGTGGGGAGGCTGAAGATGCCCTCTGGAGGGCAAGGGGGTACTCTGAACCTGACCCATCTCGGCAGGGGGCAGCACCCAAACTGAAAGAGAAACTAAAAGAGAAACAGCAAAGACCAAGAGGAGTCCATTGAGTCCCCGCAGGTGCTGCTGCCCACACCCCCCCCCATGCACTCTCCCACTTCCTCTGCTCCAGACAGCAGAAGCTTCCTGAGGGAAAGTGCGAGGGTGAATAACTCCACTCAAGGGGTCCGAAGTATCACTGCAGAGTATAAGCTAATTTGTGCTCAAATTCAGTCTTTCCATTCGCTGCTCTTCCTGGTCACTCAGGAGAGCATCAGCCAATTGTAAACCTACTGTCTCCAGGATTTTAGCTGTTGCAGTTAACATGACAAAAGACAATCATATAACAGGACAGAATACTCAAACAGCACAAACAACGTATGCATGCGTGCCCAAGCTGATAACCAGGAGGGAATTGTCAGACCGAGGGATGGTCGCAGCAAGGCCTGGTATCTGTGGGAGCGTGGTGACCTTAAGGAACTCAAAAAGGCTGTCTTAGAAGATGGCCCTAATGCTCCTTGGACAGAATCAATACATCCTTTGGGGCCTTGCTCATCCACCATGTACTGCAGCCAATTGGAAAGCTCTGGCCTGAGCAGTTCTTCTGGGCACCCTTTTTTTTTTTTTTTAAGTGGTGCACCGTATATAAGGAACAATGTCACCAACAAGCTGAAAGGAACCAGCGTGCCCAGCTGGCAACTGGAGACTCCTCCAAGATTTGGGAAAAATAAATGAGAGAATGGAACCTTCCAGGACCACCAAAAACGGGATGCCCTGGGTACCTGCCATTCCTAATGTCCAATATCTCATTGTTATAGATATCAAAGACTATTTTTTTCTCTATTCCTCTCTACCCAGAAGATACTGAGAAGTTTCCCTTCTCCCTTCCTTCATTGACCTATAAGGGCCCTGATCTATGCTTTGAGTGGACAGTACTACCCCAGGGTATAGCCAACAGTCCCCCTATATGTTAGGACAATATGTCTAGAGTATTATCCCTTTACTGAGGAGACAGGCTCACTTTTCTATGTATTTTTGGATGACATCATGATAGGAAACCAAGACACTTGGCATTTAAATCGCCTCTTTAATAAATGTCTACAATTGTTAAAAAGTAATGGCTTCCAAATTGCCCTAGAAAAAAAATCCAAAAGATACCCCCCTTTAAAATCCTGGGAGCTGTCCTAACACTGGATGTTGGGTCTCTTTTAAAACCCCAATTACCTATCCAAGACACTTACACCCTGCCCCAACGTCAACTTCTAGATAAATTAATTGGATGTAGTATTGAAATGCTACCTATATGAACTACTTGCTTTTTTTTGTGGGTCATGGAGCTCGAACTGTGGGCCTGGACGTTGTTCCTAAGCTCTTCAGCCCAAGGCTACTGCCCTAACCCTGGGCTTTGGCATTGTCCCTGAGCTCTTCAAGTCTACCTCCCTATTCCTGGAGCCACAGCCCCATATCCTGTTTTCTAGTAATTAATTGGAGATAAGCCTCTCATAATTAGCCACAATATTTTAATTACACTTAAGAAAATTAACAGTATTTTTATATTATGTTCTGACATCCAGCACACATACATATTTCTTTGGCTGAGCCAAAAATATTGTTGTTATTCAAGTTAATTTTCATTAGGGCTCAGATGGTGTATGTAATGCCATTAGTTTCTCGTACTCTAAAATGCTACCCCTAAACCTTTCTATAATGTTGTCCTTTCAAATGGAAGATTCTGAGACAGTTGTGTAATAACCTATTATTTTATGTACTTATATCTATCATAGTTGCCTTCTGGTGGTGGTTTTTCCTCCTTTTTTTCATTCCTTTGGCTGAACTCAGGGCCAGAACACTGGTCGTTGGGCTTTTTCAAGGCTCAACATCTTGAGCCATAGCACCACTTCCAGTTTTTTTCTATGTATGTGGTTCCCAGAAATTGAAGCTGGGTCTTCGTGCATGCTAGGAAAATACTCTACTACTAGGGTAAACTCTGAGCCCCTAGCCAGATTTCTTTTTAATTGCATAAAATTAAAGCTAGGTAAAAGAGGATAATACCTCTTCTCCAGAGGCTGGTATATGAGACTCAGGATTTGAAGCATGCCTGGCACAAAAGTTTGTAATGATTTTAACCCCAATTTAACCACCAAAAATCTGGTAGTGGATCTGTGACCTAAGTAGTAGGGAAAAGCTAAGGGACTTGAATTAGGTCTTCAGTACTAGCACTTATATGCATGGATTGGTGGACACATGCTCGAGCACTTGTGCGGCACTCATGCACAAACACACACACACACACACACACACACACACACAGAGGGAAATACAAATCTCAGTGTGTGTAACTAAAGATTTAAAGCTGTTATTCTGTAGCTGCCATCACACTACCACAACAGAGTGGAATACTTATGGTAGATCATGTGGATCTCAAAGACTAGACTATTGACTCTGTTCCTTTACAGAAAAGGTTGGCCTGAACCTGTCCCCCAGTGAATGTCATCTCTAGTGCAGATGTACACTCTTAGCCTTCGGCACTTACTGAGCCAACATTTGTCATTGTGTTTATTGGTGAAGTACCTGAACATTATCCAAAGGAAGTGGACACAAACAGATAGCATTAATATTTCAGACTTTACAAGTAATTAAGGGAGTGAAGTTGTTGACTTGTGGCTTCTATAAAAGGGAATGGTTTGTGAAGTTAATTTATTAACACAGTAATAAGAGCTCTGACCCACTGAGACTGCAATAAGATAATTTCCACGATGGTCTTGGGAGTGGTAGATGGGGAAAGACTGTCACAATTTGAGCCAAGGACTTGAGAGCATCAATTTCTCCACTGCTCCCCTAAAGTCTGCTGCATGTGTGGTCCATGTATTAAAACACAAATGACTTACTGTTTCAAATTAAATTTTTGAAAGGAAGGTATGATGGAAGATACTACTCCTTGTTTATTGAAAAATTTGCACAATAGGAAAATATTTCTCATCACATTTTGCCTCATTTATGAAACATTCAGAAAACATGTAAGAACACACTTTTGGGGCTCTATCTATCTATCATCTATCTATCTATCTATCTATCTATATTGTGTGTGTGTTGTGTGTGTGTGTGTGTGTCTGTGTACACAAGTCGTTTAGCTTGAACTTAGAACATAAGCACTCCTTAAGCATCTCTGCTCAATTCTAATGCTTTCCACTTGAGCCTCAGCTCTACTTCGGTTTCTTTGGTGGCTAGAGATAAGAGTGTTAAGTATTTGATTTTGAAGGAGTAACTCTAAAATGACTTCAGTGCTTCCTTTATATTTAATTACTCACTGATGATGAATCACATGTGACTTAGTGATTCTTAGCTTGTTCTTTTGTTCTGCTGAATGAGTTTTAATAAAACACCAGTGTTCATAATGTGAAGAACCTATGTATTTTCATTGTCCTCGAGGTAAAATTAACAGAGGATGAATATCTTTCTATCACCACTAATTATTCCTTTAATGAGCTCCCTTCAGAATTTTGTACCAAACCACAACAAAGATATAGATTTGTTAAACTTACAGTAGTGAAAAAATTAGAAGGCTGGCTGGGAACAGTGGGTCACACCTGTAATCCTAGCTACTCAGGAGGCTGAGATCTGAGGATCAAGGTTCAAAGCTGGCCCAGGCACATAAGAACCTGAGAATCTTATCCCCAATTAACCTCTAGAAAACGGGACGTGGAGCTTGGCTCAAGGGTAGTGCCTTGAGCTGAAGACCTCAGAGAGAGCCCCCAGGCTAGAGTAAGGTGATAGCCTTGAGCTGAAAAGCTCAGGGACATGGCTCAGGCCATGATCAAGCCCCATGACACCCCCCCCAAAAATTAGAAACATGGAAAATATGAGGAACAGCAGCTAGTTAGAAGATGATTATGGAAATCCAAGGGATGTGGTCTGGTACTTTAACCTAGTGGTAGATTGCTTTCCTAGCATGCACAATGACCTGAGTTGGATTCCCTAGTACCACATTCATAGAAAAAGCTGGAAGTGGCGTGGTGTTTCAAGTGGTAGAGTTCTGGCCTTGAGAAAGTCCAAGGACAGTTCTCAGGCCCTAAGCTCAAGCTCCAGGATTGGCAAAAAAAATCCAAGGGATTAGAGAGACAACTAGATATAGGGAGAAATGTGCTAGATATTTGAAGTACAGAATTATATTCCAGATTTTCATTGTGCAATGATTGCATATATAAAACCATATTACATGTTTCTTTGTCATGACAACAGTCTCCTGGATGGTTATGGCCGATAATACATTAAGCTAACATACACAGAGCAAATGCACAAAAAAATCATGCATTTCTATTTCCTCTGCTATCTCATTCAATCAGCCACTCATCTCCTGTTTTCTCCTACCAATTCAGGTTCCCTTTGTTTTTCCACGTTGAGCCAGTTTCTTCCACTTCACTGATAGTCAGGTGTAATGATTCTTAAGTTTGATGCCACATGTTTATTCCATTTAGTAAAATTAATGCTCTGAATAAGTTAAAGCATATTATAGCCTATGTTGATAAGATTCCGGGCTAGTGAAAACATTTTTCTTGAATTCAGGTGTCTGGCAGGGTAGTGGCGGTTGTTGGTGTCTGGGAGTATGAAGCTGGAGCTGCCTTCGAACCATGGGTCATGTTCCTCTTTGTCTGGGAGAAATGACTCCAAAGATGAGATTTAAATGGTGAGGAAAAGAAGATGCTCAGGCGATTTCTCCTAAACAAATGCTCATGTGGAAGTGCAATGGAGGCTGGACATATATGAGGCAGAGCTTAAGGGGGCTTCTCATGGCACTGAGAACATTCCTTGGGATTTCAAACATGCTACAGGTTAATTTAGATGGCCATTGTGAGATGGATGGAATAAGACTGGAGACAAGAGGAATGCTGGGATGTTGTAATGCTCTTGCATGAGTGGCTGGTGGCTCACTTGAGAGAACAAAATATGTTTAAAAAGAAATAAGAAATTTGTCACGATTAGATAATGCTTGTAATCCTAGGCATCCTCAGGAACCTGAGATCTGAGGGTTGTGGTTTAAAACCAACCCAGCAGGGGAAAAATGCATGAGACTCTTAATTCCAGTTTAGAGCAAGAACAAAGATTGAAGTAGAGCTGTGGCTCAAGAGCTAGAGTGCTACCTTGAGCAAAGAAAGCTAAGAGACAGCTCCAGGTCTTCAGTTCAAGGCCAGGAAGGTAAAAAAAATATGGGAGGAAGGAGGAAGGAAGGGAAAGATGGAAAGGAAAGAGAGAAGGAACTAGAAATTTAAAACTAGAGAATATTTAGAAATCATCAGTCCTTCTAAGAAAAGTGATGAAGTATGGGTTCTATGTGTGGTGAACTGGAAGCCCCAGCAGTGACTTGTTTACCACAGGGTCACCATGATGAGCAAAGAGTAGAAATCTGCATGACCCTCCTAGTGGATGGGGTCCCAGAAGAGAACCTCAGCTCCCATCCTACACTTAGAAGCATATAGAGATGGGGAGGTTGGCATCACCTTGAGCTCATTGTGGCCCTCGGGACTGGAAACCATGGCTCTGTGAAAGCACAATGTTCTGGTTACTGAGCTAAGAAGCTGAGGAGAGCCAAGTCCTGGCCATGAAGAAATCAGGATGGCAGCAGAGCAACTCTGCTGCAGTGTGTGTCTACTTGGCTGTTCCTATTCTGTGGTGGACCAGGCTGGAGGGGGAAATAGTGACTCTGTTGCATGGACATAAGCCCTTCATCAAGAACTTCCTCTGGGATCCTCATAAGCTATAGGGTGGCTGGTGGTATGTGTGTGGGGTAGAAGTGACAGAGAGATGGACGCATGGCAAGGTGGGTGAAGAGATGAGAGGAATGATGAAAGCCCAGTGCATTGGTTTCCAGGGTTAATGGGTGGGAGATAGAGAGGCATGATGAAGGAAAGGTGGAGGCAGGGGAAGTTGCTGACAGAGTGAGGCCATCTGTGGTGCCATCCTGGCCATCGTCTGAAGCCCAAAGGCAGCTTCCTTATCCCTCACTTTGTCATGCTCCTTGTGGAGGGAATGTCACATGTACCCAGAGCCATGGCGGTATGGGGTGAGGTGGCATCAGCACCTGGATAACCATTGGCCTTTACCTGGGTGAGGGGTGGTTATGGCTCCCTGGCTGGGTGGCCTGATAGCTGTGGAACAGATCTCTCCAGTCCTACCAATGTCAGTGGCTGCTCTCCATCTAGGGTGAGGGCACCATGAATCATGAGGCTTGAACTCAGGTCCTGAGTACTGTCTCTGAGATCTTCTGCTCAAGGCTGATGCTCTACCATTTGAACCATAGTATCATTTCCAGCTTTTTCTTTTCATGCAGACCTCTGATATCTGCAGTGCTGTGCCTGCAGGGAGGCACTCACCCCACAGACAGAGCCACCTGTGCCTTCACTGTGATTGCCCCCACCCTTCATCCCTACTCCTTGCACCCCCCTCGACTCCACTCACAGATCCTCTGGGAATGGGTGTCCAGCCTACCCATTCCCACATTCACAAAGGGTCTACAATTGTCTTCCAAGGGCCCATTCTTCTGCCAGCCAGAGCACAGACTGTGCACACCATGACAATCACAGAGCTCAAAGTCAAAGGCTGAGATGCAGAAGGGGGTGGCCCAGCAGCTGCCCAGGGCCCTTTGCCCATCCTGTGCATACCCCAGCCTGTGACTTCCCCCACCCCGCCCTTTGCAGGGAAGCTCCATGCCCACATTCTGATCCCTGGTCCCATCCAATTCCATTCTCCCTTGGATTGTGCAGACTGTCTACCATCAGGATCTAAAATTCTATTCATCATTTTATGTCCTTATCACTGATTCGCTGCTTTGACAGGATCTCCCCGCTCCATGGAGAGTGGGCATGTCATGTAATCTCTGTGGAGAAGTTGACCCAGGAGAAGAAATATGCACTTCATGTGAGTGCTGGACAGGACAGAAGGGCTCCCTAGGACCAGAGGCCACAGGAGGGGTGCAGATGGGGGAATGCTAGGGGCCCCAGGGGACAGTGGGACTTAGGGCACAGTTGGCTCCTTTTGCAGGGTTGACACCTCTTCGCAGACACCACAGAATGAGGTTCACACCACAGATGTCAGAGACAGTGCAGATAGCCCATGGGCACAGGGGTCACTGTCACGCCCAGATGCTGGCTGCATGATGGGATGTAGGCAGAGGTGTTTTCAAGATTATAGTGTGGATGCTGCACGGTGTAACCATTCTTTACAGATGGCTCTCTACCTCTCTTGAGCTTAATCTCTATCTTTCGCTTTTCCTTGGCAGTTAACTGGAAATGAGAGTTTCATGGACTTTCCTTTCTGGGCTGGCTTCAAACAGAACCTGATATGTTCGCTATGCAGTTTTCAAACCATACCCTACTGAAGATGGGAAGCTTGATCCGCTGAGTTACTGGGTTGCACTTTGGGTCCGTACTCTATGCCTCATGGGAGGGGCTCATCATTTGTAGAGTAAGATCTCCTGACCTCTAAAGCCAAATGCTACCTGAAAGTTCAGGGTCCCACCTTATGTGTTGGGCCTGGGTGAATACTTCTCTGTGGTGCTGGGTCATCATCCCATGTCCTACGCTGGAAGTAGACAGTGCCACAGTTGATAAGAATTTCTGCCAGAGATTTTCACCTCATGAAAGCAGATTCTAAATTTGTATTTCATTTCCTGTTTTGGAAAAATCCCCTCCGAGTTCAACAGCCTCTGATCCACCTGCACGCCCCACAACTAATGCACCCTTGAGTGTCCTAGTGGTATGCAGATCTAAGTCTTGAGGGAATGCTGGTTTAGTCCATGAATTATCTAGATAAGTGATGACAAAGTTGTGGATTACTATGAGAACAATCTAAGAAGCCCTGGAGGAGCATCAACCTGAGCACAGAAAAGTCCGTGAGTCTCTCCAACTAACCACTAGAAAACAAAAAGTGGAGCTCAAAGTGATAGACTAAAAGATCCAGGGATAGCCAAGATTAAAAGCCCCAGAACCATAAAAGAGAAGAAAAGGATTTCAGCCTCTCCCGAGTAGCTGGGGCTACAGGCATGAGCTTCCAGTGCAGCCCTAAGGCAGCTCTGATGAACAACTGCCCCTCCCTGCTGTGCTGAACTCTCACTCATCTGTAATGTCCTCTGCCCTCCTACCTTGTGTCTTGGTATGGTTATCCAGCATTCTTTTGGTTCCAGTTACATACAATGCATTTTTGTTCTTTTTTACATCAATCCATGTGTGAATTTAGGTCTAAAACATATGTCCCCATTCACTGGGTCATGAGTGACTTTTGTGGGGGATGGTTCTTTAGTTGGTTTTATTTTTTCATTGTGCCTTTTTGATTGGAAACTTTAATCCACATAAAGGAAAAGAGGACAGAAACAAGAAAGAAAAACCTCATGTCTGTCCTTTTGTTTTATTTTGTTTTTTGGTGGTGACGCTCTGCCCAGCCCCCAATCTTGCCAGACAGATACTTTGCCACTTGAATCATGCCCAACCTTGTATGTTTTATATCTTATTCATTTCTCAATTTCATCTTTGCTATGTGAGCCACACCCTGACCTTGTATGTTTTATGTCTTATTTATTTCTCATTTTCACCTTTATTGTCCCCTGTATTTGGCTGATTTAATTGTGCCTTTCTCTGGAGACTTCTACAGAGACTTCTACTTTTCTTCTTGTTGTTGTTTTTGGCCAGTCCTGGGGCTTGAACTCAGGGCTGGGCACTCTCCTTGGACAGGTTTTGCTCAAGGCTAGCACTCTGCCACTTAGCCAGAGCACTGCCTCCGGTTCTTTCTGTGTATGTGGTTCTGAGGAATGGAACCCAGAGGTTTTCGTGTGCTAGTCAAACACTCTACCACTAGGCCCCACTCCGGCCCTAGTGAGGTAGCACTGAGCCACACTCCCTTCCATTTCCTAGTTGTTAATTGGAGATAACAGTCTCATGACTTTCCTATACATGCTGGCTTTGAACCGTGATCCTCAGAGCTTAGCCTCCTAAGTAGCGTGGATTGTAGGAATAAGCCACCAGCACCTGGCTTCTGGTTTATTTTTAATGTTTTTGTCTGTTTGTGGCAGGATTTCACCATGCAAGCTAGGTTGGCCTCAGCCACCCACAGGAAGGTTATGCAGCCTGCACCCACTCAGTACCACATAAGATCCCTTGTGCATGATTCATCATTTCTTTCCTGCTTTCAGGATTCTATGTCAGGCCAGGTGCCAGGGGCTTACACTTGTAATTCTAGTTATTCTGAAATCTAAGATCTGAGGATTGAAGTTTAAAGCTAGCCTAGGCAGATACATCTCTAAGACTAATTTCCAATTAACCCCCAAAAAGCTGGAAGTACAAAGTGGCACTGTGGCTCAAAGTGGTAGAGTGCTAGCCTAGAGCATAAGACACAAGGATGTCAGGCACAAGGGGGGGCAATCACACCTATAGTCCTAGCTATTCAGAGGTGGTGTCACACCTGTAATCCTAGCTATTCAGAGGGGGATTCACACCTGTAATCCTAGCTATTCGGGAGGTTGGGATCACAGTATTTTAGTTCAAACTAGACTGGGCACAAAACTCCATGGCTCTTAGCTCCAATTAACCACCAGAAAACCAGATGTGGTGCTGTGGCTCAAAGTCGTAGAGCACTGAGGGACAGCACCCAGACCATGAGTTCAAGCCCCATGACGAAAGCAAAACAATCAAAAAAGCTGGAAATGAAGATATGGTTCAAGTGATAAATGCCAGCCTTGAGCATAAAGACCTGTGTTTAAGTCCCAGAACTGGCCCCCCCAAAAGAAAGAAAAGTGTAATAAAAAGTACAAGCAAAGTTTTTAATATGCATGTATAAAAATAGAGTAATATGGCCAGGAGTTTGACCTTAGGACTGTGGTTCAAAGCTAGCCCCGCCACTAAAGTACGTAAGACTCTTATCTCCAATTAACCACTAGAAAACAGGAAGTGGGGCTGTGGTTCAAGAGGAAGGTAGGGCAGTAGCCTTGAGATGAAGAGCTCAGGGACTGGGCCCATGACCAACAAAACCAAAAAAGGAAGGAAAAAGGAAAGAGAAAGAAAGAAAGGAAGGAAGGAAGGAAGGAAGGAAGGAAGGAAGGAAGGAAGAAAGAAAGAAAGAAAGAAAGAAAGAAAGAAAGAAAGAAAAGAGAGAGAGACAGAGGGAGGGAGAGAAAGGGAGGGAGGGAGGGAGAGGAAGGAAGGAAGGAAAGAAGAAAGTAAGGAAGGAAGGAAGGAAGGAAAGGAAAGAAATGAAGAAAAGAAAGAAAGGGAAAAGTATAATTAGTATTTAAAAGATGGTACTGTAGGGCGGTGAGTTTGGCCTAATGCTAGAGTGCTTGCCTAGCATGCATGAAGACCTAGGTTGGTTTCCTTGCTACCACATACATAGAAAAAGGCAGAAGTGGTTCCATGGCCCAAGTGGTAGAGCTCTAGCTTTGAGAAGGTTGAAGGACAGTCTCAGGCCCTGAGTTCAAGGCCCAGAACTGGCAAAAATAAAAATTATGAAATGTTTCTCATAGGTTTTTTTTGCTTTTTGTTTCTCTGTTTTTTGTTTTTAACATACTACATTACCTTTATGGTTCTTAAAAGAAGTAGTGGTGGGGGAGAGGAAGGAGAATATCAGAGTGAATTGAGTGTAGGTAGAGGAGTGAACTTTAGAGGACGTTTTTGTAGATATGAACCTTGATTGTTTCCTCCAAACCAGGCTGTTTCTGTTTGCCAGTTTTGTAGGCCCTAATTTGATTTTCATTCCTACCTCTTGTCTGATCCTTAAAGTTCCTTTCAAGAACTCTAGGCTACATATCAGGGGACTTCAGACTTGTTTCCCAGACCTTACCCATTACACTGTGGAATAAATATTTTGTTTCCCAGACCATTACTGTGGGAGCAGATAAGTGCCACTTCTGGAAGTCAGGCTTGTGCCTGCCTTCTGGCATTTGCCTCACAGCCAGGAATAGTCAGCCACCACTTGGGACAACAGAGTTCCTTCATTAATAATGCAACTTCTACAGAGAATTCCAAAATACCCAGTAAACGCTTTCTAGAAAGTTTATAGTAAATGTGTTTCTTCCATGTAAGCCTAATTTCCTGAAACACAGTTGTACAACTATAGGTCCAACAACATGGAAGGTTGAACAGAGAGGATCATTCAAGCCCAGAACATGAAGGCTAACCTGGGTAACAAAGGAAGACCAAGACTCAAACTCAAGTGCAGCACTTCCTCACCAGAGCTTCTGGGTTTGATCCCAAGTACTTCAAACATAAAACTACCCTATGCATGACATTTTCTATTTTCTTTTTACTAATAGTACATCTTTTTTAATGCTGAATGTCTAAGTTCCATTTTTTATTTCTAAATCACCAGACAGTAATATACAAAATTAAATAACTGCTAGATTATTGTAGAGGAGAAGGTCTCCTATTTTCCAAGTTCTGTGAAGAAACCTAGGAGTTGCTAGTAGTTTCAGGCCATTTCTTATCTCAGTCTGGTGATAAAGATCTGTGGCCAACAATCATCGATTTTGCTAAGCTTGATATGTATCTTAGTTGTTGTTTTGTTGTTGTTTTTGGTGGGTCCCGGGGCTTGAATTTGGCCTGGGCCCTGTTCTTAAACTCTTTAGCACAAGGGTACCACTCTCCCTTGAGACAATCCTCACTTCTTGAGTAGCTAAGATTACAGGGAAGAGCCAAATTAACCATTTTGAAATTGCTGTTTTTTTCTTTAATGCAAGCAGTTTAAGCACCAGCCAGACTCGGTGGGCATGGTGGCTCCCACCTGTAATCCTAGCTGCTCAGGAGGCTGAGATCTGTGAATGGAGAGCCAAAGCTAGCCTTGACACAAAAGCACCTCAGACTATTCTCTCCAATTAACCTCTAGAAAGTGGGGCTTGGCTCAAGGGAAGGGTAGGGCGGTAGTCTTGATTTGTACAGCTCAGGGACAGTGTCCAGGGCAAGTTCAAGTCTCAAGACCCACAACAAAAAAAAAGAATTTTAAGCACCAGTACCCTACCAAAAATTCCAGGCTCAGCATCTGCCTGTTTTTAAAAACTATCATCAGTTACAAAGTAGCATTGAAGCCAAATTATATCACTGAGGCAAATCTTTTTAATACTCTTTTAAAGTTTCCCAAGGAGCAATTTTCAGAAATGCCAATCACATCATCCACATCAGCTTTCCATTGTCAGTCTGCAAGGAAAAGAGACGGGATGAACTTGGTTTACTCTGCCCATCTTACTATGTTTAGGTGAACCATCTTCATGCCAGCTTACTTATTCTCTTCCACCATGCATGGACTGCTCCTAGGTTTTCCATGTCCCTTTCTCTTGACACCTAAATAGCCAAGTGTTTTAGACAGAACAAAGCTTCTGAAATTAATGGACCTTGACAGTTAAATGTCTAATACTTGTTGCCAAATTGTAGCAAAGGCAAAGTTAAACCAAATGCTCCAATGCCTTTTTTCTGAGCTTAAAATTCCAGATCTCAATTTGCAAATTAAAAAGATCCTTAAAGCTGGGCAGGGTGGCACCTGCCAGTAATGCAAGTTACTAAGAGGCTGAGATCTGAGGGTAAAGGTGCAAAGCCACCCTGGGTACTAAAGACGAAGAGACTCTTATCTCCAATTTCCCAATAGAAAACCAGAAGTACTACGGTGGCTCCAGTTATAGGGTGGTAGCCTAGAACTGAAGAGTGCAGGGACAAAAATCCAGGCCCAGGAAAAGGCCGATAGCCTTGAGCCGAAGAATTCAAGGACAGCGGCCAAGCCATTTCACAGCCTAATACACTGATATCCCCAAGATCAAAGCAGGTCTTGGTGTCCTCAGGCCCCAACCAGGGCAAGTGGGGAGGCTCAGACCATGGAGGGGTGGGCATGGGAGGTGACTCAGCACTATTGGCCAAGCCAGAGGAGCTCGACTCCTTGGCTCCCAGCACTAGAGGAGGCCAGCCTCTGATGCTGGGGCATCAAAAGAAGCACCATGCTCACCTGAGCTCAGGGAGCACTGGTTGCCACCTGACAACCCAACCACGGCACTTTCTCACCTGGGGTCAGCTGGGAAGGAGCAGGACACACCATCGCAAAGCAAGAGGTGGGAGATCTGATATACGGAGTCCGCAAGTCATACCCAGATAGACTGGAACCTTCAACAAGAAGGCGGAAGTATAACTTCCGAAGTGGAGAAGAAGGAATCCCGAGCTCGGTGGCTCCAGGGTGCCCAACTTTGGTGCTAGCAGCGTTGATTCCGCATCCCGCCCCAGAAGCGAGTTAGTGGTAGTGTCCAATTACCAGGAACTGAGGAGAAGTGCAGTGGAAGTCAAGGATAATAGGAGCCAGGGCTTGAAGGCTGCTGCTTTCTTAGATGCCCCTTGATCCACGTGTGGATTGTCTCCATCCTGCAGCAATGAATGTCGAAGCTGGCGGGCCCTGACACGGGCAGAAGGAGAAGCAGGTTCTATAGGTGGTGGCTCTGGGACTGGTGGCCCTGGTTTTCCTGCCTTACGTGGGACTGCGGGCTCTGCACAGCTAGCCATAGCTTCTCTGGTCCCTGTGGCCGGACAGATGAGTGCTTGGGGCGGTGGGGCCAGGCATGCTCCATCCTCCACCCTGGCAATGGTTTTCCTTCAAACCTGCAGCTCGTTCTTCTCATCCTCATGTTTGTGTCCTCAGAGATGGCTATAGAAGGGTCAGTGCTTCTTCCCATTAATATTATTATTGTTGGTGTATTATTAATGCCAGGTGGAGTAGATTGGGGCACCTAGGACAGAGATTTATCCACTTGACAGAGTTTGAATTAGAACACAGGGTCCTTGGTACCAAATCCAGAACTGTTGCTTCAAATTTTCAGACTGTACAGTCTTCCTTTTATCTTGCCCACTCCTGTCCCCTGACCTGATCAAGCATTCTCATTCTGGGAAGCACCCTCTCTGCATGTCTGTATCCAGGGTGTGATGTCTTGCATAGGACTGGTTCCCTTTTCATATCTGCTCCCCACCATCATCCCCACCTGCTGATCCTCTTATTTCTTCACAGGCAGTCTGTTTTGCAATTTACCATTTGCCTCCTTTCTCCCCTCACCCTATGCAGGTTTCCCCTTACTATTTCTTTGTCGAGTCCTGTGGATTCCTTGTGGAGTGAGTGCTACAATCTTCTTGGTGCTCTGCCACTTGAACAACAGCACCACTGCCAGCTATTTTTTATGTGTGTGGTAGTGAGGAATTGAACCCGAGTCTTTGTGCATGCTAGGCAAGCACTCTACCAAACTCCTGGCCCCAGGAGTTGTAATACAAACTGATCATGATCACATGATCATGATCAGAATTTCTTTTGCCTCTTTGAAACTCATGTACCTCCACATATGTACATGCATTTGAACTAAATGAGCATTTTCTTCCTTCGTGTGTGTATGAGTATTCACATCCTGGGTCTTGAGCTCAGGACCTGTGAGCTACTCTTAGAAATTTTCTCTCATGGCTGGCACACAACTTCTGGCTTTTTGGTGGTTCATTGGATATAAAAGTCTTACAGCATTAATTTTCTGGGCTGGCTTAGAAGCAGGATTCTCAGATCACAGTCCCTTGTGTGAACCACTGGCACCAGGCTTGGACTAGCATTTTCCTGCTCCATCACATCACTCCAAATCTCTCATCTTCTGGCAAGTATATGGCATGCTGGAATTGCTTTGTACAGTGGGACATTTCAGATTTGTTTATGGGGTTGTGTATTAGGATCAGACTTGACTTAGTATTGGCTGTCCTCAAGGGAAGGGGCTTACTCTGAGGTTGATGGTTTTCTTTTCTCCTCAGTATCAGGCTGTCATCTGTTTGGGTATCTTGAGCAGAGAGGGTTCTTTGTCACAGAGCTAATCAGTAGGAGAGTAGCAATTCCCCTTCCTAGTTGTTGCAAACTGTCAGGAGGGGCCAGCTTGATCTTTAAGGCATATATGTGTGTGTGTGTGTGTGTGTGTGTGTGTGTGTGTGTGTGTGTGTGTGTGTGAAAGAGAGAGAGAGAGAGAGAGAGAGAGAGAGAGAGAGAGAGAGAGAGAGAGAGAGAGAGAGAGAGAGTGTGTCATGGGCTTGAGCTCTGGGCCAGGGCGCTGTCCATGAGCTCTTCAGCGCAGGCTGTGTGTGTATTTCTTCCTTGAAATCTCTTTCCTCAGTTCCTATCCTGTATCAAAGTCAGGGTCTGGATGTCAGGACTGTCTCCTCAGCTCTGCTGTTGAATTGCTGCGTGTGTTCATCATACACCGTCTCTGTCTCTGGACTTTAATTTCTCCATCTGTAGAATATGATTAATGGAGATAAGAGCCTATAGTGCCGAGGCTGGCTTTGAACCAAAATCCTCAGATCTAAGCCTCCCGAGTAGCTAGGATTACAGATGTGAGCCACCCCAGGGGCTCTTTTTTTTAAATGCCAGTCCTGTGACTTAAACTAAGGCCTGGGCACTAACCCTAAGGGTATTTTTTCCCTCAAGGTTTCCTCTTGAGCCACAGTAACATTTCTGCATTTTTCTGAGTAATTTATTCAAGGTAAGAGTCTCATGTCATTTTTGCACATGCTGGCTCTGAGCCTCAGTCCTGAGTAGCAAGGATTATGGGTGTAAGTGTTCTACAACCCCACCTCCTATTTTTGATGGGCTATTTTGTCTTACAATTGGTACCATGTGAGCCACATCTTACTTCTGATTTGGATTCTTTGTAGTTTTATTTTTTGTGTTAATTGGAGATGAGTGATAAGACTTGACTGAGAATTTAGCTTAGTGATAGAGTGCTTGCCTAGCATACATTAAGCCCTGGGTTCTGTTTCCCAGCACCACATAAACAGAAAAAGCTGGAAGTAGTACTGTGACTGAAGAGCCCAGGCCCTGAGTTCAAGACCCAGGACTGGCCAAAAACAATTTAGCTGATGTGGTTGCCCAAACCTATAATCCTAGCTACCCAGGAGGCTAAGAGCTGAGCAGGAAAGTCTATGAGACTGTTGTGTCTAATTAGCCACCAAAAATCCAGAAGTAGAGGTGTGGCTAAAGTGGTAAATCATGAACCTTGAGTAAAAATACCTAGGTTCAAGTTACTGAATCAGCAGCCCTGAGTTCAAGTGAGTTCAAGTCCTACTGTCCAGCACCAACACAAAAATTAAAAAAAAAAGAAAAATAGACGAAGTGACTTCTTATCTATGGGCCTACAACACTTGTGAGTTTATTAACATTTGTGAGTAGGTTTACATACATGCCTGCTTTATTTTCCAGTACATGGCAGACTTACACTTTTCTGTTCTTTCCCAGGTTTGGCATAGTAATGTGATTACAACACCATAGCTGAAGATGCTATAGGTCAATTGAAAGTCACTGTGTTCCTTTCCCTTTGCTACAGTGATCTTCGAAGAGTGTCAGAGTAGAGACTCCACCTGGTGACCTCTGTTCCTCACAGGAAGAACAGAATCGCCTACTAAGTCACCTTGAACACATGTTGAGAGTAAAAATCAGATGGGGCTATTTGTCCCTGCAGTGTTACTTGGCTGGTACTGATTCATCCTGGCAGAATCCTTCTCTGATGGCACATTAGGGGTCTCAGAGTCTGTCAGCACAGAATAGGTATTGAAAATCTCACCAGCTGCCCTTAACTAAAACCTTAATACAAGAAGCCAGTGGCTCACACCTGTGAACCTAGTTACTTGATAGTTTAGCAGTTTGAGGATTGTGGGTCAATGCCATTCCAGGGTAGGAAAGTCTTTGAGACTCTTATCTCCTAAAAAGCTACATGCTAGCCAGAATGGTGTCTCACGCCTGTAATCCTAGCTATTCAGGAGGTTGAGATCTGAGCATCCAGGTTCAAAGTAATCTTGGGCATAAAAGCACCTGAGACTCTATCTCTAACCTCTAGAAAAGGGAAGTGGGCTTGGCTCAAGGATAAGGCAGTAGCTTTGAGCTGAAGTGCTCAGCGACAGCATCCTGGCTGTGTTCAAGCCCCATGACCCACCAAAAACAAATGAAAAGGAAGAAAATCTAGATGGTAATCTGATCTGTGGCTCATGTGGTAGAGTGTCAGCCTTGAACAAAGAAGCTCAGGGACAATATCCAAGCTCTTAGTTCAAGTTCTAGCAGTGGAACACGCACACACTTTAGTGGCCTAGGACCTGAATCCTTTCCTCTGTCCCTGTAACATGCAACACATGATGCCCAAGAGACAAACAGGCTAGAGGGATTCCGTCTGTGTTATGTGTTGTAGATATGGTAGCTCTTGAACTCATAGTCTGGGTGCTGTCCTTAAGCTTTATTCTCATGGTTGGTGCACTCGATCAATTCTGGCTCCTTAGTGGTTCATTGAAATTTCACTGACCTTTCTGTCCAGGCTGGCTTTGAACTCCAGTCCTTAAATCTCAGCTTTCTCAGTAGCTAACATTATACTCATTGGCACTAGCCATAGATTCTCAATCCTTCTAGGTAAATCTGTTTTATGTGAAACTCAGTTTACTCAGTGTGAACTGGTTTTAATAACCCTAGTCCAGTTGAGGCATGTATTCCCTTTTCACAGTGCCTGGCTGGTGCTTCAGTACAGCCCTAGCTACCCCTGCCTGTGATTGAAGTTTTTTTTTGCCAGTCCTGGGGCTTGAACTCAGGGCCTCAGCAGTGTCCTTGGGCTTTCTCAAGGCTAGAGCTCTACCACTTGAGCCACCAAACAACCTCTGGCTTTTTCTATGTATGTGGTACAGAGGAATTGAACCCAAGTCTTCCTTCATGCTAGGCAAGCACTCTATCACTAGGCCAAACTCTCAGCCTGATTAAAGTTTTTGAAAAGAAACTAAGCCAGAGCTGGGAGGAAGACCCGTTTGTATTCCTTGGTACCATATACGTAGAAAAAAGGCGGAAGTGGTGATGATGCTCAAGTGGTAGAGCTTTTCCCTAGAGAAAGTCAAAGGACCGTGCTCAGGGCCTAAGTGTAAACCCAGGATTGGCAAACAACAACAACAAAAAACTAGGCCAGGTGTTGGTGATTCACACCTGTCATCCTTTCTATTCAGGAAGCTGACATCTGAGGGCTGTGGTTTAAAGCCAGCCTGGACAGGAAGTCTATGAGATTTCTATCTCTGATTAACTTGAAATAGTTGGAAGTGAAGCTGTGAATCAAGTGCTAGAATTCCAGATTCCAGTCTTGAAAAAAATAGCCCAAGAATAGCATCCAGGTCCTGATTTCATGACCTAGTGCTAGCACAAAATGAAAGAAAGAGCCAGGGTTTTTAATCAAATGTGTTGTACTAAGTAGAAATCTCTACGGAAAAAGAAAATTTAAAAAATATTAATCTCACCTGGGTGCAGTGGCTCACACCTGTATTCCTAGCTACTGAGGAGGCTGAGATCTAAGAATAAAGGTTCAAAGGTGCCGGGTCCTACTGACAGCAAATTGAGGTTCCTGAAATAGGGGACAGGGACTGGAAAAAATAGAAGAGAGACAAACACATGGGGTCCGGGAGGTCTGCAGCCCAGGTAAAGACTGCAGCCCCGTTTATTTTCAACTCAAGGCTTATATCCCTTCTTGAAACCAGGGAACTTCCAGGTGTTATATTCATATGTTCAATCTCAGGTCATTTAAACAGAATAAGGCAAGAAAACAATAAGACAATAAAGCAATTGTCTGATGCAAATCAAGGTACAGTTTGATTTCACTCTGGCTCCCAACATATCCCGCTTTTTTATTTTAAAAGAAACACAAGTGCAATTTCTACTCTTTCCAATACCTCTAATTTATCCTGTCTCACTTTCCAAAAATGACTCCGGTCCCTCCGTCTAAAGGGGATTGATGGGCGGAGATTCTACTTCTGTGACTTCTTCAAGCTGACACAGGGGCGTTATCTCTGTGCTTGACTAGGGACCTTAAGAAGCCTAGCCTGTTTTATCAACGGGTTGCAAGGATTAGATATCAGGAACAATAATTTGCTCCAAACTAGAGAACATATTTAACATTTAACAACTGCACAAACCATCTTTGGCTACAATAGTGTAGCTTACTTAGCACCCATTTGCAAAGGCATTTTTTTGATTGTCTGGGGAACTGAATTTCTGCAACCTTAACAATGCTTTAGTTGTCAGATCTAAACAGATTAATAGAGACACAAGCCCCAGATCCACAAACTTTCCTGAATTTGTGGCTGGTGTCAAATAAAAATTCGCTCCATTAGGACTTTAAGCTACCCACTATCACAGAAGATTGACAAGTTCCTGCCCAGTTATGAAAGGCACAGGCATTAGTAAGGCATGCTTACAAATTATTCTATGACCTCCCGGCTCTGATTAATTTGAATGGCCAAGCACAAGTGACTCTAGGATCTGGCACCATCTCTGCCATTCAAGCAGAAGCTTTCTGGATGCTTTATTACTTTTGTCCCAATAGTGTCTCTTCACACCGGGATAAACATCCCATTGGCATTTCACTTTGTTGTTTGCTGGATTTGAACTCAGGGTCTGGGCGCTGTCTCTCAGCTCTCCAGCTCACGGCTAGCACCCTGCCACTCTGAGTCCCTGTAAGGGTTGAGAAGCTCGCCGCACAAATGAAGACTCCAAGAGACGTTCTCTCATGCAAAGAGCAAGGGGACTTATTCACCAAGCATGCATGGGGCTCACTGAACACACAGGAACAGAGAGCCCCGAACACAAAGCAGGCAGGGTTTTTATAGTACTTTACAAACAACAAAGTTCATACAGAGTTGAAGGGGGCTGGATCATCTGCACATATCATCTACACAAACAATCGTTTCCTAATCGATCATTTCTTGAAACTCTGCCTGCTTCTCAGTTTGTAAAACTTTTAACCTAAACTGCCTAATTTTCAGTTTGTAAAGCTTTAATTATTTTATGGGTTTTCCTGAAACAGGCTGACATTTGCACAAACAAACAAATTCTCCAAACCCATTCACACATAGTTAGTAATTACAGGTTGGGCTGGTAGTTTTACCTCTGGCTGGCCAGCATTTTTCAGTTCTTCAAACTTCTTAAAACTTTTTAGCCCTTCATCCCAAGCTTGGTGCTTGAGTGCTGCCCCCCAGCTTTTCAGCTCAGAGCTAGCACTCTGCCACTTCGAGCTCCAAAGCAACTCTGTCCCAGCATCCTGCTGACAGATTAGACACCACAGTCTCAATAGGGACATTGCTTTGCCCGGGCTGGCTGGAAACTGCAGCTTTCAGATCAATGAGTCCTACAAAAGGCCACTTTACTCCAATTAGAAGCAACAAATAGTCTCTAAGCATGATCTTACCTGGAACTTGGTGAGGGCCAAACTTACATCTGAATGAGGATCTGCTATCCATCTCCATGGGCCTGCTGGAAATGGCTATAAAGTAACTTACAAGAACAAGCTGAAATAGCAATTAAGCAACCATTTTGGTAGTCCTAATTTTCCTTACTTCTTTTTTGAAACAAAACTTCAGGACAATTTTACTTTTAAATTTTGTTCAGAAACCATTTCTAATTTTTTTAAACGTTTACACTTTTTAACTTAAACTCTTTACACTTTAGTCTTTATTTGCATTTGAAAAACCTTTAAGGCTCCAGGAACTCCCTTTGCCTCCAGGCCCCCTAGGGCCCAAGACACTCCCTTTGCCTTTAGAAGAGGCTTTTTGTTTTATTCTGCAGTTTAGATTATTACTGCCTAGAACTCCATCAACAGTTTAAACTCAAATAACAGTTTTTCCCTAATGCAAGAATTACAAACATCAGTGCACCAAAAGTCTAAGTCTGGACTTAGTTTCCTCCCCCCCCCCCGTTTTTTTTATCCACATTTTATCATCAGATTTCCAGTGTCAGTCTGCAAGAAAAGACATATAGGCAAAGTTTCTGACATTAATGAACAATTTTACATTTAAATCTCTAATACATATCTCCAAACTTTAACTAAAGGTAATAAGTCCCAAATTCCCTAATACCTCTGGGGTAAACAGGATACAATATTTACAATGTAAACAGGTGTATGCATTGCAATACCAGATTTTTAAAATTCAGATTTCAGGATCTTTAGAAAAATACTTCTTACCAATTTCTCTTTAACACAATGTAATAATCCTTTGAGACATTGTAAAACATTCAAACCTAATACTTTTCTTGAAGTTTTAAGATTAGATTTACCCAATTGCCTTTGTGTTTAAGTATAAATTTATCCATTGTTTTATACAGCATGCTGACAATTTAACCTTGAACATGTTCACTCACTCATTCACACACATTCATACTCAAAGATATTAAAGCGTGCAAAATTAATATCGGCTGTTCATTTTCCGGAAGTTTGTGTCAAGAGAGCTTTGCCAATTTTACTCTTGCAGGTAAGAACCAGGTTCAAAACAAAACTTTTTGCAAGGCAACTTAGCTGGAATTTATTTTTCCAGGGCTTGTTACAACTGCAGACATGCGGGAGCAGCCATACTAGGCCCAGAAATGTTCAAATAAATAACAAGGATGTGTGCTTGAGTACACACAGAAAAGCCATAAGGATCCATATTTAGAACTGGTACCAATTTTAAAGACAAAACTGGACAAGGAAAATAAGCCATCAGCCTCAAACTGAGTCTATTTTTTTATTTATATTTTTTTGCCAGTTCTGGAGCTTGAACTCAGGGCCTGAGAGCTGTCCTTGGACACATTTTGCTGAAGGGTAGCACTCTGCCACTTGAGCCACAGCACAATTTCTGGCTTTCTCTGTGTATGTGGTACCAAGGAATGGAACTACATTCATGCTAGGCAAACATATTACCACTAGGCTGTGTTCCTGGTCATATATATATATATATATATATATATATATATACATATATTATATATATTGTGTGTGTTTGTGTGTCATAAGGTTGGAACTTAGTGTGGGCACTGTTCCTGAGCTCTTCAACACAAGGCTACCACCCTGGCCCTGTGCCCGGGTCGTGTCCCTGAGCTCTTCAGCTCCAGGCTATTGCCCAACCTGTGAGTCAAGCCCCACATGCATTTTGTAGCAGTTAATTGGAGATGAGAGTGTCTGGACCTTTTGTGCCCAGATTGACTTTGAACCTCGATCCTCAGGTTTAGCCTCCTGATTAGCTAGGATTAAAGACATGAGCCACTGTGCCTGGCTTGCCCAAGAGATTTTGGTTAAACACTAGCTTAGTAACACATGAGCCACTGCACAACTTCTGGCATTTTATTTTATTGCTGTTGGACAAGAAGTGATGAGTCCGTGGGCTCTCCTGCCTGGGATCATCTTCAACTTAGATCCTTGGACCTGAGCCTCTAGAGAAACTGGAATCACAGGTGTGTGCCACCTATGCTTAGCTCATTTTAAACTTTGAAATTGGGCTCTTTTTTCTCTTCTTCCACCTTCATTTGATTTAGTTATTGTATTCTTTTTGTATGTGCTGGACATTGATCTCAAGGTCTGAGTGCCATTCCCATAAATTACATTGTCATTTCTGCCACTGGAGATGCAGCACACAATCCAATTTTCTGGGTTTTTTTGTTTGTTTGTTTGTTTTTGGAGATTAGTTGATGACATGAGTCACATGCCAAGCCATCATGACTGAGGCTCCAGGCTCAAAGCCAGCCCCAGCACTGAAGTCCAGGAGATGCGTATCTCTGAGAATTTTTTTTCCATTTCTATGGCTTGAACTCATGGCCTGAGCTTTGTCCTTCGGCTTTCTCGAGGCTAGATCACTATCACTTGAGCCATAGCACCATTTCCACCTTTTTTTCCTAAGTTTGTAGTACTGAGGAATCAGTACCAGAATGCCCACCTTTACTGATCATCAGAGAAGATATACAGGAGAAAAACTTAACACATGTAGTAAATGTGGAAAATCTTTCATCCTCAAGGCAGGCCTTATTAATCATAAGGGAAGACATAGAGGAGAGAATCCATAACAAATGTGCAAAATCCTTCACATATATATCAGACCTCAACCACCATTAAAGAATTCTCCCAGGTATGAAGCCTTTCTCTTAGAAGAAAACTCAGTTTGCATCAGAGTACCCACAACGGAGAGAAGGCTTTTGAATGTAGCACAAGTCACTGGTCAGGGTTCCTCACTGAACACCATGGGAGTGAAATCCTGTGAATAAAACCAATGTGGAAAGTTTTTCAAGAAGTCATAACTCAGAAAACACAAAGGAGAGAGATTGTATGAATGGAACAACTGTGGAATGTGCTTTCCCAAGAAATCGTGGCTCTGCATTTTTAGAATACATAGAGGAGAGAAACCTCATTAATACTACAAATAGGGAAAATTTTTCATCTGGAAGGCACAGGTAAGTGTTTATCAGAGAAGTGCTTGATATAAAAGAAAAGTGGTAAATAGAAAGAATGTTCAATGATGTTTAATCAGAAGTCAGTAGCCATTGTATTTGAGAAAATGCAAAGCAGAGAAAGTGAGTTCAGTAAATGTAGAAAAACATTTAGATGACCTATGCAGTGGCTCATGCCTGTATTACTAGCTAATCAGGAGGCTGACATCTGAGGATCAAGATTCAAAGCCAGCCCAGGAACACAAGGATCTCAGGCTTTTATCTCATATTAATCTCCTTAAAAATGGAAGTGGGGCTTGCAAAAGCATAGGGTTTGGCATCCAGCCTGGTGTCACCCAGGTCCCAACCATAGGTTGTGGATCCCGCCCTATGCCTTGGGGCCCCTACTGCCCACAGCAGCTGATTACTTCCCATTTCCATTGGAATTCCTGAAGCCTTCAGGAGGGGAAGCCTACCACTAACAATAAGGTTCATAGCCAACTCTAGCAGAGGGCATGCAACCAACCTCAGGGGGGACTTATCCCCGAGTGCCTAGGAACCCCAGCCTCCTTCAGGAGGTTTCTCTGCCCACTCAATCTGAGATCTCCAGCCACTCAAAGTAAGCAAGCTTATCTCTTACCTCAGAGGTCCTCTGCCCCCCTCAGGTGGCACCTTGCCCAGTGACCAGGCAGTGCAATGTAATGAGGAAACACAGAAAATGTGTTCTTGTTATAATGTGCAAACATTGTTGTCATGGAATTGTGCCAATAAAGGATGTGGTTTACAACCCTTCCCTTTCCTTACACCAGCTTCCTTCTAATTCTGTTTACCCAGATTTAAGCCCCTTTTCCCTGTCATTAGTTTACCCACACTAAAGCTGTATTTTTTTGTATATTTTTATTGTAATTAATAGAAGGGTTACATTATATTCACCAGACAGAAGGTGCATTCCTACACAAACATTGATACCCATTCTCATGTCTTGGTCCCCATATTTCCCTCCCCCAATCTTGTTTTCCCCCCTTCCCTATCCAATTTCAAATAACCAAATATGCATATATACACTATATCAGATAACAAGGTGAAATACTGTAACAATATGAGATAGCCAAGGGACAGCCAAAGAGATAAGAGATAATGTAGTACATTAAGGACAACAATCACTTATTCTATGGCTTTTCTTTCTATATCCTGGAGGTCCTTTCATTTAGCATCATACTGTATGGCCTTATGTATCTAGGTTTTGCTCTATTGTAAATCTCTGCTAGGAGATTCCAAGGTTTCTACTGATTATGACAAATGAAGGAAACCATTGAGCCTATGTTCCTTTGAGTCTGGCTTACTTCATTTAATATGGTATTTTCTAAGTCTTTCCATTTCCTTACCAATGGGGTGATGTCGTTCTTTCTGACAGCAGCATAGAATTCCATTGTGTATAAATACCACATCTTGTTGATCCACTCATCAAGTGAGGGTCATCTGGATTGGTTCCATACCTTTGTTATGGTAAATAGTGTTGCAATGAGTGTTCAGCATTTTTCTTATGTTGTATCTTCCTGTTGCCAAAAAGAGGGCAAGATATCATTGTATCAACCTTCATACCAAGGTCATCCTCACAAGAAGTTGACTACTCCCATTGTAATGGCATCAGTCTATTCAGGACATCCAAAACCTCATGAGTGAGGTGCTTCTGAATCCTCACAGTACATCCCTGCTACAGGCAGCATGATCTTGGTAACATATGATCTTGGACACATGTCCAAACCAGAGTAGCCCCTCTAAAGGAAACCTACCTATTCTACCATTTTGAGTTGCATCATCAGACACCTCCATCTGAAAAATGATAATGCCCTTGTACAAGGGAGAGTCTGTCAGAGAGGTCTGGCACTTGGTATTCTACTCCTATTCCACTGAAGTGGTCCTGAGAGGACACAGGTAGAGTAGTCCTCTGAATCTTACCCATAACCACTGTGAAAGGCCAATTTTAGATTCCTCACACAACTGTACATACAATTGCCATATGATCCAGGAATACGAATCCAGAATATCTATCCACAAGATGACAAGTTCGGATAGAGTAAAGCCACTGGCACAGCCATGGTAATTGTTGTAGCATTCACAACAGCGTTCTCTGGCTCCAAATTCTCAGACCTACAGTAGTGCCTTGGAAACTGGGTTTTCTATACTTGGGTTCATCTTGGGAATGTGCCCCGTGGGATGTAGTCCAACCATTCACCAATCCCAGGCAGCTTAAATGAGAAAGGAGAAATGTGGGCATTTCTTACTCCAGGTGAGGGCTGTCTGTACCCCTCTCAGATATGCCTCGTTAGAGGAGTGGTGTAGATCTCACAACTAAGCTCTCACCCACACCACCTCAAGAGTGGAGATGGACTCATACCACATCCCACTGAGATATGGTCTTGATAACTTTGTGCCCCTGTTGGCCTCAAACCACAAACTTGCCCCTCTCTGCCAATGAAGTTAGAGGCATGAACTGTGGCACCTGGGAAAATGAAGGGTTATTTTCAGTGCAACTTCCATACTTTATTGCAAATCAACACAGAGCTGAATGGTGGAGCCTGGGTTGACATACACAAGGCTCTCTATTCTGTCCAATTCGCAGCACCCAGAAAAGTCTTCCAAAGAAACAAAGTTCTTTTGAATCCTTTCAAACAGAATACTTACCTGAGACACACAACAACAGACCAGTGAATTCCTGTGCAAAGCAAAGCATCATGTGAAAAGAAACACGGCATTTCTGTATCATCTCGCTGTTCAGGTCTGCTGTCAAATTCCTGAATCTTATGCACGTACCACCTCGGATCAGGTCCAAGCAGTCTTTCGGGCCAGTTTCTCATTCTGCTCCTGTAATTGTACAGTGAGTATTCGGATCCTAAACCCTGGAGTCTTCATACTTTGATAACTGTTACAAAAGGAAAAGTTTGCCTCATTTAGCCATTAGGCATCAAAGTATCATGAATGATGTTGTAGGTTGATGAGAAATAAGTTTCTTGTATTTCTGCGTGTATGGTGCAGCCCCTCCTGCAGCGCGATGGAGTCAGCTCTAAAGGCAAGTCCTCAGGCCTGCTTCAGCAATGGGGCCTCATCCCCCCCTCCCTCAGGTGCCTCCTTTGGCCTCCAGACAAGGGCCTCTAGGCTCCAGGAAGGGCCGCTCCCACCACCTGGCCCTGAGCACATTGCTCCATTTCCATTTCCCGCTCACCTGACGACCCACCCTAAAAAGTACTATAAAGTGGGCGGTCCGAGCAGCCAGCAGGTCAGAGAGCTGTGGCTCTAGGAGCTCCCGCAGTCTCCTCACTAAGGGTGCCTCCTGTGCTAGCCTACCAGCAGCCAGCGTTCTGTGGAGGGATCGAAGGCTCCTCTGCTTCACAGAATTCTAGGAGGATTCCGAAGAGCTCCAGACATTGAGTTCTTTTCAGTGTTCCACTCGGGCTAGCTTCTGTGTTCGTGGGACCCCAGGAAACAATCTACATGATGTGGAGACAACACAGGGGGAAGCGCTTCCTGGTGAGCATGCCCTCCAAGTACCAAAAGAACATCTGGATCAAGAGAGGGGACTTTCTCATTTTTGACCCTATTGAAGAGGGACAGAAAGTGAAGGCTGAGATTTCCTTTGTGCTCTGGACCATGTGCGCTCTCTGCAGAAGGAAGGGCTGAAGCCTTCTCTGAAGTGTCTGAGAAACAGAACAACAAGAACAGGCAGGCTCAGTCAGAGCTCCCAACTGAGTGACAGACCTCAGGAGAAGAGTATGGCTCTGAAAATGATTCTGACCTCTTCACACCCACTGCAAACAGTATCATGAAAGTGAAGAGGAAGAAGCAGCCTGAGACCCAGGGACCCACTTCCCCACTTGCTCAGGGACTAGCCCCTGGTTTCTCTGGGCTTGGACATTCCTAGGGTACCCTGCAGATCTTCTGCCCTGGATGGGAACAAGGCAGGGTCCCCCTTTGAACTGACTTTCTGACGTAAGACTATGAAACCCCTGGTGGGTAATGACTTGTAATGGTATCTGAGTAAATCTCTCTGTGGAAATGAACAAACAAACAATTCAGCCTCTTTGGGAGGACTGCCAGTGGGCAGTCTGGGGAGAAAATAGGGATGAACTGTTATAAAGGTAATTTATTCACAGTCTCATTAGGCACTTAGAAAGTGCAAGGCTTAGCCTGTGCTTCACACCTGAAATCCTAGCTACTCAGGAGAATGAGCTTTGAGGATTGTGGCTGAAGGCCCGCCCAGGCAGAAAAAGCCCATGATAGGATTGTATCTCCTTTGGGAAAAACCAAACCAAACCAAACAAACAGGCAAACAAACAAAAAACATAGCCTCTGCTAGTGTGTTTTGCCTGTTATCCTAGCTACTTGGGGCTGAGATTTCAGTTCAAAGCCAGCCTAGGTAGGGTAGTGTGAGACTCTTATCTCCAGTTAAAAACCAAAAATGTATGACTCTGTAGACATGTTTTATTATATACATTAATATGTATCTATTTTAATTATGTTTTCGAGAAACTAAGTACCAGTGATTATATAGAGAAATTCCCTTCTTCAAAACTTGTTTGATACCATGTCTTTGAAATATGCATACTAATCAACATTAATAAATTTTTTAAATAAATAAAACCAAAAAATTCAATTTCCTATCCTCAGTTGTTGTGAGGATCATAGCCTAGGGGTAGATTGTTTGCCTATCATGCATGAAGCTTTGAGTTCTATTGCTCATTAACACATACACAGAAAAAGTTGTGGCTCAGGTGGCAGAGCCCTAGCATTTGAGCATAAAGTGTCCAAGATTGTGTCTAGCCCTTAATTCAAGCCCCAAAATTGGCAAAAGGGAAAGAAAAAGAAAGAAAGAAAGAAAGAAAGAAAGAAAGAAAGAAAGAAAGAAAGAAAGAAAGATTAAGAAAATTTCCTCCTGCCCTTTTCATATGTGTCTCAAAGTATAAAGCCTGTTCTAAAGTGATAAATAACAAGCCATCAAACCTGCACTAACAACAACAACCAAAATAACAAATGAAAATGTAGGCCAAGAGGTGCCAGTTTAATATGTTAAAATCTAGACTCATACCTGTAATCCAAACTGTTCAGAGTGGATGAAATCTGATGATTGTGGTTCAAAGCCATCCTAGGCCTGGAGGTTCATGAGACTAGTATTAGAGTCAGTAAATGGGCATGAACTTGAGGTGTTTCTCAAGGCTTAAGCTGTACTACTTCATGGCTCTTGGTGATAAATTAAAGATAAGAGTCCCATGGACTATCCTACCCATGCAGTCTTTGAACCCTGAGGTTCACCCTCAGAGTTCTCTGTATTCCCCTAGACTACTCATGGGATTACTACTGTAATCTCCCATTAACTATCCAACACAAAAAGCCCACAAAATAAAGAAGTTTAGCTGTGCCTCAAGTAATAGAGCATGCTATCCTTGAGGAAGGCAGGAAAGAACGAAGAAAGGAAGGAAGGAAGGAAGGAAGGAAGGAAGGAAGGAAGGAAGGAAGGAAGGGAGGGAGGGAGGGAGGGAGGGAGGGAGGGAGGGAGGGAAGGAAGGGAGGGAGGGAAGGAAGGAAGGAATTGAGGGAAGGGAAAGCAGGTTGGCAGGCAGGCAGACAGTCTAAGACATTGGGGCAATGACTTGAATCCAAACTCTAGAATATCTACCAAAAATATAAAGAAGTGAGCTGTATTTCAAGGTGTGAACCAGAGAGAGAGAGAGAGAGGGAGGGAGAGAGAGGGGGGAGAGAAAAAGTCTGGATATGTAGCTTAAACTGCTTGGGTGGCATGCATGAGGCATGAAGCCCTTGATTATATTTATCAGTAGTACAAAACCAGAAAGAATTATATTAAAAAGAAAGAAAATGTACCCAAACATCAATGAAAGGCAACATATGAGATGTCCATCAATGTAGATTCTTGGGTTAGAAATACTTCTAGGTACTAATCCTTTGAAGAGAATGCAACAAGAGGAAAGAACTTCAGAGAAAGTGGTGAGGATTTTAATAGCATGGAATAAAAACAAGAAGAAATGAGAAAGGGTATCAATGTATGTTAAATAATTCACCTTCCATCTGGCGAATGTAATGTAACCCTTCTATTAATTACAACAAAAATTATATGGAAAAAAATGAGGGGTGGGGGTGGGGGGGATAGAAATGGGGACCAAGACATGAGTAAGGGTATCAATGTATGTGAATTAATGTACCTTCTATCTGGCCAATATTATGTAACCCTTCTATTAATTACAATAAAAATATACAAAAAAGAAGAAGAAGAAGAAGAAGAAGAAGAAGAAGAAGAAGAAGAAGAAGAAGAAGAAGAAGGAGAAGGAGAAGGAGAAGGAGAAGGAGAAGGAGAAGGAGAAGGAGAAGGAGAAGGAGAAGGAGAAGGAGAAGGAGGAGAAGGAGAAGGAGAAGGAGAAGGAGAAGGAGGAGAAGGAGAGGAGGAGGAGGAGGAGGAGGAGGAGGAGGAGGAGGAGGAGGAGGAGGAGGAGGAGGAGGAAGAAAAAGAGGAAGAAAAATTGGATAGAGTGGCTCCCAACTCTAATCCTAGGTACACAGGAGGCTGAAGTGTGAGGATGGCTGTTCAAAGCCATCCCATACACTAAATCCTATGAGACTCTTATTTCCAATTTACCACCAGGAAACAGGAAGTCACACTGTGGTTCAATGGGTAGGGTACTGGCCTTGAGCTTAAAAGTTCAGTAACAGGGGCAGGCCCAGACTTCAAGGCTCACGATGAAGAAGAAGAAGAGCAAGAGGAAGAAGAAGAAAAAGAAGAGCAAGAAGAACAAGAAGAAGAACAAGAACAAGAAGAAGAACAAGAAGGAGTAGTACTTGGAGGAGGAAGGCAAAGAAGGGTTGGTTAGTGATTTTAAAATTGAGTCATAGGCTCATACTTGTAATTCAAGCTGCTCATGGAGAGGGACATCTGAGGATGATGATGCGAAGGCAGCTTAGGCAGAAAATTCCACCAGACTTATTGTAGTGACTTCATGACTTGGGCTTGAACTTGAGGTGTTTTGCTCATAGTTGAAACTCTACAACTACCTGCCTACTGATGGAGATAAGAGTCTCATGGCCTTTCCTGCCCAGACTGGTTTCAAACCACCATCTTCTTCTGATCACTGGCCTCTCTGTAGTGTTCCTTCTTACCACGGGATGCTTATCTCTTATAAACCACCAAAAATAAAATATAAAAAAGCAGTAGTTGAGCTGTGGCTCAAGTAGTAGAGTTGTAAGGTGAAGCCATATTTTGCAGGGTAGAAGCTTGGAGGTTTTGTTAAAAGGGCAGTGACTACATGGTAGAATCCTGTCACAAAGATAAGCAGCTAGCAAATACACTTAACACAGTGAGGAAACAGGCCAGAAAGAAAGAACAAAACTGTCAACAAAACACCTCCGTTCCAATGGAGAGCTGGATTGGGACACCATGGTGACCAGACAAGAACCAGGAAACTGGATATGAACTCACTTACATGAGCATGGCATGATGGCATCTGAGCTGGTTCAGGCATAAGTAAGCTCAGGCCAGGGAGCAGTGTCATAGGAAAACTCCTAGTCCCAGGCACTGGACTGACAAGTCTACTAAAACAATCAGACAAGTACCCACACATGACTCCAGGTGTTATGAGCAGGGAAGTAATTTAGCAATAGGCAGGTATACGATGCAACAGAGTTTATTGATTTAATAGAGCTTAGCAGAGTGAACACTATATTCTTGTTACTATATTCTAGTCCTAACTTGCCTAATTCTCTCCTGTGTGTCCAACATGCCTGCTGGACTCACCTCTCTGACATCTTTTAGTCCCAGAGTCAGACAAGGCCTGTCTGACAGTTGTTAGACACAGCTCCCAGTCCTGTCATGGTGTGAGCTCTGGGGCCATATGACTAGTCTCAGTCCTTGTCAGTACTCTCAGTCAAGGAGCATCTCCTGCAGGCCAAAGATGCTCAAACTATAGTCTTGGTTAAGGCCAACAGCAATGCTGCTTCTCATTCTGGTCCTTTGATTACATGGGTCCTTGGCTGTTCCTCTCTGGCCCAAACTCTACCAAGACGACAAGATGACAGACCTTTAATGGACACACTTAGATATTAGCAGAGCTTTTCAATCTACTGAAGATAGGTCTAAACCTTCATTCAATTTGCTTACCTCTTCTTGGTTCAATGTGGGTAGCCTATATTTATTTAAGAAATCATCCATTTCTACTAGATTTTCCTGTTTCTTTGAATAGAGGCCCTGGTAGTACTTATTCATACTGGACTGAATTACTTGGATATCGGTCGTGATTGTTCCCATAGGGTCTCTAATCTTGTTTATTTGAGTCTCCTTTCTCCTTTTTTTGATTAATCTTGCCAGGGGTCTGTCAATTTTGTTGACTCTTTCAAAGAACTAACTTTTTGATTTACTAAAATTATGTATAGTAGATCTTATTTCAATCTCTGATATTTCTGATACTATTTTTGTTATTTCTGTCCTTCTAGTTGTTTTAGAGTAACCTTTTTCTTGTTCCCCTAAGTGCTTCAAGTTCTTTAGGTTATTTACATGCTTTTTTTTTCTGTCTTTTTTTTTGCCAGTCCTGGGCTTGAGCTCAGGGCCTGAGCACTGTCCTTGGACTTTCTCAAGGCTAGAACTCTACCACTTGAGCCTCAGGACCACTTCTGGCTTTTCCTATATATGGTACCAAGGAATCGAACCTGGGTCTTCATGCATGCTAGGCAAGCACTTTAACCACTAGGCCAAACTCCTGGCCCTTTTCTGTCTTTTTAATCTGTGCTCCTAGTGCAATAAATTTGCCCCTTAGAACTTCCTTTGTTATGTCCCATAAGTTCCTTTGTGATGTATCTTGGTTGTCATTACATTCAGGAAAGTTTTGAATTTCTTTTTTGATTTGTTATGTAACTATGTAACCCAGGAGTTATTCAGAAGTGTGTGTTCAGATTCCAAGTGTTTGAATGGTTTTTCCCTTTTACTGTGTTGTTCTGAACTAGTCTGATTGCACTGTGATCCAATAGAATGCATGGGATTATATCAGTCCTCTTGTATCTGCTTAAGTTTTCTGTTTGAACTATTATATGATCCATTTTGGAGTATGTTCCATGTGGTGTGAGAAAAATGTATAGTTTCACGATTGGAATGAAGACTAGTGTATAACTGTTAAGCTCAACTGGGCTACGGTGTCCATTAAGTCAATGGTGTCTTTGCTTATCTTTTGTTGAGTTGACCTGTCATTTGGTGGGAGTGGCATATTGAAGTCTCCCACTATGACTGTGTGTTGAGTCTATCTTGTTCTGTAATTCTGAGAGTTTGCTTGACAAATTTGGGTGTTCCCGCGTTGGGGAAGTAAATGTTTATAACTGTAATATTCTGGGTATGAATTGTACCCTTTACAAATATGTAGTGTCCATCTTTATCTTTATGTACTAATTTTACTGAGAAGTTAATTTTGTCAGAGATTATGATTGCTACTGCTGCTTTTTTGCAAAGTGCATTGGAGTGGAAAATTCTTTTCCATCCTATCACTTGGAGTTTGTTTCTGTCCTTGTTTGGTCTCTTGGACGCAACATATGGATGTGTCTTTTTTCTTAATCCAGTCTGCTGCTCTGTGTATTTTGATTGGATTGTTCAGCCCGTTCACATTTAGGGAAATTATGAAGAAGTGGTTAGTGTCCTTTGTCATTATTTATTTTTACTTCTGAGTTTCTTTCTCTCTTTTTCCCCCTTTGTTTTTGGTGATGGGAGTTCTTTCTGTTCTGGAATTTGTTGTTGATTATTTAATATTTTTTGTAATGCTGGTTTAGTGTGCACTTATTCAAACAGTTTCTCTTTGGAATGAAATATTCTTGTTTCTCCCTCAAATGTAAATGCTAGTTTCACTTGATATATCAGTCTGGGTTAAAGTTGTTGGTCTTCAGGGCTTGAATGATATTTTTCCAAGCTTTTCTTGCATAGAAAAAAGTGGACGTGGGGCTGTGGCTCAAGTGGTAGAGCTCTAGCCTTGAGAAAGTCAAGGACAGTGCTCAGGCTCTGAATTCAGTCTCCAGGATTGGCAAAAAAAGGTAATATAATTTTATTTTAATTCAGGTGTTTCCTATCAAATGTAAACTTGGCCCTGAGGTACCTATCCATTACAGTAGACCTTAGCTCCAGTGACTACTGAGGAAAGATGACTTTACACTGAGATGCCATAAGTGTAAAATACTCCACTCTTAGTATTTAGCATGAAGAACCTGATGCTGGTGTTTCATGGTTATAATCCTTCCTAACCAAGAAATTGAGATCTGAGGATCAAGGTTCAAATCTGACCTGTGCAGAGAAGCCCATGAAACTCTTCAATAACCACACAAACACAATCCAGAAGTGGAGGTGTTACTTACAAGCAGATACACATACACACCAAAAAAAAACAAAATAGAAAAGTATTTGTACAAGTTTATTTAATTTTGTTGTTTGTTGGGAAGCAAATAGCTGTTACTATGTCATCCAGAAACTATAAGTTTCTGTAAACTGAAAGAACCTAGTAACTGTAAGACTCTGCCCGCAAACTGAAAGAATTAGTTATTGTTCCTACTACATTTCCCATGATGGCGCAAGGGCAATATCCTGGTGGGTAAAAAAGAACTTGATTTATATATTTTGCTTGGCAGAACAGCTTGACTGCCTCCTGACCCCATCCCCATGCCTGCTCCAGACACATGCCCAGACCTGTTTCAGGTACATGTTGTGCAGGTACAGTAACTAAGCAACCCACTTATGTCAATTAACTTTTTTAAGCATATATATTCTGCTGTGCAAAAACAAAGTTTGAGACCTTGATCAGAATACAGTCTTGGTCTCCTTTATCGTGACTGGTTTGTCTCTCATTCAGGTCTACTCCTCCTCGAGCTTTAGTTGACTACCCTGCTGGCTGGGGCAGTTGTTGTTGGTTGTGGTGCTTGAACTCAGGGCCTGGGTGCTGTCTCCAAGCTCTTTTGCTCAAGACTAGGGCTCTACCACTTTGACAATATTTAAAGTAAATGATCCTAAAAATAATAATACACTGTGCTGGAAATGTGAGTGACCTAGTGGTAGAGTGCTTGCCTAGCATGCAGGAAACCCTGGGTTTTATTCCTGTGTACAACATACACAGAAAAGGCTGGAAGTAGTGCTGTGCCTCAAGTGTTAGAATGCCAACCCTGAGAAATCCCAAGGACATTGCTAAGGCCCTATATTCAAGCAGCAGGACTGGCAAAAATGCTATCATAGATTAAGAGCAACTTTTTTGTTTTGGTTGTTTTCTGCCAGGCAGGTGATTGAACTTAGGACCTGAGCACGGTCCCTGGGCATTCTCAACGGTAGAATTCTACCACATGAGTCAAAGAACCACTTCTGGCTTTTCCTTTTTTCTTTTTCTTTCTGGTTCATGGCGTATAAACTTAGTCTGGGCATTCTCCCTGAGCTCTCCTGGTCAAGGGTACTGCCCTGACAGGGATTCAAGCTCCACTTTTCCTTTTCTAGATGCTAATTGGAGATAAGAGTCAAAGGAACTGTTGAACCTTTATCCACAGATCTCAGCCTCCTGAGGAGCTAGGATTACAGGTGTGAGCCACTGTGCCCAGCACTCCTGACCTTTTCTATGTATGTGGTCAAGGAATTGAAGCCAGGTCTTCACACATGCTAGGCAACCACTCTACCACGAGCCCAGACAAGAGCATCTGTGTGTGTGTGTGTGTGTGTCTGTGTCTGTATGTGTGTCTGTGTCTGTGTGTGTGTCTGTGTCTGTCTATGTGTGTGAGATAGGCATTGAACCTGGCCTGGGTGCTCTCCCCGAGCTCTTCAGCTCAAGGCTTCTACTCTATCCATGGGGGCCCGGGCACTGTCCCTCAGCTCTGCAGCTCAAGGCTACCACACTACCCTTGAGCCAAGCTCCACTTCTTATTTTCTAGGGGTTAATTGAAGATAAGAATCTCAGGTCTTTTGTGACTGGACTGGCTTTGAATCTTGATCTTCATATCTCAGCCTCATGAGTAGCTGGGATTATAGGTGTGAGCCACAGCTTCAGGCCACATTTACCATTTAAATTTCCTTCTCCTAGTCATATATATCTGTTGGCATAATTTGTTATTCTCCTTAATGTGAATAATATCTTGTAATACCATTAAAATTCAGATAAGCTAGTAATGGATTAGTACTTTCAGGAAAATATATTTTACAAATAAATTTTTAATAATTTATATTTTTAAAGCAGGGATGAGTGGTTCATTCTTTTGATCCTAGTTACCCATGAGGCTGAGATCTGAGGATCAGGGTTCAAAGACATCCTGGGCTCTAAATCCCTGAGACTCTTATCTCCAATTAACAGATAGAAAATCAGATGTGGCCCTGTAGCTCAACAGTTAGGGCATTAGTGCTGAAGTGCTCAGGGATGAAGCCCAGGCCGAGAGGTGAATCCTCACAAACAACCAAAAAAAGATTTAAAAATGCTATATTAAATATATGAAAAATTTTCAAAGAAAATATCTTTACTAATGTAACTCTGGATTTCTATATTTTACATAATACTCTTCTTTGTGGAGAATGTATTTCATACATGGATCATATCATCTCCAAAGCCTATTGCCAGTCTATCCAGAGGAGAAAAGACCAGAATATACAAGGGAAGTCATGGTAGCCACGTCCTAACATTTACCTAAAATCAGTTAAGGGTTAGAGCAGCTTAAACATAGAAAAGAAAAAAAAAGAAAAGAGGAGAATAGGAAAAACACATCAGCATTCCAAATGTGTGAGATAAAAGAGTGGGTTAAAGATGGAATAATGCTTACAGTACGTTCTTGAACAAACTTATTTTAGTATAAAGAAAGAGCAAGCAATTAAACCTCAAAGGTTCTTCATTCTTATTTTTTTTTCCAGTGGGGCTTTGACTTTGAGCCTGTTCATTGTCCCTGAGCATTTCAGCTCAGGATTCGGTCTCTACCACTTGAGCTCCAGGGCCACTTTCAGTATTCTGATGGTTACTTAGAAATAAGGGTCTCATGAACTTTTCTGCCTTTGGATGGCTGTGAACTGTGAAGCTCAGGAATCATGTGACCGTGAAAGTCCTATCTTTAGTTAACCACCAAGAAAGCTGAAAGTGGGGCTCAAGTAGCAGAGTGCTAGCCTTGAGGAAAGAAAACTCATGGACAGTGCCTAGACCCTGATTTCAAGTCCCAGAACCAGATACAACAAGAGAATAAGAGAACAACAAGGGGATGAGGAGTAGTGATTCACCAGTCATCAGATAAAATGTCAGGAGCGAATGATCCACAATGTAGGCTAGGTGCAAACAAGGCATCAACCTGAGGCACAACTCATCAGCTATTTGGAGAAGGCCAGGGACAATCAAGTAAATAAACAAATACATGAAGCAACCATTGCAAGATGAACAGTGCAGGTGAGAGTGCTTAAAAGAGTGATTGTGATCCTGTGAAGGTGGCTCTTGCCTATAATGCCAACTACTCAAGAGGCTGAGATCTGAGGATCATGGTTCAAAATCAGCCTGGGTAAAAAGTCTGTGCAACTCTTATCTCCTATTAACTAGCACTAAATCATACGAGACAATGGTGAATCATGTGGAAGAATGCCAGTCTTGAAATTAAAACTGAAACTAAAACTTAAAAAAAGTGTCCACAGTGTCCAGATCCTGAGTTCAAAATATTCAAACTCCAGAATCCACACAAGCACAAAGGGTCTCTGTGAAGAATTGACATTGAAGCCAAGACCTGCAGGATGAGTGAGCCAGTTACAAGAACATATGGGAAAACATCTGACAGATGCAATAGCTAGTGTGAAAGTCTTAGGGGTGGAATAAACTTGGAACCAGAAGAAAAGGGTGGGTGGCTGGCACAGAGTGAGAAAGAAAAATGAGGAGAAATGACATGAGAAACATGGGGAACATTTGGGCACATGTTACTCATGGCTGCAATCCTCTCAACCCAAGAGGCTGAAATCTGACAATTGTGGTTTAAAGACAACACAATCAACCACTCAGAAAAAGGTGGAAATGTGGCTGTGAGTCAAGTGGTTATGCACTACCCTTGAGCTCAGGGTAAGGTATTGAGTTCAAACCCCAGCTTGATCTTTAGCTTTAGCTTTGGTAGTATCTAGGATTACAGGTGTGAGCCTCCAATGCCAGGCAACCCTTTATTTTATATCATCTCATTTAATACCCATGACTCCCCCAATAGGAGGGCTCAGTCTTTTTTTTTTTTTGCCGGTCATGGGCTTGAGCTCAGGGCCTGAGCACTGTCCTTGGACTTTCTCAAGGTTAGAGCTCTACCACTTGAGCCTCAGCACCACTTCCGGCTTTTTTCTATGTATGTGGTACCGAGGAATCGAACCCGGGTCTTCATGCATGCGAGGCAAGCACTTTAACCACTAGGCCAAACTCCTGGCCCATGGAGGGCTCAGTCTTAAAGTAGCAGTTCTAGGTCAGTTTCAATTGGTGGTCAGCTATTATTTCCCCTGGAAATTGTCTTATCTCTGGGATAAGGATAAAGTCCCAGAAGCCATCCTCCCTGCTGTGTTTATCCTATATTGTTTAAGTGGTGAAATGTGCCTGAGGTTAAAACTGAATCTTTTTATATATACATATTTTTTGTTGTTGTTGTTAGTCATGAGACTTGAAGTGTGGGCCTAGGCCCTGGCTCTGACATGGCTGCTCAAGGCTATTGCCCCATCCCCTGAGCCAGAATGCCACTTCTAGTTTTCTGTTGGTTAACCGGAGAGAAGAGTCTCACACACTTTAGTTCCTGGTTTGGCTTTGAACCTGTATCCTCAGATCTCAGACTCCTGAGTAGCTAGCGGGCCCACTGCACCCGGCTAAAGATGTGTTCTTATTTCAGAGTCTCTGTTGTGAGATGGTTAGGCTGTTGCATAGTTTTGGTCAACAAGTGACTTTAGGGAGATATGAAAAAAAAATTCCACATCTCAAATCCATATACGTGAGGTATCAAAGAAAATCCATCAAATTTGCTGGCAACTAGTGGCTCACAATTATAATAGTAGCTACCCAGAAGTATGATAACCAAGGATGGAGGCTTCAAGAAAGACTGTTCAGAAAAGTTTCTGAGACCCTATGTTCAATTAACTACCAAAGAAGCCAGAACATTACCAAGAAAAGAACATCAGCCTTGTGCAAAATATTCAACCTGGAATGGTGAATGAATGAGGTGGCCAGTGCTGGCCAGAAAGAGCAGGCTTTCTTGATGCATAGATTTCCTGGTCAACAGCACTGTGGCAGACTACACAAAGCCAGCAGTAGGCTGAGAAGGAAGGGCAGGGAAGATAGGACAGTTTTAAGTAACTCTTTCTTTTTTCCCAGTCCTGGATTCAGAGCCTGGGTTCTGTTGCTGGGCCTCTTTGTGCTTAAGGCTAGTGCTCTCCCACCTGAGCCACAGCACAGCTTCTGGCTTTTAATGCTGGAGAAAGGTCTGAAGGAAATTTCCTGCCGCACTGGCCTATAACTGACATTTTCAGACTCAGCCTTCTGAGTAGCTAGAATTAAAGGCATGAACCACTACAGCCAGGAACCATTAACTCTGTGTGTCATCCTCAGAAATAGGGCCCCAATCACCACTATGGTAGGGACAGAAGACAGATGTCACTGGGCAGTAGGCACTGACTGCACTCCCTTTTATACAAGGGCATGCACACATTCAAGCTCTGTATTCTTTGACATGAATAAACCCAGGGCCAGGGGACCAATAGTGCACACCAGTTACAGCATGGATCCGAATCAATGGATGAAGATGCTGATATCCTAGTGTCCAAGCAAGTCTTGCTGTGCTCAGCCCCAGACCCGAGTGACTGGGCATGGGAAGGATGGGACTCCCTGACCTAACTCACAGTAGCAGAGAAGGCCAGGATCTAATCCTAGGGTGCACTGGAACTCTGCCAAAGCCCATCCTGGGCCCAGTGGGAGCCAATTAGTGTCCTAGAACACAACTCTGCATTTCCTCTTTGCCTTTGTGTGTAGGGGACCTGTGGAGGAGCGGGATTTACCACTGCGGATCAGGCAGGGGGAGATCTGATGTCAGGGTCCAGGTTGCACCATAATAGGCTGGAACAATCCACAAGAAGGTAGAGATTGATGGATACAAGCACTCGATAGCAAGTGTACTGGAGGCAATTTGGAGCCTGGAGGCTCCACTGTTCCAGACGTTGGGTATTGTCAGCGGCAACTCCCCTGGCTGAGTGGACTTAGTGGTAGCATCTGGCTCTTGGCGGGCCAGGAGATGGAAGCTTCTGGGCTGGAGCTGGAAGTCCTTTTGGCTGCTGGAGTTTGTTCTGGGCTGCTGTTGGCCCTGCTGGGGAATGAAGGCATGCTTGTGGCATGGAACCAGAATCAGAGCTGAGGGGCGCTGCTGAGGCTGAAGGACAAGCGGCTTATGCAAGTGGTGGTTCTGGTATTGGCTGCCCAGGTCTTTCTGCCAATGTGGGTTGTGTGCCCTGTAACATGTGCAGCTGCCTTTTGCCACCTCAGGGCTTTGGGAAGGCAATGGCTCCTGCACTTGGACAGGTGAGTGCCTTGGTTGTTGGTGCCCCCTCCCCCTGATTCTGGGTCTGGTTTTACTTCAAACATGGTACATCTGCTATTGAAGCAGACAAAACTATTTTGAACGGTTGAACAGTTTTAAGCTCAGCCTCTTCTGCTGGTTAATGTTGAAAACCTTCCTAAGGTATCTTGTGGATCTTCTTGGCAGAAGTTACCACATTGACTCTGTAGGGCATGTGGAAAGGTGCCTTGCTTTTTAATTAATTAATTAATTAATTAATCAATTAGTCCATGAGTCCTGTATCTCCAATTTACCATTAGAAAACTGGAAGTAGCACTGTGGCTCAAGGGATAGGGTGGTATCCTTCAGCTGAAGAGCTCAGAGACAACACACAGCTCCAGAGTTCAAAGCCTACAACCAAAAAAAAAATCCCACAATCTTAAGCTGCATGTTGATGTTGGTCTGGGAGTTTGGCCTTGTGGCAGGGACCTGGCCTCACATGTACAAAGATCAGGGTTGAATTTTGGGTATCACATACATAGAAAAAGCCGAAAGTGGTGCTGTGTCTCAAGTGGTAAAGCTCTAGCCTTGAGAAAACCCAAGGACACTGCTCAGGCCCTGATGTCATGCACCTAGACTGTCAAAAAAATGTATATTTCCTTTATTTCTGTGGGTCATTGGGCTTCAGATCAGCTTGTGGCCTGAGCTCTTCAGCACAAAGCTACCGCACTTCCCCTAGTGCTGAGCATGTCCCTGAACTCTTTAGCTGAAGTCTACCTCCCTTCCCTTGAGCCAAGCCCCACTTTCAGTTTTCTAGAGGTTAATTGGAGAAAAGATTCTCAGGTCCTTTTGTGCCCTGGCTGGCTTTGAACCTTGATCCTCAGATGTCTGCCTCCTGAGTAGCTAGGATTACATGAATGAGCCACAGGCTCACCTCACCCGCACTTTAAGGATCTTTTTGATTCGAAAATTGAGATCTGGTATTTTAAGACTCAAAGCAGTGGTTATTGGCTTAGAAAAATGGCATCCACTTTGGTTTTTTCTTTGCTTTGGCTCCATTTTGGCGACAAGTATTAGAAATTTATATGTGAAAGTCTATTGGTTTCAGAAGCTTTGTCTGTCTAAATCCACTTGTGTATTTAGGTATCAAAAGAAAAGGACAGGGAAAACCTAGAAGTCCACGCATGGTGGAAGACAATAAATAAGCTGGCATGAAGACACTTCATCTCAACCTAGTGAGATGGGCATACTGGACTGTCTTCATCCTGTCTCTTTTCCTTGCAAACTGACACTGAACATCTGATGTAGATGATGTGATTGGTATTTCTAGAAATAGATCCTTGGGAAACTTTCAAAGAGGGTTCAAAAAGATTTATCTGAGTGATGTAATTTGGTTTCAGTACTATTTGGTAATTGGTTATAGTTTTTCAAAAGAGGCACTTGCTAAGCCTGGAATTCTTGGTATAGTGTTGGTCCTTTACATTTTCTTTTTCATTAATGGGACATGGGACATGAACTCTTGGCTTGGGCACTGTCCCTTTTCTCTACAACTCCAGGCTATCACCCTTCCCTAGAGCTAAGGCCCAGGGATAAGACTCTCCTGTTCTTCTGCACTCCTTAGATCCTTGCCTCCTGAGTAACTAGGATTACAAGAGTGAGCCAACGTGCCTGTCACCAATTATATTCCTAATAAAATAATCCAAAATAGAAAGCTCCAGATTTTAAGGAAGGGTATTCACTTACTAATGTATATAAGAATAGTCCAAATCCTAAATCAAGACGTCCAGTTTAACCTGCTTGACCACCTGCATGTGGTGCTTACCTTTGAAAGCTCAAACCCACTGAAGCTTGGGGCTATTTCCAACCAGTTCCAAGATGGAGAGCAGTCTCTGTGCAGCTATTAAAATGACTCCTAACTGTATTCACTGAATGCTGTTGACTTTAATGCTGTGGGTTTGAGTCCCTCCTGAATGGATTGGATTTAACATAATTATCTCACCCTGCAGTCATAACATTTCTGGTCTCAATCATTGTTAATATGAAGACTTAGCATTAATTGAGAAGTATTTTATACATCCTTAAGGAGTATTTTCAGTAATAACTAGTTTTAGTGCAGGTGTAGTATGTTTTCATTGGTTTCAGTTATTGAATTGTTTTTATACATGCAGTTGTTCTAGAAATTCTGTATGTATATTTAGAACAGAATTGCTTTTATAAAACTTATTTCTAATAAACTGTGGATTCATCTTTAGTGGAGAGTATAATGCTCCATTAAAGATTGAGCCATTAAATATTCTTATCCCATAAGAAGGATTTATGCTTTTTCAGCCCACGTATAATTTTTTTCATATATTTTATTGTAATTAATAGAAGGGTTACATTATATTCATCATATAGAAGGTGCATTGCCTCACAAACATTGATACCCTTTATCATGTTTTGGTCCCCATTTCCCTCCCCCCTCCCCTTGCCTCCTATAATTGTGTGTGTGTGTGTGTGTGTGTGTGTGTGTGTGTGTGTGTGTGTGTGTGAAACTTGAACCCTGGGCGTAGGCTTTGTCCCTGAGTTCTTCAGCTCGAGGCTACCTTTCTACCCCTTGAGCCACAGCTCTGGTGGTTAATTGGAGTTCTCATGGACTAAACAGTCTATTGGACTGTTTAATATCAGGGCTTGCTTTGAACTGCAATCCTCAGGTCTCAGCCTCCTCAGTAGCTACGATTATAGGCCTAAGCTACTGCACCTGGAGCAGTGTAATGTTGTGAGTAGGAGAATCAGGCAAAATCACACAGGTTCTTTCCTGACTACTTCATTTGCCTTCTCTGCCATCATGCTTCCAGAATCTTCTGTTCCATGTCAACAGCAGGAAAGAATGGAAGAAGCTCTGGTGTATTGCTTTTTATTTCTCACCTTGTATTTTACGACTCTGATCTTGTCCAAGAATTAAAAACTGAAAAACAGAGTCAGTTTTGGAAACACGCTCATAAGCCAGATAAAGATGATTTGTGGATTTAGTTGATTATAACATCTTACATTCTAAGTTAGTGCAGATTTGCTTCAGTTTGTTTCTAGTTTTTCTAATGTGAGAAAAAGTAGTCACACATGTAATGTAATTCAATGATACCTATTTGTTTCCTTCATTGTTACCTTGATTTGTAGTGAATTTTATCAAAAGTTTCACTATCAACCCATCAGAGACCACATCCTCATGACAAACATTAAACTATGTTACTAAACTTTTACCGTAGTTACTGATATAGTGTGGTCAAACACAACTTTAAATAGTCTGGAGGAATGAGTTAGCTATTTGTCCTTAAATTATTCTCCATACAGACTTTTTGAAGTGCTTTGTTTACTTGAAAGATAAGTTTACTGGATGGTATAGTTTATGGTGTTTCTAGAAATCCTTTCTTTTTTTTCTTTTTGTCAGTCTTGCAGCTTGAACTTGGGGCCTGGGCTCTGTCCTTTGGCTTATTCAAGTCTAGAGCTCTACCACTTGAACACCAGCACCATTTCTGGCCTTTTCTATATATGTGGCAACGAGGAATCGAACCTAGTTATTTTTTCTTTCTTTCTTTTTCTTTTTGTCTTCAACTCAGGGCCTGAGCACTGTGCTTGGCCTTTCCCCAGGCTAGAGCTCTGCCACTTGAGCCACAGCACCACTTTTGGCTTTTGTTTTCTATGAATGTGGTTCCAAGGAATTGAACTTGGGTCTTTCTGCATGCTAGGCAAGCACTCTACCACTGGGCCAAACAACCAGCCCCAAACTCCCTCCTTTTTCTTTCCTATGGTGTCCTCACAATTTTTTTTATTGACTTTTCTCTTTAGTCTGTTTCCTTTCTCTCCTGTGTATATCTATTTTTTCTCTTTTTCTCAAACCCTCTTCCCTCCATATATGTTTTTTTTTCTTACTTTTTTTTTCTTTTCTGTGTCATGGTTCTTGATATCTGGGCCTGGGCAGTGTCCCTGAGCTCTTCAATTCAAGGTTACCCCCTTACCCCTTTAGCCACAGTCCCACTTTCTGTTTTCCAGTGATTAATTGGGAATTAAGAGTCTCAGGTTTTTAGTGCCCTGGATGGCTTTGAACTATGATCCTCAGATCTCAGCCTACTGAGTAGCTAGGATTACATTGGTGAGCTACTGAGACCAACATAAATGAAAATCTTATTTAAAAAATATTTTATGCACCTTCCACCTCTATTCTTTATTGTAGCATGTAGGCAATGTTCATAAAAGTTTGTGCTAGCAGTTCTTTTGTTTTGGAAGGAGGAATCAGGCTACAGATGATCAGCCTTAATCTCTGGAAATTTAATAACAAAACAGATTAACATAGCATGTTTTTGTGCTATTTACATTTTTTTACATGTTTTGATTTTGGGACCTAAGTCAAATCTTGTAAGGCCCCAATCAATCATTAGCTGCCTTCTTGAGTACTGGTACTCTCTTTAATACTTACCTGAAAACTATGCTTTATGAAGATCTTCTGATGCGGTTTGTATGCCCTGTGATTGTATTCCCTGTGATGTCCTGTATGTTTTGATTGCTTCAGAGGGTACTTTTTCATAGTAGGTCTAAATGACTTTTTCCATGAGGCAGAATATGAAAATGCAGAAATTATTTGTTTTCTTCTCTGTTACCTTGATTTGTAGTGAATTTTATCAAAATGAGTTAAAAGTACTCTTTCAGACACTTATTATAACTAATGTTGTCATGCCTGATTATTAGCTCCTTAGAATTTTCAGCTTTTCTCTATTCCTAGCGCTATAAATGTGTTCTGATGTATTAGGGAAACTTTGTATTGGTAATTACCTACTTAATATACGGGAACTATGTCTATTTTGAGTTTTTTTTCTCCCACTCTATGGATAACACAGAAAGCTCCAAATAGTTTATGTAAGAAAAAAAGCATACATGTGAAGAATGAACTTCCAGAATTGATGTGCTCCTGATTCCGGGCTAATTACTTGATGGAAATGTGCCATTGCAGGAAATGGTTTCATTTGGTGATGTGGCTGTGGACTTCAGCTGTGAAGAGTGGCAGGACCTTAGCATTGCTCAGAGGACCCTGTATAGAGATGTAATGCTGGAGAACTACAGAAGCCTGCTGTCACTGGGTGAGCAAAAGTCAGCTTATCTTGCAAGACCAAGTGATTTAATTTTAGTGGCTAGGTGAATTTTTACCACACTTTTGGTGCTATTTAGATGTAATATTCCTGCCCATGGGAAGTATCATTTTTTTTCTTTCTTTTTAAAATTTTATTGTTGTTGTTGATGGTGGTGGTGGTGGTGGTGGTGATCATTGGGTATGATCTCTAGGATTTGGCACCATCCTTGAGCTCTTCAGCTAAAGGCTGGTTCTCCACCACCTTGAGCTACCAGACCAGTTTTAATTTTCTAGTGGTTAATTGGAGATACACATTCTCAGAGAGTTTTGTGCCTACACTGGGTTTGAACCTCAATCCTCAGATCTCAGTCTCCTGAGAAGCTAGGATAACAGGTGTGAGCCGCCGACACCAACCAGGATGGTTTCCTTCTTTTTTTTCTTTGGCAGTCCTGGGGCTTGAACTCAAGGCCTGAGCATTGTCCTAGGACTTTTCCTCAAGGCTAGCGCTCTACCTTTTGGGCTACAGTACCATTTTGACTTTTCTAGGTATGTGGTAACAAGAAATTGAACCTGGGTCTTCATGCATTAGTAAGAACTCTACCAGTAGGCTAAAGTGCTGGCCCTAGTATCCTTTTTCATCTAAGGAAAACTTTGACTCGATTATGTAATTCTTGAGGTAATTTTATAGTCATTATTTAAGCAGACAAATCATTAGTTTGACAAAATTGTAAACTATGTTCCCGAATAAGAGATTGTCTTCATAAGCCATAGGTGATTATTGTAGTTGGACATAAAATCTAGAGTAGAATGTATATGAATACTGGAAATATGATTTCGGGAAGTAGAGCTTGGGCTCAAACTGGTAGAAGGCTAGCCTGAAGTAAAAGAGCTGAATTCCAGCCACACAATGAGAAAAAGAAATCTAATGCTAGGGAAAAATCAACCATGGAGCAAGTGCTAAATGGGAAAGAAGATTTAGGTGTAAGCTTGTGGACAAGATATGTGAGACCTTACAACACAGATGACACACCATGAGCAATACTTCACTATTTCTTTTCAACAGGGTATTGTTTTCCCAAACCTAAATTGATTGAAAAGCTGGAGCAAGGTGCAGAACCATGGATAGGAAAGGTCTCAGAAAAGAAATTTACAGGTGAGTTAACACATTTTGTATAGTGTTGGTGGAGCCACAACCCAGAAGATAAATACATCTGGAGGTGTACTGAGCAATAATATTCCTGCTTCCCCTGAGTTATGAGTGTGGCAAAGAATTAGGTGATCTTTTTTCTTAATGAATTATGAATCAAGAATTCATATGGAGTCATGTTGAATTTTGTGTGGCAGTAGAGTTACAGTTAGAAATTTTCTTTCTCTTTGTGGTAATCATTCTGAAGCAAAAAAATTAGAGACGTAGAAAATGAGGTTTCATTTACTGTATAACTAGAATAGGTATAATTTATAAAGGACTATGCCAGTGCTGGTGTTCTGTGATAAGAAAAATGTTTTAACAGTGGTGGTCAGAGACTGTGACTCAGGATCAAAGATTTTAGTCTACGGTGGATGATTGAGAGCATCCTGAGCTGCAGTACTCTTCATTTTTCATGGTTCTGATGGTCTGAATAGCCAGAAAAGGAATTTGGACTTAAACTTTGTCCCAGATTGACAGAAATGAACTTTAAAATTTCCACAAATAAATAAAGGAATTGATAGTGAGAAGTTAGTATTGAAGAGATTCATGTACTAACCTTTAATCTTGGGAACCATTCCTGCTTAGGTGAAAGGAAAGGGATGGATAAAATACTCCACTGGTCTCGGAATCTAGAAAATCTTCCTGTTCCTTACCTAATGGTTGAGAAAGAAAGCAGAAAAATATACATATTTCAAGAAAATAAAAGCAACAGCCTAAAGCTGCATGTCGTAGCTCGCACCTGTAGTCCTAGCTACTCAGCAGGTTGAGATCTGAGGATTAGGGTTAAAAGCCAGTCTGGGCACAAAAGTATCTGAAACTCTAATGGCCAATTAACCTCTAGAAAATGGCTTGGCTCTAGAGTAGGGTGGTAATTGGGGCTTCGCTCAAGGGTAGGGCAGTAGCCTTGAGCTTAAGAGCTCAGGGACAGCGTGCAGGCTGAGTTCAATCCCCATGACCCCCCCCCAAAACGGAACAGCTTATGTACCTATGAAAAATCAAAACAATATTTGAAAAAAATAAACCTAAGGATAGTATATAGAGATATTAAGTACTCAGCCAATACATAGTTGAATTATTTGAGCAAATGTTTCTTTCTCATATAAAAAGAGAGAAAACACAGAAAAACATTATTTTCCACTATAAAATATCAGTATTAGTTAATATGTCATGGAAAAAATATATATTTCTCATAAGTCAATTACTCTTTTGATATCTTCAAATACTAACTGTTAGGATGGGAGAAAATGTCTTTACCTTGACCTGGCATGTTGACTCATGCCTATAATCCTAGCTACTCAGGCTGAGATCTGAGGATCGTGTTTCAAAGCTACCCTGGGCACTAAAGACCCTGAGACTCTTATCTCCCAATTAACCACTAGAAATCCAGACATGGCACTGTGGATCCAGGGGTAGCAAGATAGCCTGTAACTGAAAAGCCCAGGGACAGTACCCTGGCCCAGACTTCAAGCCCCATGACAAACCCAAAAAAAATAGAGAAAAAGAAACAAAGAAAATGTCTTTACATTAAAAATATTTGAATCTTTGTTTTTGTCTTTTTTCCATTTTAACATATTAAAGCTGTTCAAGAAATGGAAGACATAATCAAGTTCAGCCAGAAAAATTCAGTTGAATGTCTATGTGAAGTAGCAATGGAAGAAAGACTGAGGTTAGTTAGAACTTATGATTGGAGTTCAAAACATAAGGCAGAGCTGATTAGGAAAAATCAGTGTTCCTTTCTGATGGAGACAGAAGAATTCAGTGAGTGTCAGAATATGCTTCTTTATAGTGAGCCTGATGACATACATGCTGCAGATAAGCCAGTTGTGTCTCCTGTAGTTGAAGAATCCTTTAGATATTCACAGTATTTTAGTCAAAAATTTGAGCGTCCTAATGGCAATAACAGTAACAAGCACAGGGAAGACTGTGAAAAGTCTACTCACTATACCCAAACAGCTGTTCAGACAAGGAAGAAAACACCTGAATTTACCCACTATGGAACACCAGATACCCAGAAATCAGCTCTTAGAATCCATTGGAGAATTCCTACAAAAGAGAAGCCATATGAGTGCAACAAATGTGGAAAGTCTTTCACCCAGAAAAGAGGCCTTAATAATCATCAGAGAACACACACAGGAGAGAAACCTTATGAATGCAAAGAATGTGGAAAGTCTTTCACCAGGCAGGCAAACCTTTCTAGGCATCAGAGAATACACATAGAAGAGAAATCTTATACATGTAACATGTTTGGAGAGTCTTTCACTTCGAAAGATTGTCTTACTACCCATCAGAGAATACACACAGGAGTGAAACCTTACACTCATAACACCTGTGGAAAGTCTTTCACCCAGAAGAATCACTTTTCTGCTCATCACAGAGTAAATACAGGGGAGAAACCTTATACATGTAACATGTGTGGAAAGTCTTTCAGTGATAAGTCAAGCCTTACTGTTCATCAGAACAGACACACAGGAGAGAAACCTTATACATGTAACATGTGTGGAAAATCTTTCACCCAGAAGAAACACCTTACTAGACATCACAGAATACACACAGGGGAGAAATATTATACATGTAACAAGTGTGGAAAGTCTTTCACCCGGAAGGAAAGCCTTACTAACCATCACAGAGTACACACAGGGGAGAAGCCTTATACATGTAACATGTGTGGAAAGTCTTTCACCTGGAAGGAAAGCCTTACTAACCATCACAGAGTACACACAGGGGAGAAACCTTATACATGTGACATGTGTGGTAAGTCTTTCAGTGACAAGTCAAGCTTTATTGTTCATCAGAAAAGACACACAGGAGAGAAACCTTATACATGTAACATGTGTGGAAAGTCTTTCACCATAAAAAAAGAACTTACTGCCCATCAGAGATCACACTCAGGAGAGAATCTTCATAGATGTATTGAATGTGGAAAGGTATTCACCCGGAAGACAAACCTTGTTAATCATCAGAGAACACACACAGGAGAGCAAACTCATGGATGTAATAAATGTGGAAAGTCATTTGCCCGGAAGACAAACGTTACTAACCATCAGAAACACACATAGGAGAGAATTCTTATGAATGTAACAGGTATGGAAAGGATTTCAAAATGAAGTCATACCTCACTTTGCATCAGAGAACACACTCAGGAGATAAACCTCATGAATGTAAAAGGTGTGGAGAGTCTTTTGCCCAAAAGACACAACTTAACATCCATCAGAGAACACACACAGGAGAGAAAACATACATGTAACATGTGTGGAAAAGCTTTCAGCCAGAAGGTAGGCCTTATTATACATCAGAGAAGACATACAGGAGAGGATCCATATGAATGTAAGTAATATATAAAATCTTTCACAAAGAAACTACATCAAAGCAACCATAAAAGAATTGTCACTGATGAGAAACCTTAAGAACGTAATAAAATATTTGAAGGCTTTTTCCTAGAAGAAAACTCAGTTTGCATCACAGTACCCACACAGAGAGAAGGCTTATGAATGTAGCAAATGTGCAGTCCTTCACTCAGAAGTCACAGCTCAGGGTTCCTCACTGAACACCACATGAGAAAAATTCTATGAATGAAACAAATGTGGAAAGTATTTTTTTCCTTGTTTGTTTTTACTTTTTATTTGTCAGCTTGAACTTCGATTTTCTGGCAGTTAATTGGAGATAAGAGTCTCCCAGACTTTTTTGTGTTGGGCCTGGCTTTGAATCACAGTCCTCAGATTGCAGCCTGCTCAGTAGCTTGGCATAAGCCACTAGTGTCTGGCAAGTTTTTTCAAGAAGTCATATCTCAGTTTGCATCAGAAACCACACAAGAGAGAAATTGTATGAATGGAACAATTGTGGAATGTCCTTTACCAACAATCCATGGCTCTGTACTTACAAAGACAGTAGAGACAAATCTCCTTACTATAACAATGGAGGAAAATCTTTCATCTGGAAGGCACACCTCAGTGTTTATCAGAGAAGTGATTCATACAGAAGAAAAGTAGCAAACAGTACAAATGTTCAGTGACTCTTGTTCAAGAACACAGAAACCATCAATTTCTTCACTGCTCTCCTACCAGCTCCTGCGTATGTGTGGTCCATTAATTGGAGATAAGTGTCTCTTTGTTTTTAGTGCCAGGGTTGTCTGTGAACCTCAATCCTCAGATGTCAGCCTCCTGAGTAGCTAGGAAAACAGGCATGAATCACTGTGCCCAGCTTGTCTTAACACCTTTTATCTCCTTGTTACTTCCTGAAACATTCATTGAACATGGAAAGACACACAGTAGGGGATACATTTTTTTGTGTGTGTTGGTACAAGTGTTGGCAGCTTGAACTCTGACCTTAGGCACCATTCTTCAGCATTTTTGCTTGAGGTTAATGCTCTACCAATTGAGCCACAGCTTCATTCTTGTTCTTTGGTGGGTAAATAAGGATAAGAGTCTTAAGAATTTGGATGAGTAATCCCAAAATGACTTTAGGTTTTCTTTTGATTGAATTAATCACTGGTGAGTCATTGTTTGTGATTGTTTACTCTTGCCCATTTAGTTTTTTTTTGTGAGTTACACTAAAGCACCATTGTATATATTGTGAAGAGCCCGTGTTTTATACATGTTCTGTAGGTTGAAATAAATTTCTCAGGACGATGAATATCTCTCTGCCATGACTACTTTTCCTTTCTCCATCTCTCTGAAAACAGCTGTACCAAAACACAATTAAGACAGGGTTTTGTTCACCTTAATTCTGGTAGTAATGGAAAAAATGAACTAAAGGAAGTTGGATGATTAGATGGAGCCAATTGTGGTGTTTCACACCAGTATTACTGGCTACTGAGGAGTTTGAGATCTGAGGATCAAGGTTCAAAACCAGTGGAACCAAAGGACCTGAGACTCTTATCTCCAATTAATCTGTAGAAAAAGGGATATAGAGCTCAGGGACAATGCACAGGCCCAGGGGTAGGGTGGTAGCCTTGAGTTGAAGATGTAAGGGACAGGGTCGAACCTAAGTTCAAGTCCCATGATCCACCAAAAAGAAAAAGAAGATAGTTATATGGCTAGAGAAATCCAAGGGATGAGAGATACAAAGGTAGGAAGATGCTAGACATTTGGTAAGGTAGAATTCGGGTAAAAAGTAATCCTTCGTGTGTCCATGGATGTCTCCTTGTGTGTATCTCTCTGGGTATGTCTCCCATGAGACCACTCACACTGTTGGAGTGTGCCCCTACCTTTCTATGTGTCTGCTTTTTGTAGGGTTTTTTTTTTGCCAGTCTTAGGGCTTGAACTCTGGGCCTGACCACTGTCCTTGGGCTTCTTTCTCAAGGCTAGTATTTTACCACTTGAGGCACAGTAGCATTTCTTCCTTTTTTCTATGTTTGGTGTACCAAGGAATCAGACCTGCATATTCATGCATTCTAGGCAAGTACTCTATCACTAACCCTAACTCCCAGCCCCCAAATAAACAATTATAGAATATGTGCCTAGTATTTCTCCTATAAAGGTAGTATTTCTCCAATAAACATCACATTTAGCGTGTGTTTCAGAATAATTGACAAAAGGTGCTTTCAGTGGGGATGACTGCATCCTTGCATATCCCCAACTCTCATTCTTTTTTTTTTTCTTGCCAGTTGTGGGACTTGAACTCAGGGCCTGAGTATTGTCCTTGGACTTTTCTCAAGGCTAGAGCTCTACCATTTGAGCCACAGCACCACTTCCAGCTTTTTTCTACGTATGTGGTACCAAGGAATCGAACCCGGGTCTTCGTGCATGCTAGGCAAGCAATCTACCACTAGGCCAAACTCTGGCCCTTCATCTCTCTCTCTTTAATCTTTCCAAGGGTGGACTCCAGAAAACCGGTGGTGTCTGGGGAGTGGTGCATGAGGAGAAGGAAACAAGGGGAGCTGACAATCAAACCTGGAGCCAGGTTCTACATACAGGTCACCATCTTATGCCCCAATGAAACACCTGAGTGACTCACTCATCTTGGGTCCTGGGACTGTGGCAGTGCAAGGCTATGATAGTACAACATAGATTTGTGGCACATGTGAAGGCCTGGTACCCATCTCTTGTTATGTGGCCTCTTTCTGATGAGGAAAACAGCTCATTTCTCCTAAGCTCACTGAAGGCTGGGTGCCAGTGAATCATACCCATCACCCTAGCCATCCAAGTGGGCAGAGGACCACACTTGCCATCCCAGCTCCTCTAGAGGCTTCAGATCTGAGGAGAAACATTCAATGACAACCCAAGTTGCTCTAATCTCCAAAATACTGGCAGTGTTAAAATACTGGCCTTAAGTAATAAAATCTAAGGCACAGGAATCAGACACTGAATTCAAGTTCTGGTATTAGCAGAACTAAAAATAATGTACATTTTGTGGTACCTACATGAAGCATAAAGGTGTGAGACACTGTCAAATGCTCTAAGGAACACTCAACTGTGTGGCTGGTGGCCTGCAACTGGGAAACAGGGAGGGGTAGATGGGAGCCTGTATGAGGGATAGAGCCCTGAGTGGAGGTGAGGGGTAGGTCTAGGAATTGGGCATGAGGGGTACAGCCAGAAATGGGTTTGAGGGTTGGGCTCATGGGTGAGGAATAAGAAGTGGTCCTGGAAAGGGGGAATGAGGGATGGGGACTGGAAAATGAAGTGAGGGGTGGGGCTGGCAGTGGGGAAGTTGGGGGCAGTTTGTGGGGGAGAGGATGGAGCAGGAAATGGTAATTAGTTATGTCAGGAGTGGTAGTGAAGGGTGTTGCCTTGAATGGGGATAAAGGGTGCTGGGGGCAATGAGCATACAGAGTGATTCTGGAAAGAAAAGGGATGTGTGTGCAGCTGGAAATGGGGCTTAGGGGTGGGGTCAAAAGTAGGGTGAGGAGTAGAGGTGGTAGTGGGGGACCGGGGTCAGTCTGGAACTTTCCCATTAACCTATCTCCATGTCTGATCTCTTCATTGGAGCCCTTTCCTTGATTCATGAGGTTCAGCAAGTCAGTGCTGCTTTCTTTCTCTGAAGCAGGTCAGGTCCATTCTCTCCATTGTGGGAGTCCTTGCTGTACCTGGAGAACCTACTCCTACGTAATTGCATGGGTGAAGCCCCTGCTCTCAGACTCAATGTCTCCTTGTCAGGGATATCTCCTCCCCTCTCCGCTATAATATTGTTTTCACCTCATCATCGGTCTTATGCCTCTGATTTCTGGAAAGGATCATTGTGAATTCAGGCTTTCTTCTCCAACATGATAGCAGCATAGAGGCACCACATCAACTTTTATTTCTCCAATCCCTTCAGTAGTGTCTCATCCTCAGTGCTCAGGGTCCTTGTGCTCCAGCTCATGTGATCTTAGCATCGACCAGGACAGCTCATCAAGCCATGGTCTAGTGGGTGGCAGTCATTGCCTCTCATAGTTTGTGCCTCTCTGCGTAGCTGAGTCTAACTTAGTGCATGACCAGTGCCTGACATCTACCTACTGCCAAGGCAAAGATGGATGTGACATCACAGAATTTATGGCCATTCTTTTGTGAAGCAGGGGAGTTCTCCCATCCCAACCTGAGGTACCCAAGACAGGGTTCATCCATGCCAGGAGTACATTCAGTTGCTAGCAACTAAACCTTCACTCACTCCCTGATGCATTCAGGCAATAAGACCTACCTTTTATGATCTGTCATGAATCATAGTAGTTAAGTTTTTTCTTTTTTTCCTATGTTGGGCACTTGAACTCTGGTCCTGGCACTGTCTTAGAGCTTTATTTTTGCACAAGGCCAAAGCTCTACACCTTTATCCACAGTGCCACTTCTGTCTTTCCTTCCCCTTCCTCTTCTTTTCTCCTCTTCCACCTGTTTCTCTTCTTCTTTTCCTTCTCCTCCTCCTTTGTCTTTGTCTTGTACTTTATTGGAGATAACAGTCTCACAGAATTTCCTGCCCAGGCTGGCATTGAACTGAGATTCTCTGATTAGCTAGGATTACAGAGGATGAGGGTTGCAAATTACTAACCCTCATCTCTGGTACATCACCCATTTCTGCTTTGACTTTTTCCAATCATGTATTTATACTGATATGTATATACGTACATTGTCTAACTCTACACCTGCACACAATAATGTATAAATCCAAGCTGTTTCTCTCCTTGCTATGTCCACAGTGTGTAGAATCTAAAAGGAAAGTTTTTTTTAATCTAGACTTTTTTCCCCTGGTGCTTTCCATCACTCCCTTTCACTTTACCCATTTGTAATGATGTCTTCCTGGGTGCATTGGCTTCTCAGGCCACTCACACTGCTTAGATTCAGATAGAATGCAACACTGGCTTTAGTCATGCATGGACAACAGAACAGAAAGCATCCATTGTGTGCCACCCAACACCTGTCATCCACATGCCATGCCACCTCAACTCTCCCGGCCACACAGGCAGCATTTTGTTAGCATCCTTGCAGTAGCCTAGGGATGGGTTTATGGGATCATCGGGACAGCTGTCCCTAGACCTGAATCCCCTGCATAAGGCCACATTTCCCTGGATTCCATGTATATTGGCTGATCTGGGTAATCACTGGGGTTGGAGAAAGCCAGGGCTGCTGCGCCTGCACTGCAGGACATGTCTCTCTAGAGAGGGAGCTAGGGCTCCTCCTTCCCAGACACAATGGAGATTCTGGATGAGTCCCCCTGCCCTCACCTATTAGTAATGAAAGGAAAAACTACACAGAATTTGTCAAGGTACTCTCCTGCTCTATCATCTTTATGTATACTAGGCAAGCGCTCTACCACTAGGTCAAACTCCTGTCCAAGAACATGAGACTCTTATTTCCAATTAAACACTAGAAAACAGGTAGTGGGGGTTGGCTAATGGTTACGGTAGTAGCCTTGAGCTGAAGAGCTCAGGCACAATGCCCAAGTCCAGAGGTAGGGTGGTAGCCTTGAGTTGAAAAGCTCAGGGACAGTACCCAGGCCAAGTTCAAGCCCCATGACCCACAAAAAAAGAACAAAAGATGCAAAGAAAAAAGCAAAGGAAAATTTAAAAAAAAATCAGAGGGCTGGGATGTAGCTCAGTGGCAAAGCCCTTGCCTAGGAAGTGCAACATCCTGGGTTCGATCCCCAGTGCCAAAAAAGAAAAGACAAAAAAAAATACAGTTTAAAAAAAATCAGAAGTTGAAGTGAGTCTCAAGTGGAAATGCTCCAGGGAAAAACATCCTGGAAAGAGCCCAGGTCCTGATTTCAAGCCCTAGGACCAGCATACAATAATGATAATCATGTATTATTATTATTATTATTATTATTATTATTATTATTATTAGCGGTAGTAGTAATAGTAGTAGTAGTAGTAGTAGTAGTAGTAGCAGTAGTAGTAGTAGTAATGTGAATAAAAAGGAAAGTGGAAGAGCCTATTAGCAATAGTAAAATGAAAGGCAGTGCGGTGGCTCATGCCTATGATCCCAGCTACACAGGAGGCTGAGATCTGAGGATCAAGTTTCAAAGCCAGCCTGGCACAAAAGTACCTGAGTATCTCCAATTAACCTCTAAAGAATGGGAAGTGGGGCTTGGCTCCAGGGTAGGATCATAGCCTTGAGCTGAAGAGGTCAGGAATACTGCACATGCCCAGGGTTAGGCTGGAGGCCTTGAGCAGAAGAGCTCAGGGACAGCACCCTGGCTGAATTCAAGCCCCATATCTCACAAAAAATAGGAGTAGTAAAATGGCCTGGCTGGTAGCATACCCCTGTAATCCTAGCTACTCTGGAAGGGATATCTGAGGATTGCATTTAAAGGCCATCCTGAACACTGAAAATTCCATGAAACGCTTATCTCCAATTAATCACCAGAAAATCAGAAATGACACTGTGATTCAATGGGTAGAGAAGTAGGCTTGAGCTGAAGAGCTCAGGGGCAAAGCCCAGACCCAGAGTTCAAGTCCTAGGACCAAAAAAAAATTTAAAAATTAGGGCTGGGAATTTTCCACAGTGCTTGCCTATCATACATGAAGACCGGGATTGATACCTCTGTACCACATACATAGATAAAGCTGAAAGTGGCACTGTGCCTCAAGTGTTAGAATGCTTGCCTTGAGTAAAAAGCCCAAGGACAGTGCTCAGTCCCTGTGTTCAAGCCCCAGTACTGGCAAAAAAAAAATAGTAAAATGACCCAGGCATTGGTGGCTGATGTATAATCCTACAAGTCATGAAATTTGAGAATGGTGATTCAAAATCCACCTAGACAGGAAATTCCATGAAGCTCTAATCCCCAACTCCAAGCCAGAAGTAGGTCCTGAACTGTGGTTGATTCTTTGCATAGCATTTATGAAGCCCTAGGTTTAATTTCTCAGTAATATAGAAACAGAAAAAAAACTGGAAGTGGTACTGTGGCTCAGGTGGGACAGCAACAGATTTGAGGGGGAAAAAAGCCATAGTAACCAGTCCCAGAGATCTATGGCTAGGACCACATAAACAAAGAAACACAAATGTATAAATAATAAGGGTGGAGAAAGAGCACAGAGAGCCAGATGTTACAATGAGTAGAAAGTTGATGGCGCACATTTGCAGCTCAAGATATACAAAAGACAGAACTTGAAGGTCATGATTCCAAGCCAACTCAGGAAAGAAAGTTCATCAGGAATTTATGATTATGTGTTGGCTCCTAGGTATGAACTTAGGATCTCAAATAGAAATATTGTTTTAAGGCAGCATATTATTTTAAGGTAAAACCCTGTGTTGGGGATTAAATGAGACTTATGGACTTACTTGCCTGGGCTGACTTTGAACTCCAGTCCTCAGATTTTAGGTACTGATATATATACATGTATATATATATATATATATATATATATATATATATATATATATATATTTTGCCAGTCCTGGGCTTGAACTCAGGGCCTAAGCACTGCCCTTGGACTTTCTCGGAGATAGAGCTCTACCACTTGAGCCTCAGCACCACTTCCAGCTTTTTTCTGTGTATGTGGTACTGGGGAATTGAACCCGGGTCTTCATGCATGCTAGGAAATACTCTACCACCAGGACAAACTCCTGGCCCCTAAGCACCAATATTTTCATCTCAGCTTTCATGAGGTTCTTGAACTAGGATAAAAACAAAGCATAACAAAAAGCTCAGAGTTTCAAACCACAATCTTCATCTTTCAAGCCTTTCACTTTTTCTTTTTTGTGGGTCCTGGGGCTTGATCTTTTTACCTGGATGTTGTCCCTGAGCTCTTTCAGCTCAAGGTTACGGCCCAAAACTGGAAGCCACAGCCCCATTTCCCATTTTTCTAGTAGTTAATTGGATATATGAGTCTCTTGTTCTTCACTGTTCTTTAGTGCCCTGGCTAGCTTTAAACCCCTATCCTCAGATCTCAGCCTGCTGAGTAGCTAGGATTACAGGCATGAGTTACCATCCAGCCTCTTATCTCCTATTTACCAAAAACACAAACAAACAGACAAACAAACAAACAAACAAACAAGTAAAAAAAATTAAACCTGCAGAAGTGGAACTGTGGTTCAAGTAGTAGTGTTATAAGGTGAAAATGCAGAGAAGCCACATTTTGTGGGCTATACTCTCGGAGGCTTTATTAAAAGGCCAGTGACTCTATGATGGACTCCTGTCACAAAGATAAACAGCCAACAAATACACTTAACAAAGTGAGGAAATAGGCCAGAAAGAAAGAACAAAACTACCAACAAACTGCTACACCGACTCCAGTGGAGTCTGTGCAGCATGGAGCAGAAAGAGCTTGAATGGCTGCCAGTCCTGAGGTTCGCACCAATGATGATCAGGCCTCCTGGAGGTCCCTGGCAGAGACTGGGACATATGCGTGGAATGCTCATAATGCTGGGTGCTGGGATTCTTTTATCACTCTTTTCATTTCTGATAGTTGATGGCATGGCAGTAATATTCTGTGCCAGCTACTGGCCTAAACAATTGATTGAGCGACTAGATGTTCCAGGAACTAAAAGTGCATGCCCGGCTACTCTGGTGCAAGACACACCCACAGCAGCCTTGATGACCTCAATGCATTCTATTAATAATAAGACAGAATTAGAAACTAAAATGGAAAACATGATCTGTGAATTAGTAATAAATGTTAGTTTGCCTGAATATGCCTTTAATGCGTCTGCATTACTTGTGTAAATGTTGCAAGTACATAATGAATCACATGGGAAAGGATTAGAAGGGCTAGAGCACCATGGTGTGCTCTAACTGAACAGCAACAATGGACTCTTAGGTTTAAGGTTTTACAATTCCTGGCACAGGGTATAATTACTGACTCAGAAACAGAATCATAGGAAGAACTAGAATGGAACAGATGGTAAACAAAGCTAATATTGATTATTAATGCCAAGGTGGATGATGCCTAACCACAATGTCTGACTTATTAACCATAGCTTCTTAGAATGAAGGGAGAAGTTTCTTTTCTACTCAGAAAAATGTACCCTGTAACCATTCTTAAACATGATTGTAATCTTTTGACCTTATGCCAACTGAAAGAAAGTGCTCCTACTTTGACTGTATATAATCTCACATTCAACAAGTAAAACTTCGCAGCAGATTTCAAACCTCCCTTGCGTTTGTGTCTGTTCGTCATCGCCAAATCCATTCCTGACCTGTGAATCCAGACTTGGTCTCCCCGCACTCCCGCTGAGTCAGTCTGCGGCAAGTGGCACCCGAACTGGGTGCCACCTGACTGGACAGGTAATACTTTATCCTTTCTTTTCACTTCCTTCCAAGGAGTGGTTAGGCTCTCACCAAGGGAACTGCAATCCTGCCAGTAAACCAAGGGAGACTGGTGAAGGGTGAGTAAGATTAATCATGGGGCAATCAGGAACTAAAGGACAGAAACTTTTTGTTTCAGTTCTCAAGCACATGTTAACAGAACGAGGTCTAAAAGTCTTGGGTGCTACAGGCAGAGAATTTTACACACTCTGCCAAGACCTCATTCGTCCTTTAAGGAAAACAGGTTCATTGCAAGATGAGAAATGTATAGCCTTAACTGTAATTCCCAGGATAGCAGAAGTGACTCCATTTTGTGTAGCAGCTGCAGTTTAGTTATAAAAAGAAATTGAAAAATAACCAGCAAGATGTTCACGGTCAGGATGACCGAGAACTGAAATTGTATAAACAGGATAAGGAGTAAGATAAGGTGTGTGTGTGAAACATCTTATGACCAGAAGAAGGACACGTAAGCCCTTCTCTAGCCAAAAAGGAAAATTCCACTACTATCCAGAATAAACCCCCCGCCCTATTTGAATTAACCAATCCCTACCCTGTAACTATGCTTCTGCTTCTGTAACCACGCTTCAGCTACCCATAAATACTCCCCTCTCCCCAGCCTCGGCGCGCAAGTCTTCTAGGAGACTTTGTCGCCCCGGGCGCCCGTGTACCCAAATAAACCTCTTGCTGTTTGCATCCGACTGCGTGGCCTCGTTGTTCCTTGGGAAGGGTCTCCTTCTGTAGACATCCCGTTGAGTCGGGAGTCTTACACAAGACTATATGAAAACATGTGCTGACGCCTCCCCCGCAGTAGTGCAAGGAATGGCCTACGCGGCAGCTATGAAAGGTCAAACTTTTCAGTCATATGTCAAGCAGACATATGGGGGTGGAGGACCTAAGAAAGGGCCTCAACCTACTTGTTTTGAATGTGGAGAATCAGGACATATGAAAAAGTATTGCTCTAACAAAAAACAGGGAGGAACATACAAAAAGAATCCTTCAGGAATATGTCCCCAATGCCAGAGAGTAAGGCATTGGAAAAATGAATGTAAATCAAAATTCCGCAAAGACGGAAGTAAAATAGAAGAAGAAGTCAAGGAATCAAAAAACTAGAAAAGGGGCAGCCTCTCAGCCCCAATACAAGAGAGGAAAAGGAGGGCAAGGCCAACAGTCAGGCCCTTAACCCAGAGGCTCCAGATTTCACAATACATAATTTGCCTAGAGCCAGTCCAGGAAGTGCAGGGTTAGATGTAGCGGTGGGCAAGGATGTAATCCTGTCTGTGGAAGATGGGGTTCAACTGGTGTCTACTTCGGTTCAAGGAACTCTACCCTCAGGAATTACAGGATTGTTACTGGTACGAAGTTCTAACTTTAAATTGGGGATTGAAGTGCTTCATGTAGTGATTGATTCTGGCTTTACTGGAGAAATTAAAATCATGGCTAAAAGTGTTAAAGGAACAGTAGTCCTAAGAAAAGGACAAAGAATAGCACAATTACTTTTGCTTCCTTATTTAAAATTACCTAATCCAGAGTTGTCAAAGGAAAGAGGTCAGGGCTCTTTCGGGTCAACTGACACAGTAGCTTGGGTTACGGAAATAGGAAAGGATAGGCCTTTTCTGTCTGTAAAAATCAATGGAAAAACTTTTAAGGGTATTTTAGATACAGGAGCAGATAAGACTTGTATTGCAGGAAAAGATTGGCCTCAAGCTTGGCCAGTAATAAAAACTTCCTCTTCATTACAGGGATTGGGAATGGCTTCTAATGTAGCAAAAAGTGCAGAACTCCTACGCTGGGAAGTGGATGGGAAAAAGGGAACCATCCATCCTTATGTCATTCCTTCATTGCCCTTCTCCTTATGGGGAAGAGACATAATGACAGAAATGAATGTTAAGCTATTTACAGATTCAGACATTGATGAACAATATTTTTCATAGGGGCCATTGAGGCTACATTATTTGCAGATCAAATATCTTGGAAATCTGAAGAGCCTGTATGGCTTAATAAATGGCCCCTTACCATAGAAAAAATACAGGCCATAGAAGCTATTGTTCAAAAACAGTTAAACTTAGGACATTTGGAGGAGACTACTAGTCCCTGGAATACTCCTATCTTTGCCATAAAAAAGAAATCTGGTAAATGGAGATTATTACAAGATTTAAGAGCAGTAAATGCAACCATGCATGACATGGGCGCATTGCAACCAGGGCTGCCAAATCCAGTAACAATTCCAAAAGATTGGAAAATTACAGTCATAGATTTACAAGACTGCTTCTTTACAATAAAATTACATCCTGAGGATTGTAAGAGATTTGCATTCAGTGTACCATCAGTAAATTTTATAAGACCCTACAAAAGATATCAATGGAAAGTGTTACTTCAAGGAATGAAAAATAGTCCTACGTTATGTCAAAAATTTGTGGCCAATGCTATTGAACTAGTAAGACAACAATTTCCTAATGTTTATCTAATTCATTATATGGATGATATTTTACTTGCAGCAAAAACTTGTGGGGAATTACAGGAGTCTTTAATTTTATTATTAAAATCATTGCAGAATAATGGGCTAGTTGTCACTCCTGACAAAATTCAATACCAGTTACCTATAAGATATGTAGGGTATGTTATTCATGAACAAAAAATAATGTCACAAAAATTACAAATTCGCAGGGATTCTCTACTTACTCTAAATGACTTACAAAAGGTTTTAGGAAATATCAATTGGATAAGACCTCAGCTAAAATTATCTACTGGAGAATTAAAGCCACTCTTTGAATTGTTACAGGGTGATTCCGCCCCTAATTCTCCTTGAACCCTTAATAAAGCAGCTGAAGAGGCATTGGCTATTACAGAGCAAAGACTGAGTACTTCCTTTGTTAAACAAATAGACTATAGCCAACCATGGGACTTAATTATAATAAGCACTGCTTACACCCCTACAGGATGTTTGTGGCAAAATGGAATTTTAGAGTGGATACATCTGCCCCATATACAAAATAAAGTAATTTCTGGATTTGATTATCTATGTGCACAACTAATAATCAAAGTCAAAAGAATTATTTGAACAAGAGTTTTGTAAATTGATTTTGCCTTACACTAAACAACAATTTGATTTTATATTACAAGAAAGTAATGATATAGGAATAGTATTACTAAACTTTTTGGGGGGCTTGGAGGGAAAGGTTCTTGTACTAGGGCTTGAAATCAAGGCCTGTTCATTTTCCAAAATAAATTTTCCCTAAAAGGTTCAGAAAATATCAGTACAGCTAATACTGGACTTTCAAGTTTGGTGTTTTGTTTTTCATTCAAGGCTCCCTGAGTCTACCCCACAAGCCAGAGCTCAAATTTTGCCTTTTCATTTTTTTTGGTGGTTCATAGGAGGTAAGACTGACCCTGAAACACAAAGAACACCACACAGAGCCTTAAAATCAGAAGATAGTAGCTTGAAACCATCCTGGGCAGGAAAGTACTTGAAACTCTTTTCTCCAATGATCCATCAAGATTCAGAAAGAAGTAGGGTCCCAATTATGAACAAAGCACCACCAGTTTAAGCCCAAAATTGTCAGACACACATTAAAATAAGTCTCACGGACTTTCCTACCCAGACTGACTTTGAACCACAATCCTCTGATTTCAGTGACTTTAGCAAGTAGGAAAGAGTCATGAAACAAGTTTTAAAACTTTTGCGTTGTCTCTGATGTCTTTTTCCATCTAATTCTTTTTCTCTTGCTTAAAAAATGTTGTTCCAGTATTCTAGCTTATCATAGCTTGGCTCCTTTCTCCACTCTCCTCCTCTCTCTGCTTCCTTATCGTTTTCTGCAAGGGAAGGTGGCTTTGCACCTGGAGCTACCACTCAACTTCAGAGTGGCTGGCTGGCCTACCAGCTTGCCTACCTACCTGCCTGCCTGCCGGGGCCAACCGGCAGCAAACCAGGGTTCGCAGATTGGGGTTCCTGAAATCGGGGGCAAGGACTAGCAAGAAATAGAAGAGAGACAGACACACCGGTCCGGGATGTCCGCAGTCCAGGCAAAGACTGCCGAGACTGCCGCGTTTATTTTCCACTCCCCCTTCTTCCCTCCTCCTGACCCAGGGAACCTCCAGGTGTTACATTCATATGGTAATTCTCAGGTCATTTACATAGAATAGGGCCAGAAAGCAATAAGACAATAAAGCCATCGTCTGATGCAAGTCAAGGTACAGTTTGATTCCACTCTGGCTCCCAACACCTGCCTGCCCGCCTCCCTGCCTCCTTCCCTCCCTCCCTTCTTTCCTTTCTTCCTCCATTCCTCCAGACTTCCTTTCCTACTTACTTTCTAACTTCCACCCTTCTTTTCCTTCTCTGGTGGCTTATAGGAGAAAGAGTCTCATAGGAACCTGAGGACATACTCAGGCTCTGAAATGGTTTGAAATAAGCCTAGGCAGGAAAGCCCATGACTCTTTTCTTCAATTAATCACAAAGAGACAGGAAGTAGTAGAGTTCTATCCATAAACAAAACACACCCAGTTCAAGAACACCAGTGCCAGTCTCTAAAACAGATTTCACATATTTTCCCAGTCAGGCTTCAAATAGTGATCCTCAAATTTCAGCAGTCTAGGTAGGATTACAGGTGTGAGCATGATTAAATTTTCTTTACTTGGTTCTTTTCTTTCACATTTTTTCATGTATTTTCCTTGTAATTCATAGAAGGGTTATATTATATTCACCAGATAGAAGGCACATTATTTCACATACATTGATACCCTTTCTCATGTCTTGATCCTCACTTCCCTCCCCCACCCCCGCCCCTCATCTTGTTTCCCTCCCCCTTCCTTATCCAACTTCAAATAATCAAATCTGCATATATCCAGTATATCACATAACAAGATGGAATACTGTAACAATATGAGATAACAAAGGGACAGCAAAAGTGATGAGAGATAACATAGTACATTAAGGACAATAACCACTCATTATATGGCTTTTGCTTCTATATCCTGGAGATCCTTTCATTTAGTGTCATTCTATATGGCCTTATTTGTCTAGGTTTTGTTCTATTGTAAATCTCTGATAGGAGAGTCCAAGGTTTCTACTGATTATGATAAATGAGGGAAAACATTGAGCCTATGTTCCTTTAAGTCTGCCTTACTTCACTTAATGTGATTTTTTCAAAGTTTTTCCATTTCCTTACAAATGCGGAGATGTTGTTCTTTCTGACATCAGCATAGAATTCCATTGTGTATAAATACCACATCTTGTTGATCCACTCATCAACTGAGGGGCATCTGGATTGGTTCAATATCTTTGCTATGGTAAAGAGTACTGCAATGAACATTGTTGTGCTAATGGATTTAGTAGGTCCTACTTTCTGGACCAGAAGGTAAATGCCAAGTAGTGGAATTGCTGGGTTATAGGGGATCTCTATGTTTAGTCTTTTGAGGAACCGCCATACTGCTTTCCTTAGTGGTTGAATGAGTTTACACTCCCATCAACAACACTTTTTAATTTTTTGTTTCTTTTTCTTATTTTTTTAAATTTTAGTTCAGGTCTTTTAGCTTGGTATTAGAGGCCAGCCACTGAAATGCCATTTATTTCTGTTTTGGTTTCTTTGATGGTTTTGCTTTAAAATAACAATCTTGGAAGTGGCGCTGTGGCTCAAGTGGTAGAGTGCTATCCTTGAGCTGAAGAGCTTAGGGGCAGCTCCCAGGCTCAGAGTTCATGCCCCATGCCCACCAAACAAAGTATAAAATAAAAATATATTTATAATAAAGAAAAGTTTTTAAAAAATAATAGTCTTGTTTGTGGAGAAAGAGTAACCCTTCTGCACTGCTGGTGGGAATGTAAACTAGTACGTCCACTCTGGAAGGCAGTTTGGAGGTTGCTTAAAGAATTGAAAATAGATCTTCCCTTTGAGCTGGCCATACCACTCGTGGGCATCTACCCTGAGCATCATAACCCAGGATATAATAAGAACATGTGCTCAGCCATGTTCATCTCTGTGTTATTCACAATAGCCAATTGATGGAAACAACCCAGATGCTCTACTGCAAATGAGTGGATACAAAATATGTGGTCTATATATTCAATGGAATTCTACGTAGTCAACAGACAAGATAAAATAATGGCATTTGCAGGGAAGTGGGTGAAATTAGAGTGAATCATATTGAGTGAGATAAGTCAAGACCAAAGGAACAAAAGGCTCATAGTATCTTTAATATGTGCATATTAATCCAAACAGTACAAGAGCGATGACTCAATATTTGGATACCGAAGTCATGGACATGGTCTTGGACCATAGACATAAAAATGTATGATGGGCTATATACTCTATAGACATAATATTTTATTATATATATTAATAGGTATCTATGGCATACAAGCCCTCAGCATAATATTAATTATCTTCAAAAACCTAAGTGCCGGTGATTGTATATAGAGATTCCCTTCTTGAATACTTGTTTGTTAAACATGAAATTTGAAATATGATGTAAAAACCAATGTTCACAAAATCCAAAAAAAAATGTAAAGGAATTAAGGTAAAAGAGAAATAACATAAAAATTACTCAGGATACGGGCCAGGAGTTTGGCCTAGTGGTAGCGTGCTTGCCTAGCATCCACGAAGACCTGGGTTTGAGTCCTTGGTACCACATACATAGATAAAAAGCCGGAAATAGTGCTGAGGCTCAAGTGGTAGAACTCTAGCCTTGAGAAAGTCCAAGGACAGTGCTCAGGCCCTGAGCTTAAACCCAGGACTAGCAAAAAAAAATTACTCAGGATAACCAATTTTGAAAATATTACAAAGTTGACAGATAAACAAAAGCTATAAATAAGTAAAGAAAATATGAGACAATAAATAGTCTCACCAGTCGCGGTGGCTCATGCCTGTAATGCTAGCTACTCAAGAGGCTGAGATTGAAGATCAAGGTTCAAAGCCAGCCTGGGTAATACAAAGCTGAGAGAATCTTATCTCCAATTAATCACTAGAAAATGGGAAGTGGGGCTATGGCTCAAGGGTAGGGTGGTACCCTTGAGCTGAAGAGCTCAGGAACAGTGCTCAGGCCAGAGTTCAAGCCCCATGACCCCCTACCACAAAAAAAGTAGCAGTGTCTACAATTTGGGTTTTATGTCAACTACTGGCTTTAGTTCTTTTGATTCTTGTGCTAGGGCTTGAACTCTGGAATTCTGAAGGCATTATTCTTTTCCCATAAACCTAGTAGCATTTAAAATTCAAGGCAAAACTCAACTTCTGAGTCTTTTTGTATTTTTCATTAAAAAAATTAAATGAATATGATCATGAACTGTATTTTCCAACGTTTATATGGGTTCTTTACTATGTTCTCCTTTCATCATTTTTGTTTCTTTTAAAATTTTTTCTTACATTTTTAAAAACATATTCTAGCTTGTTGTTGTGGATTGGCAACTCTCCCTGAGGTGTTTTGCTTTGCTTTGCTTTTTTCCCTCAAGGCTAACAGGCTTCACACCTGAGCGACAGCTCAACTTCAGCCTGCCTACCTTGCTTCTTTCATTTCTTCCTTCGTTCCTTCCTTCTTTCATTCCTTCCTCCCTACCTCACTCCCTTCCCCTCTTCTAGCCTTCTTTTCTTCCTTTCTCTCTGCCTCTTTGTCTATTTTTATCCTTCTCTTCCTCCCTTCCTTCCTACAGTTTTCTTCCTTTCTTTTCTCCTTTCTTCCTTTCTCTCTGCCTCTTTGTCTCTTTTCTTCCTCCTCCCCTCCCCCATTTTCTTTCTGCCTTCATTTTTCCCTTCCTACCTCCCTGATTCCAGCTCCCCCTCCCTCCTTTCTTCCTTTCTCTCTGTCTCTTTGTCTTCCTTCATTTTTATATTCCTTCCTCTCTCACACTCATTCTTTCTTTCTTTCCTTTCTTTCTTTTTTGTGGTTATAGGACAGTCTTGTGTACATGGGGGCATACACAGGCTCTGATCTGGGGTTGTGGTTCATAGCCAATATGGGCAAGAAAGTCCTTGTGACTCTTACTGGTAAGTAACCACCAAGAGGCAGAGAGGAGTAGAGCTCTAGCTATGAGCCAAACACAGCTAGTTCAAGGCCACCACTGCCACTCACTAAAACAAGTCTCATGGATTTGCTGCCCAGGCTGGCTTTGAACCATAATCCACAGACTTCAGTAACCTGAACAGGTAGGATATAGGTTTCAGTAATGATTTTAAAATTTTTATTTGGCTCTTCTGTCTTTTCACTTTATTTTGAATTTATTTTATGTATTCTGTCATTTTTTTTCATTTTAAGTCATCTGGCTTGTTGTTAAGGACTAAATACTCATCCTTATTTTTGTTAGGTTTTTTTTGTTTGTTTTTAGCTCAACATTTGGAAGCTCTGCCACCTAGGCCACAGGTCAACTACTGGCTTTGGATATTTTGGTTCTAATGCTAGTGCTTAATCTCTGGGCCTAGTCACTGTCCATAAGTAGTTTAATTTACTGAGATCTTTTGTTAAATGTAGCACTCCACCATTTTGTTCCATTGTGCAACTTCTAGGTTTTGAGTGCTTCATAGGAAGTAAATGTCTCATGGAATTTTCTGCCTGGGCTCCCATAGATCTGTGATCCTCATTTAGCAATCCCCTGGCCCCCAGTAGCCAAGATTACAGGTGTAAGCTACTTGTTCATTTTGGGTTTTATGTGCTAGGACTTGAATTCTGGGCCTGTTCAATGTCCAGGAATGGCTTTTCTTTCCCTTCTTTCTTTCCCTTCTTTCTTTCTTTCTTTCTTTCTTTCTTTCTTTCTTTCTTTCTTTCTTTCTTCCTTCCTTCCTTCCTTCCTTCCTTCTTTCTTTTTTCTTTTTCCTCAAAGCTACAATTCAAGGTAAAACTCAATCAACATCTTAGTTTTTTCTCCAAAAAAATTTGGTGTGGATACATAGGGCCTGAATTCAATGCCTGGTGATGCTCCCTGAAGATTTAAAAAAGTATATTTAATACAAGGCTCTCAGACTTTACTACATGAGCCACAGCTCAACTTCTGTCATTTTTCTTTCCTTTTTGGTTGTTAAAAAGAGATGTGTCCCATTAAAAAGAAGTGCATAGAAAGTATCCTAAAATCTGAGGACTGTGATTTAACACCAAAAAGCAGCTAGCTAGGATTACCGGCACGAGCCACTGGCACACACTTGGCTTTTTTTGTTGTTGTTGTTCTTGTGCTAGGACTTAAAGTGTGCTCTTGCACAGTGTCAAGGAGTTTCTTTCCCCACTCAATGCTAGAGCTGAAACAAACCTTACAAGTTTTTTTTTTAATTCAGTTCCCAGGATCTACATGAACCACAGTTGAACTTCTGCCTTTTCACTTTTTGTTGGTTCATAGGAGGAATGAGTGCCTGCACAGATGGGCACAATGGCTCACACCTGCCAGGATAGGGTGATAGCCTTGGGCTGAAGAGTTCAGGGACAGTGACCAGGCTGAGTTCAAGCCCCATAAGCCAGAAAAAAAATTAAATATTTGTGCCTACTCAGTTTTGAAATCTGAGGAACATGGTTTGAAGCTAGCCTGGGCAGGAAAGTCCATGATACTCCAATGAACCACCAGGAGGCAGAAAGTGGTAAGGCCCTAATCATGAGCAAAACACCACAACTTAAATCCACCACTGGCAGGCACACACTAAAATGATTCTCATGGTATTTCCTGCCCAGGCTGGATCCTCTGATTTCAGTGATCTGTGCAAGTAGGATACAGGAATTAACAGTTTTTTCAACTTTTTGAGTTCGTTCTTTGATATTTTCTCCTTTGTCATTCATTTTTATCCCTTTTTTGTTTTTGTTTTTCTTGTACAGATTTTTTAACTTACTGTTATGAATTAGTGACTTTCTCTGAGGTCTTTTTCTTTGTTTTGCTTTTCTTCCCCCTCAAGGTCAGCAAAATTCACATTTGGAGCCAAAGCTCAACTTCAGTGTTTTCTTTTTTATAATTATTTCTTGTATTTTATTGTCGGGATAACAGTTACATTCATCAGGTAGTGGGTACATTAGTTTGAAAACATTGATACACTGTCCCATGTTTTTCTCCCACTTCCCAGTCATTCTCCCCCTCCCAATCATCTGGTTTTTTCCTTCCCTTATGCATTTCAAAGAAACAAAGAAACATGTATACAACATATCAGGTAACAAAGACAGATACAGTAACAACATTAGATAAACTATAAAGGGGAAAAGAGAGAAGTAATTTCACATAGTACATTAAGAAAAACAATCACAAAGAAAAACTTATTTTTCTATCCTGGTTTTTCTGTCACTGTATATCTTTCTTTGTTTCTTTGTTTCTTTCTTTTCTTTCCTTCCTTCCTTCCTGCCTTCTTCTCTTCCTCTAGCCTTCCCTCCCTCTCCCTCCATTCCTCTGTCCCTCTCCCTTTCCTTATCTCCCCTCCCCCTCTATCTTCTCTCTCTCTCTCTCTCTCTCTCTCTCTCTCTCTCTCTCTCTCTCTCTCTCTCTCTCTCTTCTCCCCCTCTCTCTCTTTCTCTCTCCTTCTCTCAATTTATAGGAGAAAGAGTTTCATGTGAACACAGGCCCTGAAATCTGAGGATTGTGGTTTGATGCCAGCTCAAGCAGGAAAGTCCATGAGACTCTACTTTCCAATTAATGATAAAGCTCTAGGAAGTAGTAGAATTCTAGCTATGAACAAATCACAGCAAGTTCAAGCTCACTAGTACCACTCATTCAAACAGGTGTCCTGGACTTTCCTGCCCAGGCTGACATTGAACAAGAATCCTCAGTTTTCAACAAGCTAAGCAGGATTACAAGTGTGAACCATGATTTTAATTTAAATTTCTTTATTTGGCTCTTCTCTCATCTATGTTTTTTTTGGTCTTGTTTTTTCTTTTTAGTTCAGGTCTTTGGATTTGATGTTAGGGCCTAGCCACTAAGCTTGTTTGTATGTCTGTTTTGTTTGAAAATAACTGGCAGGGGCATGGTGGCTCACGCCTTAAATCCTAGCTGCTCAAGAGGCTGAGATCTGAGGATCGAGGTTCAAAGCCAGCCCGGGCACTAAAGTCTATAAGACTCTTATCTCCAGTTAACCCCTAGAAAACCGGAAGTAGTGCTGAGACTCCAGGAATAGGGCATTCGCCTTGAGTTGAAGATCTCAGTGACAATGCCCAGGCCTAGGGGTAGAGTGGTAGCCTTGAGCTAAAAAGCTCAGAGACAGTGCCTAGGCCCAGAGTTCAAGCTGCACAACCAACAACGACAGCAAAAAAAGACCTTGATGAAAATAACTAGCAGGTTTTACTACTTGGGCCACTGTTAAACTCTTGGCTTTGGGTCTTTTGGTTCTTGTGCTAGGGCTTGAACACCAGGCCTGGTCATGTCCAGGATCTTTTTTTTTTTTTTATTTCCTCAGGGTTTACAGTTTGAGGTAAAACTCACTTCAGAGTCCTTTTGTATATAAAGATGTGTATTGGTACTTAGGGTTTGAACTCACAACCTGATTACTCTACCTGAGGCTTTTATTTTCTTTTAGATTCAAGACTCCCCGGCTCTACCACTTGAGAAAAAACTCAACTTCAGTCTCATTTTTTTCCTTTTCTTTTTTTCTTTATCTTTTCTTTCTTTTTTTTTCATTACTAGCAGACAAGTGTTCCATGATAAACTCAGGGCATTATACAATATCCTAAAATCCGAGGACTATGATTTGGAGCCTGCCAGGGCAGTCAAGTCCAAGAGACCCTTATTTTCCTTTAATCACCGGGTGTTTTGTAACCTGGATGCAGCTGTTGCTGCCTCTTTGCCACACCCCCAGCATGCCTAGGGCTTCATTGTGATCCACCATAGTTTCACAGATTATTGTTTCTAGTACCTACCCACAAGAAGGCTGAGGTCTTTGTGCCTAGAGGGTAGGGGCAGTGTTCTTGGGGGAAGCAGGTCCTAGGAGCTCATGGCCCTGGAGAAGGAGGGTGGTGATTCATCACTGATTACCATAGCAGCCCACCTGGAGTCCTTGACAACAGTCCTCAAGTTCTAAGAGCTCAAGGGATCCATGCCTGGCTGTTATTGGCCCATTCCTCCCAGCTTTCTGAAGGCTCAGTTTTGATTGGTCCATTTCCTCACTGACCTCATATGCCATTGTGAGGTCCCAGCAGGCGTTATTGAAGGCAGTTGGTTGCTGTACCTTTGATACATACAGTGCTGAACTCTCTTGGATGAAATCAGAGATAGGTAAATGTTTTCTTTTTGGTTATTTGGGGGGGTGGGATAAGAGAGAGGCTTTGTGTTGTGTGGGTTTGGAAATTTCCATTAATCTGCAGTTTAGATACAGCTAATTTTATGTAAGATTTGCTACCTATCAAATTGATTCCATTCATTTCAAATATGAAATAAGCCCAGTGGCTTACACATGTAATCCTAGGTACTCAGGAAGTTGAGATCTGAGGATTGCAGTTCAAATCCAGTCCAGGCGGTAAAGACTGTGATACTTTTATCTCCAACTAATCACTAGAAAAGGGGAAGTGTGGCTGTGGCTCAAAGGGTAGGGCAGTAGCCATAAGGTTAAAAGTTTAAGGATAGTGCACAAGCCCCAGCATTGAAGCCCCATGACCTCCCCCCCCCGCAAAAAGATTTGTTACCCAACTTATTTATAGAGTAATATTTAATTATGCTTTATTTCCCCCCACCATATTTATGTAGCTAAGTTATTAAGATTGATTCCCTCACATCCTGTCTTAAGATGTAGCCATGCACATTTGAGTACATGTCATATTATTTTCTGTTGGAGATCTTTTCTGACCAATATGATGCCAAGGAGATCACTGGGGGTGGTAGCTATGGTGTGGTGGTGAAAGCCTATCACTTCCTCACAGAGAGCAAGGTGGCAGTGAAGACCCATGGCTGTTCTTACTTTGGACACAAAGCACATCGGAGGATAATGTCCTTTTCTTCAGCCAGAGAATGATAGTAGAGCCTCTAGCTTCAGGAGAAAATGGGGCAGGAAAGGGGTGGTTAGCAGGATACTGACCAGGAACAGAGCAGTTCCAGGAATGGCAATGAAGAGCCCTGAAAGGCACCAAAACCATGGAGAGCCAGAAGCCCTGTCACTGACACAGGGAAGCTTCTCACCCACCCATCTGATCACAGCAGAACCACCCCAGATAGGAGCTTTGCAACCCCAGGAGCATGCTGGGGTTCAGAAACTACTGGAGGTGCACACAGATGGGCTGGGGTTCCCAGGAGAGTTTTCAGAGCCTCTCACCAGCCACAGCTGGAGTTGCTCCCCAGCAGGGGTCTCTCGCTGTTTTCCATCTTTTCCTCTTCTTGGCTGTCTGAGGTGCTAGGTCTTAGCATAAGTCTGTTTCTTGGTCTGATGCAGTGAGATTTGTGATAGACAGTGTACCCTCAGTCGCTACACATCTGGTTAGTGGGAGACAGGTGGGGGATTTACCTACAAGGATGTCACCATCTTGGTCCTGCTATTCCCAATATTTTCTTTTCATTCATGCAGATGAAATCGCTAATATTTTGGTGGAATATATCGAAAAGCAACAGAAATCAGATAAAAACTTTCATGTGGCATTTGATTTTCAATTCTACACACACACACACACACACACACACACACACACACACACAAAACCAAGATAGGAAAAAAATGAGCAAAGAATACAAAATATTATACAAAAGCACTAAAATCAGATAGTCTCCCATCAACTTCACATCACAAAATAAGGATTGAGTATTACATGCAATGATAAACTCAGTGAAACTTTTTTCATTTTTCCTTTTCTGCTCATGGAGCTTGAACTCTGGACCTGGGTGCTGTCCCTGAGGTCTTCAGCTCAAGGCTACCGCTGTACCCCTTAAGCCACAGCCCCACTTCCCATTTTCTAGTAGTTAACTGGAGATAAGAGTCTCAAGTTATTTTGTGCCCCAGCTGGCTTTGAACCTTGATCCTCAGATCTCAGGCTTTTGAGTAGCTAGGAATACAGGCATGAGCCACTGTGCCCAGCTCACATATATAATATAATAATATAATATTTAATATAATATATAGTATAATATATTTTTATATAATACAAATTTCTATGTGTCAGATTAATAAAGAGTGATTAAATAACAATAAATTTGAAGATATAAACAATCACGTTGGAAGAAACTATTATTCATTAGAGGTGTTAATCTAAAGAGAAAAGTTGAGTGTCTAAGGAGAGAACCCAAGCCCTGAGTTCAAGCCCCAGGACTGGCAATAAGTAAGTAAATAAATAAATAAATAAATACACAAGGTGGGGTGGGAGAGAGAGCGAGAGAGAGAGAAGGGGGGCAAGAGGGAGAGAGAGTGAGGTAAAAATTCTTATGCATTATGATAATAAATTGTAGCAGGTTTTTATAGATTATGCAAGTTTTGATAAAGCCATATGAGGAAAGCAGAGTGCAAGGGAAGAGGAAGATAGAGGCAGATGAAGCATGGCAAAGAGAAAGAAAGACAGATAGAGACATACACATAGAGAAATGTCCCAGAAAACAGATTGAAGACCATTGCAAAAGGCAAATGTGTGAGTTGAAATTCAACAAAACAGCCTGTAAGGATCATGGTAAAACTTAAAACTTGGGCTGGGAGTTTTGCCTAATGGTAGAGTGCTTTCCTAGCATGCATAAAGGCCTGGGTATGATTACTCAGTACCACATATATAGAAAAGCCAAAAGTGGTGTTGTGTCTCAAGTGGCAGAGTGCTAGTGTTGAGGAAAAGCCCAAGGACAGTGCTCAGGCCCTGAGTTGAAGCTGCAGGACTGGCAAAAAAAAAGGTAAAACTTTCTTGGGAACATAACCTCATGTTAGAGTGCTTGCCTAGTATGCACAAAGCCTTGGGTTGGATTTCTCCGTAACAAATATGCACAGCAAAAAAAAAAGCCAGAAGTGGTACTGTGCCTCAAGTGATGGAACACTAGCCTTTAGAAAGCTCAAGGGCAGTGCCCAGGCCCTGAGTTCATGCCCCAGAACTGGGGAAGAAAAAAAAGGTAAAAATTTGTGAAGAGCAAACTAATGAATGAAATGTATTAGAATGATATGCAACATGATAGGGTGCAGATAGGGAGTTAGTGTATTGTAAAACTTAGAAAAGTGGGCTGGGGTGTGCCCTGATGGTAGAGTGCTTACTTAGCATGCACAGAGCCCTAGGTTCGATTTCTTGATTTCCTAATACCGCATACAAACAAAAATCCAGAAGTGGTGCTGTGTCTCAAGTGGCAGAGTGCTAGCCTTGAGAAAAGTGAAGGACAGTGCACAGGCCTTGAGTTCAAGCTCCAGGCCTAGCCGCAAAAATTGGGAAAGTGATTGAAAAAGACAACAGGGGGGACTGGGAATGTGGCTTAGTGTTAGAGTGCTTGCCTAGCATGCATGAAGCCCTGGGTTTGATTCTTCAGTACCACATAACAAGAAAAAGACAGAAATGATGCTGTGGCTCAAGTGGCAGAGAGATAGCCTTGAGCATAAAGAGCTCAGGGACATTGCTGAGGTCTTGATTTTAAGCCTCAGGATTGGGGAAAAAAAATACAACAGTGAAAAGACACAGAGGAAAGGGGAAAATAAGATTAAATGCAGATTAAATATAAAGAACCAAAAAATCTACAAGAAAAATTCCAGTTTAAATGGGAATCACCATCACTTGTGACTATGAGAAAAATGAGCAATATATATTCAATGAAGTGAATATTTCACAATACAACTAATATAGCAATGGAAAATCACTGTTGATTTAAATAAAACCTTCTATGTACTCATCAAACACAGATGAGTTTCAACCTAAGAATGTACATTTCTCTAATATTTCTTTTATCCTTGAAGCCATGCCAAAAGATTCTGTTTTGCATTAGCAAAATTATGTAACATTTTCGGGGTAAAAATGCAGCCTAAGAGCCCTGCACCAGAATCCAAGATTGAAAACACCTCCACGACCACCATAACTTTCCCATTGGCACCCTGGTAGACTGCCAGGAAAGTGAGCCAAACACTTCAGCATGCTGAATGTCGGCAGTTTGGCTTCATTGAATGTGTTAGGCAGGTTCCTGTCTAGAAAAGTCTCAGTGAAGCTGGCGAGGTCCAGGGAGCCCAGATATTCCAGGACACAGTAGAAGGCAGCGAGGGAGCCCTTGTTGCACAGAATGATGACATGCCATGTTCACTGTGTGCATCAGGGTCAATGAAGGGATGACAGGTTTCCATCCAAAGTTCACAGAGTCATCTGGGTGAGAGTGCAGATGGAGATGATGAGCTTAGGAGCCCCTGATGCCAGAAGTCACCTCATTCTTGTCCCTGGAGAAGTAGCCTTAAAGGCCAGAATCACAGTCACAGTTTTGGCCAACACTGTAGAAATGCTACAATAAACACAATTCCAAATGCAGTTTGCTGGAGAGTGCAGGTGACTGTGTTGGAATGGCCAATAAAGAGCAGGGAACAAAGGAAACCAAATATTAAGGAGATGAGCAAGGTACAGCTGAGATCTCAATTACTGGCCTCTATAGTGGCAGTGTCCTGGCATTTCACACACATCTCAAGAACAACAGAAGCGAACATACACAAGCAGAGAGCCAGGCAGGTCAGAGCTATGCCCAGGGCATCTCCAAAAGCCAGGAAACTTGCAGCTCTCAAGAGGCACTGATTTCTCTCTATGTTGCCATGTTAATGATGTAGACACCTCACACACTATTACGTATCTGGTGAGAAGTACACAAAAAACTACAACTTCTTGGTGTGAACTTAACATTCTTCTAAGAATTTAGGAAACTGTTCCCTGAGATGTCAACCTACCATGTTAGTGTTTGTTATCATAAAAGCAATTTTGTTTCATTTCTAAACCATAAACCTTCTCATTGTCATCTTTTCTGTTTAGTTTTTTTTGGCTAGTACTGGGGCTTGAACTAGGGCTCGGCACTGTCGTTGGGCTTTCTCAAGGCTAGTGCTCTACCACTTGAGCAACAGCACCACTTCCAGCTTTTTCTGTGTATGTGATATCTAGGAATCAAATCCAGGGATCCATGCATATTAGGCAAGCACTCTACCACGAGGCCACACTCCTGGTACCTGTCTTCTTTTATATTCAACATTCTTTTCCTTCATGCATTATCACATGTATTGATAATGTGCCAGTTGGGGCATTCGAATATCCTAATAACAATTTCCTATACTTTTTTTCACTGTTCTTAACAGAATTGTAAATAATTCTGCAATCCTTTTGAAAACTCTACCGAATACAACTTACAATTTCCAACATGTCTCTTTAAAACATCAATTTTATCCCTGGCTCATTCTTGCATTGGTCTCATATTTGGTCACTCCTATTCATCTGTGAAGCAATAGGAACAGAGAAACCACTCTTGGACACTCTACAGTCAGGCTCATTTCTTACACTCAATCTGCTTTTCTGAGTGCTTACTCCGTGGCATGAACAGTTCTGGGCAGTGAGAAGTTAAAATATTCCAAGATCCATGTTTTCATCCATATGTGAACAAAATGTAACATGTAAGATGAACACTGTCCTTAACAGACTAGTTTAATTTCATGTTATCATTTACATGTGTCTTAATGATTAGTAATAATAGGGAGATAATTTTGCCTGTAATGGACCAGAAAATATTTACTAAAATATGTAATTCGAAGCCATTATCTGTCATATTTCTATGAGCGATACTGCAACTTGTGAAAATTAAATTATTAACCAAGAGAAGGAAAACAGGCTCTGTATTCCCAATGCACACTTTTGTATTGACTTGGTTGGACTGAGGAAAAGTAGGAAGAGAGTGTTTCTTCATAAGCCATGGACTTACCTATCCTATTAGCAATCTCATTCTCTGGGCAATGAGTACAACCAAAGCAACAGGAGCCTTTCCCTCCTGAGGAGATTTTCTGAGCCCAGAACCACAACTCTCATTGCAGATAGAGCAAGAGGACTGAGTCAAGGATTTGTCACTAACTGTTCATATTTTACCCAACACACCAAAAAGTTCATTGCTTTAAAGAACTGGATTAAGTATAATGTTTCTATGCAGATATGAGAAGCTGACTAACTGAATTCAGTTACAGATTCCATACCCCATGACTGCCAAAGGTTTGTATGTTCAACCTTGATTTCTAGCCTGTTAAACTACCCCAAAACGAGGGATTTTTGAAAGGTGGAAACTAATGGTGAGAAGGTAAGAGTTAGTGTACAGCCCTATGAACTTCGTTGAATTCATGTTATTCAATGATTTTCCTCCTCATATGTTATGTTGTGAAAAACAAAGAGGAAGACCTCCCTTTTAAAAGGTCCTGAGAACCCCAGGCCCATCATTTCTTCCTCTATGTTTTCCATTGGGAAATCTTTCCACTGACAAACTTCTTCAATCATTCCTCTTACCAAAGTTGCCTAAGTAGCAAGATAACTACTCTTTGTAGGAGACCTCCACAGAAGAGAACAAAATAAACCTTTTAAGATGAAGAGCTGTTAACCATCAACTGATTCCTCAGGTACTTTATCACAGTGTTATAAATCAACTAAGAACAACATCATTTATATCTTGTTACCATATTCTAGTCACATCTAGCAACATTTAATATTTTGTTGCTGATCCTGGAGCTTGAAGTTAAGGTCTGGTCAATGTCCTTGTGATTTATTTTCTCAAAATGAGGAATCTACCACTTTAATCACAGCTCCTCTTCCTGATTTTTAGTAGTTAATTGGAGATAAATGAACATATATACAATATACCAGGTAACAAAGGCAGATACAGTAACATTATGAGATTAACCAACGGGAAATAAAGGAGAAGAGAAATAACATGGTACATTAAGAACAACAATCAGTCAAGATAAAGCTCTTGTTTCCATACCCTAGCTGGCAAAACACGTTAAGCACCTGCAGAAAATTAAATTTCGATCCTTCTATGTCACTCTACACCAGGATCAACTCCAAATGTATCAAAGACCCCAAGGTAAAAGCAGACACCCTAAAATCTTTACAAGAAGGAATAAGAGATATAATAGGTCTCTTTAGCACAGGTCAAAACTTTCTTAATGAAGACCCAGAAACACAACAAATTAAAGTTTGGACAAATGGGACTGCATTAAACTGCACAGGTTCTGTATGGCAAAGGACATAGCTAGCAGTCAAATAGAAAGCCCACAGAGTGTGAGAATATCTTCACTAAAAATACAACAAATGAAGGGATTATTAAATGCTGTCCAAGCTCAAGAGTGAACATCATAGATATCAAATCCCAGAGTCAAGTTTTGTAAAAGATCAGGGTTTTTCAGAACAAATCAAAGAACATATGGATAAATGGGACTGCATTAAACTACAGTGCTTCTGTATGGTAAAGACATAGCTAGCAAATTAACTAGAAAGCCTACAGAGTGGGAGAAGATCTTCACTAACCATACAACAGACAAAGGCCTCATATCAAAAATATATCAACAGCTCAAAAAATTGAATCACTCCAAAACTAATCTCCAAAGAAACAACCATCCCATTAAAAGATGGGCCAAAGACTTAAGGAGAGTCTTCTCTGAAGAAGAAACGAGAATGGCCTTTAGACACATGAAGAAATGCTTAACATCTATGGCCATTAAAGAAATACAAACCAAAACAACTCTAAAATTCCCCCTCACTTTAGTTAGAATGGCCATGATCAAGAAATCTAACAACACATGCTGGTGGTGATGTAGCCAGGAAGGATCACTACAACACTATTGGTGGGAGTGTAAACTCATCCAACCACTATGGAAAGCACCATGGCAGTTTCTCAGACTAAACACAGAGCTCCCCTATGACTCAGTAATTCCACTACTTGGCATTTACCCAATCATCCAGAAACAAGGACATACTAAAGCCACTAGCACAATGATGTTCATTGCAGCACTATTTACCATAGCAAAGATATGGAACCAACCCAGATGCCCCTCAGTTGATGATTGGATCAACAAGATGTATTTATACACAATGGAATTCTATGCTGCTGTCAGAAAGAATATTGCCCCATTTGTAAGGAAATGGAAATACTTAGAGAAAGTCATATTAAGTGAAGTAAGCCATATAGGATGACACTAAATGAAAGGACCTCCAGAATATAGAAACAAAAACTATATAATGAGTGAATGTTGTCCTTAATGTACTATGTTATCTGTCATATCATTTGCTCTCCCTTGGTTATTTCATATTGTTAGAGTATCTTACTTTGTTATCTGATATATTGGATATATGCATATTTGGTTATTTGAAATCGGATAGGGAAGGGGGGAGAACAAGATGAGTGGTGGGGGTGGAGGGGAGGGAAATGTGCATCAAAACATGATAAAGTATATCCATGTTTGTGAAGTAATGCACCTTCTATCTGGTGAATATAATGTAACCATTCTATTAATTACAATAAAAATATATGAAAAAAAAGATCAGGGTTTCTGTTAATCTCCTCAATAGCAAAAGCCAAGGCCAAAACAAAAAGGTAGTTCTTGAAGATAACTCTGCATAATAAGCATAAAAATTTAGCAGGGGCTGTGAGCATGGCCTACTGATAGAGTGTACCTAGCATGCACAAAGCCTTGAGTTCAACTCCTCAGGACCACATACACATACAAAAAGCTGGAAGTGGTGCTGTGGCTCAAGTAGTAGAGAAAGAGCACTAGCCTGTGAGGAAGCTCAAAAACAGTACCCAGGCCCTGAGTTCAAGCCCCATGCATTGAAGGAAAAAAAAAGAATTTAGGGGGAGTATTTCCAATCTTAAGACTTCTTTACTTGTGTCTTTCCCAATGAATATGTTAATATATTAACCCTAATTTGTATGGAATGTTATGTCTTATGCTTATATATATGATTACATAAGGACATGAAGATAATTTGTCATGAGTGAGATTCTGAAATGTATATAATCTGAGAGAGACATTTTTCCCCCACTATCATGTGCACCACAGCAAATAGCTCTTGCCCATTAAACGCTGATTAGACTGTCGTGAGACACCAAATATTGTGTTGCCTTTATCGTAGGGTAACTAGCTCCAGCTGAGTAAAAAATAAATCTTGTGTTTTGTGTCATCCTGTTAATACTATGTGTTTATATGACAGGACACGCTTCCTGTAAACAAAGAGAACACAGGTTCAAGACCAACTTTCAAAAGAAAAGTTATGTAAGGAGAATCTATACAGTTAGGTCTGTTCACAGACTCAACATATAGCAACCAGGTGAGGGAATTTTATTATTTATGTAGCAAAGCAGAGGGGATGTATCCAACTTCAAGGAACTCATTATGGAGAGAATTGTAAGTGAGCTTTACATCGAAATCCCTGCTCTAAGGCTATTATGGTAAAATGCAATGGGGTCTACTTTTTCCAGTACTCAAAAGCAAAGAATACGGAGGAGTAAAGATGATCAAAGGGGTTTTCTTTCTATCATATCTGTGTCTTCAGGGAGGTGTGTGTGTAAAAGTGTGGCACTGTGGCTCACGCCTGTAACACTAGCTACTCAGTAGGCTGAGACCTGAGGATCGAGGTTCAAAGCCAGCCAGTGCACTATATGACCCTGAGACTTTTATCTCCATTTAACCACAAGAAAATCAGAAATGGCACTGTGGCTCAGGGGTAAGAGAGTAGCTGAAGAGCTCAAGGACAGCGCCCAGACCCATCGTTCAAGCCCCACAACCAAAAAAAAAATTGTGTGTGTGTGTGTGTGTGTGTGTGTGTGTGTGTGTGTATGCATGTATGCATGCACTCACATTGAGAAATAAATACATAAATATAATAAAAACAAATTATTTTAAAAAGGAAGCAATTGAGGCAAGATGGAAAATTCAAATCAACATATATTGTATGCATATCTGAGATTCTCACAATGAAAGCCTTCTAAACAGAAGAAAATAGTGACTTTTGGGGGTAGGCGGAGGGAAATAGGGACAAAAACTTGAGAAGGTGTACCAATGTATGTGAAGTAATGCTTCTTCTATCTGGTAAATATAACTGTAACCCCTCTATAATTACAATAAAATATATGAAAATAAAAGAAAATAGTGACTTTGAAGAAGATCTAATTGAACATGCTCACATGGAGAAGTAAACTGAAAGCTAGTATGAAGACATGTGAAAAAAATGTTACGTTAAAAGTTGACTATTGGGGCCGGGAGTTTGGCCTAGTGGTAGAGTGCTTACCTAGCATGCACAAAGACCCGGGTTCGATTCCTTGGTACCACATACTTAGAAAAAGCCGGACGTGGTACTGAGGCTCAAGTGGTAGAGCTGTAGCCTTGAGAAAAATCCAAGGACAGTGCTCAGCCCCTGAGCTTAAGCCCAGGACTGGCAAAAAAAAGTTGACTATAGACTTCTGGGAAGATTGTGACACTGTTAGTTGTCTGTGACCAAACACAGATTTGGGGTCCAAACACCCACATTCCCTCCAAGGAGTCACACCAATCAAACTATAATAAAAATAGACACTTTCTAGCAAAGAAGAATTTGTATTACTTAAAAGTTTCTGCACAGCAAAGGGCATAGCTAGCAAGCTGAATAGATCACAGAATGGGAGATTTTTTTTAAACCAAGTATCCATCAAAGGGCTTAATATCCAAAGTATACTTAGAGCTCAAAACACTGAACCCTCGCAGGATGCAGTGGCTCATGCCTGTAATCCTAGCTACTCAGGAGGCTGAGATCTGAGGATCAAGGTTCAAAGCCAGCCAGGGCACAAAAGGACCTGAGACTCTCATCTCCAATTAACCACTGGAAAACCAGAAACAGTGCTGTGGCTCAAGGGGTGCAGCCATAGCCTTGCACAGAAGAGCTCAGGAACAGGGCCCAGGCTAAGTTCAAGCCCCGTGACCCACAAAAAAAAAGAAATCCAAATTAAAACAACTTTGAGATTCTATCTCTCTCTAGTTAAATGTCCAGTATCAAGAAATCTAATATCTGCAGATGCAGGCAGAGACATGGCCAGAAGGCAACACTGTTGGTGGAAGTGTAAACATATACAATTGCAGTATGGTGATTTTTCAAAAGATTAAACATAGAGCTCTGCTATGACCCAACAATCCAACTACTGAGCATTTACCCAAATGTCCATAAACAAAGACATACTAAAGCTACCAGCACAACAATGTTCACTGCAGTTATCATTTACCAAGGCTAAGATATGGAACCAACCCAGATGCCCCTCAAAAATATATGAAATATGGTATTTATACACAATGGAATTTTATGCTACCATCAGAAAGAATATGTGTGTGTGTGTGTGTGTGTGTGTGTGTGTGTGTGTGTGTCTGTGTGTGTGTGTGTGCATGTGCTACTAAAGAAAAGTTCTCAGACTACTGGCCTAGCTGAGTAAGGAAATGAGATTGTATCATTTCAGTACAGAACTTTTGCCAGTGACTCAGTTGTTTGTAATAGCATCACTTGATTTTCTGCAGTGATAACTGGGATGGAGAAGATACAGGAATGCCGTAGTAAAGTGAAGAACTTACTGACTTGGAAAGGAAAAGCTACACAGAAAGAAACAGAATCCTCTCCTACTAACAGGTTTTTTAAAAAATCACTCAAAAGTGGCCAGGAGTTTGGCCTAATGGTAGAGTGCTTACCTTGCATTTATGAAGACCCTGGTTTGATTCCTACATATGACCTACATAGAAAAAGCTGGTACTAGTGCTGTGGCTCAAGTGGTAGAATTGTAGCCTTGAGAAAAACAAGGATAGTGCTCAGGCTCTGAGTTCAAGCCCCAGGACTGGCAAAAAAACATCACTCAACGGTAGGTATAAGACAAAATAATGAAACTGAACTGTTCCTGGAGCAATTGGGAGAACGGTGTATAGGAGACAGAAAACATGGAGGTGTGCCCCCTAAGTTCCCTCAGCCATTACCCCTCAGAATAAAATAGTAAATGAGACTAAAATGATGAGTTACAAATGGCTTGTTCTCTTCATGCCCAGAAGCATCAGTGTTACTGCAATCTGTTCCCAAAGTGTATAGAGGGGGGAAAAAAACCAAAACAAATTATCACCTCTCCATCCACCTGTGTACGGTGCTTCATTGGAGATAAGTAGGTGGTGACAGCCAAGGACCTGGTGAGGGGAAAAAAAGAGTGTAAAGATCAAAGGGTACATCTCTGAAGCATCTGCCAATATTCTGGCTGCAACTGAGTCCCACGGTGTCAGAGTTGAATATTAATCTATCTTTGTATATGTGTATATGTGTCTTTATTAAAAGAGATCTACACAATAGCTCAACTTTCATGAAAGCCTCTTGTGAGTCCCCACAAGCAGTGGATAGAACTCTTCCCCTGGTCTCTGCACCTGAGGCTTTGCATCTAGGAGGAAAACATGAGTTAGAACACATGTTTGCAGATTTGCCTCCTTCATGCCAGGTGCTATGATTTCATCCAAGTCCATATATAATGAAGCCCCCCAAATGGAGTTATCTTGGATAACTTATTATCTTGTGCAATATCTGTGTTGAGACACTATTAGCATGAAAGCCATTTGGGATAATGCAACTACATTGCCTCAGTGTACAGTGAAATAGAAACAAAAAACTCTACGCCTATGAAATGTCCACTGGAAGTTATAAGGGTTTCACACCCAGAAGGTTGATTGACACACACACAATACCCATAATAGCCACAGAATATTGCTGGTTGATCCAGGCAGGTTTCAATAGGAATTCCAAATGCAGACTGATTTTATATATATATATATATATAGACAGATAATATTTTAAAATATATGAATATGTAGTATGTAGTATAGATAATACATAATCAAAATATAATGAATAAATATAATCTATAAAGTGTAATAAATAATAAATTACACAATATGATATCATATATTAATATGATTAAGTATATATCATGTAGTCATATAATTAATATATATTAACATGTATGTATACATATTTTATACATATGAGTATACATTTATATATACATTTTATACATATAAAATGTTTTGTGTTTTATATGTATTTATAAATTTATTTTTGTATTGTACATATATTTTAGATATTTATAAGAAATGTATTTATATTTTTAAATCTTATATATTTATAGTTATATATTTATGTATATTTATATATTTTAATACACATACACGTATTCATTGGTTAACTGGTACTGGGGCTTGAGCTCAAGGCCTGAGCATTGTTCATTAGTGTTCTAGTGGTAGAGTCTATCACTCTACCACTTGATTCACAGTTCCACTTCAAATTATTTATTTTGTTTTTGAGTCATTGGAGATTAAGAATCTCACAGTGGCAGCTTCAAGTCCCAGCCTCCTAATTAGATAAGATTACAGGTGTGACCCACAGGGTCCCAACTGGACACTTCTTTTTTCTTTGGTCAGTCATGGGGCTTGAACTCGGGGTCTTGGCTCTGTCTGTAGCTGAGCTCTACCCCTTCAGCCACAGTGCCACCTCTGGTTTTCTGGTAGTTAACTGAAGACAAGAGTATCACAGACTTTCATGCCCAGGCTGGCTTTTAACTGCAGTCCTCAGATCTCAGCCTCCTGAGTAGCTAGGATGGCAATGTGAGCCACAAGCATCCAGCTGGACACTCTTCTTAAGGAGAAAGTTGAGGCAGGAGCTTCAGCAGCTGTGTCTTGTAGTTTACACATAAACTCTCTTCTTGGAGCAAATTAAACACATCAGGGACAAAATTGAGCCATAACCCTTGTCTTGTTTTTTTTTTTTTCTGCCAGTCCTGGGGCTTGAAATCAGGGCTTGGGCACTGTCCCTGAGCTTTCTCAAGGCTAGAGCTCTACCATCTTGAGCCACAGCAACACTTATGGCCTTTTCTATGTATGTGGTCTGAGGAAATTGAACCTAGGGCTTCATGCACACCAGGGAAACATTCTACCAAGCAGGGCCCTAGTCTTTATCTCTGTTGTGACTATGTTTCTGCATGGGATCAAACAAAACAAATACTTAAATGTAAATATTTTTCTTTAGTTAAATACTTAAATGTAAACATTTTTCTTTAGTTATAATGCCCAAACTGACATTTAGAACACATAGTGGTGTCTCAAGAATCTTTATAGCCCTCAGTAATAGGTTCCCTATTTGTATTCAGTTTTCCAAGTGTGTTAGATAAATGAACAATAAGTAACATAGAACTGCTGAAGCTAAATTATTCAAAGAATTCCTATCCTTGTTCTTACTAACTGCAGAGATTTCAAGTGTTTACGATTGACAAATGGATGGAGATAGGGCTCAGTGAACTTGATAGGCACACTAAATCCTGCATTCATTTTGATGATACTTAATACAGACAAGGCACATTTTACCTTTACTGTGTCATTTTGAACTGATTACAAAAAAAATGGGAGCACATATTAAAGCACACACACACACACACACACACACACACACACACACACACAGAGGCACACAGGCACTTGGCATTGGTAGCTCAATCCTATAATCCTAGCTACTCAGGAGGCTGAGATTTGAGGATCGTGGTTCAAAGTTAACCCAGACAGGAAAATCTGTGAGTCTGTTATCTCCAAGGAACCACCAGAAAACAAGAAGTGGTGCTGTGGCTCAAAGTGGAAGAGTACCAGCTTTGAGTGAAAGAGCTCAGAAACAGCACCCAGGCCCTGAGTTAAAGCCACATGACTGACACAACACACACACACACACACACACACACACACACACACACACACAAACACACACACAAAATTTACCTTTAAAAAAATTCAGGTATTACCTAGGTATATGGTATATATGTGGCTCAAAGTAATACATATCACCTATATTTAGCATATGTGTGTGTATGGGTACATAAGTGTATATATATAGGTATGTATATTATATATTGGATATTATACAGTATCTATTATTACATACATTACATATTCCTATATTATATATATGAATCATTTCCTGATATTGTCATTCAATGTATACTTGAGTTTCTGAGGATCAAAATTCTATATTTCAAGTATAACCTGGGCCTTGTAATGGTACAACACATGCATTTCTAATATTTCAAATTAAAGTTGGGTTATCTGTACCCTCTTTAGTGGTTTGGTGATTGTTGGCTTCTGTTCCCAGGAGACAGTGCAGAAGAAGGGGTGTGGCCCTTTTGGTACCTCAGATTCAGATGGGTTCCATATTCTAGGAGAATATTCAAAGAGTTCAGTGTCCACACTTCCATACTCTGTTGAGAATGGAACAGGAAATAAATCATCATATCAATCATTCAAGAAAAGTTAGGGCTGGGAATGTGGCTTAGTGGTAGAGTGCTTGCCTAGAATGCATGATGCCCTGGGTTTAATTCCTCAGTGCCACAGAAACAGAAAAAGCCAGAAGTTGTACTGTGATTCAAGTGGTAGAGAACTAACCTTGAGCAAAAAGAAGCTCAGGGACAGGGCCCAGCCCCTGAGTTCAAACCCAGGACTGGAAAAAAGAAAGAAAAAAGAAAGAAAGAAAGAAAGAAAGAAAGAAAGAAAGAAAGAAAGAAAGAAAGAAAGAAAGAAAGAAAGGGTTTAAAAATGCACCAAACAAAACGGGTACCAAGACATGTGAAAGGGTATCAATGTATGTGAATTAATGCACCTTCTATCTGGCAAATATCATGTAACCCTTTTACTAATTACAATAAAAAATATTCTATAAAAAATTTTAAAAAATGCACCAAACACAAGCAAACTCTGTTTCTGAGTATTTTGTCAATGGGGAGGTACTATTATCCTTAAACTTCTGGCAAAACTGCCCACCTAATTCTAGAGCATGTGGAAAACATTGCAAACACACCAACCTGAGTGCCAAGTCACTGGGGTGAAATGAGAAACAAGGTGCAAAGCCAGAAGTGGACTTGAACTGTGTAATATACTGAAATGTCTGCCATATATCAATTGTCAGATACAGTCGGCCTTGTGGTCATGGAACCAAGCTAATGCCAGGTCCTGGATATATACACCCTGCTAAACTTACAGGCCTGCAAAGGAGCTGGCTAATCTAGGGAAATGGAAGATCTATTTCTAGGTTGCCCAAGGTTATCATCAAACAAAGTACAAAGAGGAACAGAAGGAGTAGGAGAAAGTCTGTTTTTTTGTTGTTGTTGTTATTTTGTTTAGGTTTTTTTTGTTGTTGTTTTTTAATTCAAGAATATAGCCTCCTGTCCATCTGGTCAGAAATGTTTCTCGACCATATTAGGGTCTGAGGTTGAACTCATTTTCCCTCATGATTGTCTTTATTTTTTTCCCCCAGTCCTGGGGCTTTAACTCAAGGCCTGGGCGCTGTCCCTAGGTCTCATTGTGCTGAAGGTTAGCGCTCTACCACTGGGCCACAGCACCAAATCACTTTGTTTGAGTCCACTGATCGGAAATAAAGAGTCTCAGGGGGACTTTCCTGCCCCGGAGTTGGCTTTGAACCGTGATCCTCAGATCTCAACCTCCTGAGTAGCTAGGATGTCACTGGATTTGAAAGTGACTCCATTGCGAGGAGTTGCTGGATTACTACAGTGTGTGTGTGTGTGTGTGTGTGTGTGTGTGTGTGTGTGTGTGTGTGTGTAGCATAGATTTGTAGATTTGTCAATGAAGAGCTCGAAAATGATCTGAACCCTAAACCAAGCCTGCCCTGTTGCTAAAACCTGCCTGGGCCCAAGGCCTCCCAGAGGTGTGCAGGGCTAGAAATCTAGGGAGGGAAGAAAGCTTAGTGGCTTGTGGGGGGGCCCTCAGCCTTCCCTCTATGATCCCCCCCACCCTGCCCTCTATTTCCCTCCCTCCCTCCCTCCCTCCCTCCCTCTCCTGGGCCAGCTGGAGAAAGGGGGCACTGCCCACTGGGACCCTACTTCCCTGACCCCCCACCCCCACCCTCGCACCCCTGCCTGGTCTCATTACCTCCTCCTGTGCCCATGTCCTCCACAAGGTAATCTGGCCTCAGGTGCCTCTCCAAGGGATCACCCTAACAGGGCTTGCACAACTCGGAGACTTCATCCCATGCACACCCAGGAGTGGGGAGAGGGGGTGGGGGGGAGTCCCAGGAACTTCTGCAAGGATTCCCCACACCAAGTCTCTCCACAAGTTGTCCCCACAGAGAAGAGGGAGGAGCCAGCAGACACCTTGCATGCTCAGCATGCCCAAGCCAGACATCACTGCCAAGCAACCCTGGTAAACACAGAGCAGGGCCTCATAGGAGCAAAGAGAGTGCAACCAGGCTTGCACACGGCTCTGTCTTGGCTGTTTCAATCTAGGCGCCCTGCCTGCTGCAGCCTCTTTGGGTAATATGCACACTGGCCAAGTTCAGGAGCCCTAACTAACACCCATGGCTGAAGTAAGCTCTCCAATACAAGGCTGCCAGAGCTACTGTGCACCTAGGTGACTTTGTCCTAAAAGACTTGGCTTGGAAGCCGATAGTCCTGGATTATGAATGTTCACCACAACCCCTCTCCAAAGAGCAGTGACAGCCCAGCACATTAACTCAAAGTCCTGAGGGAAATCACATTATATACCAAGAAGACCTGCTTTGTCAATGTCTTTTTCCCTCCCTCCCTCCCTCCCCCACCCCTCCCATAGATACATAGACGGATATATGAGTGCATAGATAGATGGATGGATACATACATACATACATACATACATACATACATACATACACAAATCAATTAGATCAACTGATAGATCGGTAGGTAGGTAGATAGGTAGGTAGGTAAGTAAACAGATACACAGACATAGATAAGATACATAGATAGACAGACTGACAGATCTCTTGCAGTATTGGGGATTGAACTCATGGCTTTTTTCATGTTAGGCAAATGCTCAACATTTCCAGCCCAAATTTTATGTTTAATACAGCAATATTAGTTTCAAGTACATATTTTCTTTCTATGACAGGCAGACAGTCAAATCCAAAAGAAAATCGTTTTTGTAAAGTTGATGTACAGAGGGGTTACAGTTACATGAGTCAGGTATGGAGTACATTTATTTTTAAACACCTCTTCCTTCATTTTCTCCCAGTTTTTCCCCTCCCAACCCCCCAGACCCCCCCAAGTTGTATAATTCATTCCCAATATAGTGTCTAGTAAGTATCACTGTTGAATTTGTCCCACCATTTCTGTGCTTCACAAATCTGATAAACTTACATACAAGACAAACAGTGCAGAAATCAAAAAAAGCAACAAATGGAGGGAAATGAAAAGAAAATAAAAAAAAACACAAATAGTTAACTTTTTAAAAAAATCTCATGTTTTCATTTATTAGAGTTCATTTTAATAAGCATAATTTTATAGATTATATGCACATAGCTTTTAAGTCTTTATGATTCTCTCCTAAGAATATCCTTCTTTGGGTTTTTCTATTATACTGTTCGCAGTTATTTCTCTCGCCCCCATCTTTCGTTTATTCCCTGTGGTCACTGTGCAATTTTTTTGTCTTTTACTATCCATTGGGCAAACTTGTAGGTAAAAAATTTTAATAGTTTTAAGCCTAAATTTAGGAGAGATAGTCCTATTAATTGAAAATTAGGATGTTACTTTGCATACTGTCTGAGTTTAAAATATACAAAAACTTCCATGTGTGCTTTACAGCCGTACTCTGATTGTTTAAGGAAAGAGCTTTAAGAAAAACATTCTATTTCTCTACACAAGTAATTATCTCTCAAGGGACCCAAAAATCTCCCATTCAAACCAAGTCTTCAGCTGGGCACCAATGACTAATGCCTGTAATCCCAGCTACTCAGGGAGCTGAGATCTCAGGATCATGGTTCAAAATCAGCCCAACAGGAAATTCCATGAGCTTCTGATCACCTGTAAACCAGTGAAGCGCTGGCAGTGAAGCTGTTACTCAAGAGGAAGAGCCCCAGGCTTAACCAGAAAGGTAGGGTCAAGCATCCAGGCCCTGAGTTCAAGCTCTGGCAATAAACAAAACAAAACAGAGTCTTCATGTAAGCCAATGTGAAAGTTATTTAAAGTTGTGAAAAGCCCTTATTTGTCTCTTAGAGGCTATACACTGATTGTACAGAAATTACTACATGGACTATCAAGGCACTAGCGGCTCACATCTGGCATCCTAGATCCTCAGGAGTCTGAAGATCTCAGGATTCGGGTTCAAAGCTAGCCTAGTTGAGAGAAGTCCCTGAGACTTGGGATTTCCTAGTCAATTTGTTTTCTGTTACCCTTACAAAGCACCTGAGTCTGGGCTATTTAAAAAGAGTTTATAAAGGTTCCTGCACTCATGACTCTGGAGACTAGAAAAATCCAAGAGCCTTGGGAGAATTGCCTGCTGCTATGTTTACTGCTGGTGGAAAGCTGAAATGCCTGCAAACACACGTGAAAGAGTCATTTTGCCAGCAGGTGACAGTCTCTCTCTGCAACCAGTTGCTCTCTTGCTGTCCAAATCAGCACTAGGAATGAAGTCTTCCCACCCAGTGAACCCAATCCCATGAGAAAGAAATGAAAACCTGAAGTCCTCACCACCTCTCAATAACTGGAGAGGGAATTACAATGGAAACTGCATTTCACCCTAAGTTATTTTTAATCTTTATTTATTTACTTATTTATTCATTGCTGGTCATGGGGCTTGAACTCAGGGCCTGGGTGCTGTCCCTGAGCCTCTGTATGCTCAGGCTTAGCACTCTACCACTCGAACCACAGCTCCACTTCCCAGTTTTTCTGCATAGTTCATTGGAGTCTCATGGACTTTTATGCCCTGGCTGGCTTTGAACCACAGTCCTCAGATCTCAGCCTCCTAAGGAGCTATCATGACAGTTGTAAGTCACCAGTGCCTGGCCCATCAGACCCTTCCTATTTCCTGTCATCCTATGAGTGTTTTGATGTTGTTATTATTTTATATATATATTAATTGCACCAAAGAGCTTCACCCCCTGTTTCTTGCACATGAATTTTAATCAGATTAACATATTCTATCTTTTCCCATCCCCTTAGTTATATTGTTTGATAACACTCAGTGAGACTTCACAGACACATACAAAATGTGTGTGTGTGTGTGTGTGTGTGTGTGTCTGTATGAGAGAGAGAAAGAGAGAGAGAGAGTGTGCACTAGCTTCCACAAATGACTAAAAACATGATATTTGGCTTTCTGATCTTGATTTATCCTACTCAACAGAATGGTCTCCAATTATATATATTCCCTGCAAATTCTGTCATTTTGATTGTTTTTACAGCTCTGTATTAGTCCATCATATTCAGATACCATTTTTTATCCACTCATTGCTTGGTGGGCAACTCCAGTGATTCCACCATTTGGCTCTTGTTGAGAGCTTCAATAAAAAACTGTGTGTAGGAGCCTTTTCATACATTGTCTAAACTCATTCATATGTCTATGAATGGTATAGTTGGATCATAAGATAGATATATGTTTAAATTCTTCTGAAATCTCCACTGTGATTTTCATTAATTTACATTCCCAACAAAAATATATGATGGTTCCTTTTCACTGAAGATTGTCATTTTGACCTGAGGTCAGATGAATCTTGGAACACTTTTTGGTTGGTTGGTTTGTCTTTGTCGGTTGTGGGGTTTGAATTCAGGCTTTGGGTACTGTCCCTGAGCTTTTCAGATCAAGTGCTCTACCACTTTGAGCCACTGCACCACTTCAGGTTTTCTGGTTGTTCATTGGAGATAAGAGTCTCATGGACTCCCCTGCCCCAGGCTGGCTTTAAACCATAATCCTCATATCTTAGTCTCTTGAGTAGCTAAAAATGACAGGCATGAGCCACCAGCATGCAACTTATTTCCTTTTATTTTTATGGCCCATCTACTTGGGGATAAACTGGATATCTTGTAATGCTTTTAATTTTCATTTCTCTAATGTTTAATTAAGTTGAGCCTCTTTTTCTATGCTGATTGGTCAGATATAGATCTAGTCCAAAGAAATATTTACTCCATTTCCCTTTTTCTTTTTGGTGCTTGGACTTGAACTCAGGACCTTAAGCTCTGTATTAGCTCCCCCCTCCCACACAGACACTACCACTTTAGCCACAGTTCCATTTCTTGGTTTGCTGACTCATTGGAGACAGGGTTTCGGGGACTTTCCTGGATTTGAGCCACAATCCTCAGAGCTCAGCCTCCCATGTAGCTAGGATTATACGTGTGAGCTGCCAGTGTCTGGCTTTTTTCCATTTTTGAGTTGAGTTCTTTGTGGTTAGAATACTAGATGGAAGACACAGTGTTTTCTCCCATTATTTGGTTTCTGTTTGTGTGCATGTGGAGTCGATAATTGAATCACATTTTTGCTTGTCTTACAATATTTTCCACTCTGCGACTCCCATCCTTTTTTTTTCTTTCCTTCCTTCCTTCATTCCTCCCTTCCTTCCCTCCTTCCTTCTTCTTTCTTCTTTGTGCCAGTCCTGGAGCTTGAACTCAGGGCCTAGACGTTCTCCTTGGTCTTGCTCAAGGCTAGCACTCTAGTACTTGAGCCACAGCACCACTTTCAGCCTTTTCTATGTATAGGGTACCTGGGAATCGAACCCAGGGCTAATTGCATGCTAGGCAAGCACTCTACCAAAAGGTCAAGCTCATTTCGTCATACCACATTTGGAAGCACAGTTGTATTCATTTTCAATATATCCTGTTTATATGATTTTGTGTGTGTGTTTGTTTATTGGGGGATTTTTTTTATTGCTTTCATCTTTTCTTGGGTTTTTGTTGTTTGGGGCTTGAGTGTTGTTTTATTTTCTGCTATACTTAGTGTCTTATTTAAGAATACGGTGTGAGTCATGTGCCATTTGCTCACACCTGACATCCCAGCTATTCAGGAGTCAGAGATCTGACTGCTATGCCAGGCAGCAAAGTCCCTAAGATTCTCATCTCCAATGAACCATTAGAAAACTGGAAGTGATGTTGTTACTCAGTGTGGTAAATAAAAGCTTATGGCCAGTGCCTAGGCCCTGAGTTCAAGCCCCATGACTGACATAAAAATAGGAGAAAGGAGGGAGAGATGGAGGGAGGGAGGCAGAAAGAAGGAAGGAAGGAAGGAAGGAAGGAAGGAAGGAAGGAAGGAAGTTAGAAGGGAAGTTAAGAGGGATAGAGAGGAGAAAGGGAAAGGGGGAGGGAGGAAATAGGGAGGAAGGGAAAGAGGGGGGGATGAAAGAAGGAAGGGAGGGAGGGATAGTTTAGGTGCTAGGCTCTCACACCTGTACTCCTAGCTACTCAAGAGGGTGAAATGTGAGGTTTAAGGTTCAAAGCCAGACTAGGCAGGAAAGTCCATGAGACTCTTATCTCCAATAGACAAGGAGAAAACTAGATGTTCTGTGTCTCAACAAGGTAGAGCGCTAGCCTTGAGCACAAAAGCTCAGGGACAGTGCCCAGGCCCTGAGTTCAAGCCTCAGGTCTGCAAAAGAAAAAAGAACAAAAAGGGAGTGAAAGACAAGGGACAAGAAGGGATATAGAGAAGCAAATGGAATATTTGTGAGTGCTACTATGCTTATTGTCACAATAATGATGAAACTGGCATTTCATCTAAAATGGCACACATCTGATACTTCCACCAGGCCAGGCATGATAACAAAAGTTCTACAACACTATCTATACACAAAGGCTCATTTTTGTTATCTCTAGTTTAAAAATGACAGAAATGAAACCCATCCATGGATAAGGTTAACAAGTAAGAGACAGAAGTGGGATTTGAACCCAGGTATTCCAACTCAAGGTTTGCATTCCTCAACACAATGCTCCCCTGATGTGAGGGACAGACCAGATACTATCCTTAGAGTCTCTGGTGGCTCATAACTGTCATCCCAGCTACCCAGGTGGCTGAGATCTGAGGATCCCAGTTCAAATCCCAGCCCAGGCGGAAAAAGTCCAGAAGACTCTTTATCTCCAATGAACATAGCATTCAATCAGATGGAGGGACTGGGAATGTGGCTTAGTGGTAAAGTGCTAGCCTAGCATCCACAAAGCCCTGGGTTCAATTCCTCATTAGTATATACACAGAAAAATGCCAGAAGTGCTGCTGTGGCTCAAGTGGTATAGTGCTAGCCTTGAGCAAAAGAAGCTCAAGAGCCAGGAGTTTGGCCTAGTGATAGAGTGCTTGCCTAGCATGCATGAAGACCCCAGTTCAATTCCTCAGTGCCACGTAGAAAAAGCTAGAAATGGTGGTGTGGCTCAAGTGATAGATCTCTAACATTGAGAAAGCCAAAGGACCATGCTCAGGCCCCCAGTTCAAGGCCCTGGACTGGCAAAAGAAAAGAAAAAAAGAAAAGAAAAGAAGCTTAGAGATAACACCAAGGCCCAGAATTCAAATGCCAGGACTGGCCACGAAAACAAACAGAGAGCTGTGGCTCAAGTGGTAGAGTACCAGTCTTCAGTGAAAAACACAGGGACAACACCCAAGCCTTAAGTTAGAAGCTTAAGTAGTAGACAGCACACACACACACACACACACACACACACACACACACACACATTGTTCCTCACGGGTCTGAAGGCCTGGCCTTTATGACTGAGGAGGCCCCTGCCAGTCCATGTGGCAACCAGGGATCCTGCCATTATTATTATTATTATTATTATTATTATTATTATTATTATTATTACTACTACTACTATTACTATTATTTATTTACAGACAAGGCCCCCTCACACTGTGTCCTCACATGAGCCACACTCATGACTGGTTCCCTGCCTAGATCCCTCTTGCCCCATCTGGTTTTCACCAACATTGTTTTCCTGGGAGAGGGGGGCAGAGCAGTCCAGCGCCTGCTTTCTTCAGAACCAGGCCACTGTGAGGTGCCACATAGAACGGGTCCAGGCACAGTAGGTGCACACCAGATCCAAGCACCCTGTCTGAGGGTCTGCAGGTTCCCTCACTCCTCTCCTGACTCCTAAGAGGCTGCAGGCTGCAGCCACTCGGGGAGTGCGCTGCCTTCTGATTCCTCGCCGCCTGTCAGCTGGATGTCAGAAAAGCTGCAAATTTCCCCAGTGGAGCACTTGGGAGAAATCCATCTCAACTTCATTTCATGTCCTCCTGTGTGAATGAGATGGGGTGGGGATGTGATCAGAGCGGTCGATCTGTGGGGACCCCAGTCCTTCAGAGAGGGAGGCCTGAGTCCTCCACCCCACCAAGCCTGTGTCCCCATGGGGCTGAGAGACCATCAAAGACATCAGTGCCAAAAAGTCAATGGCCTTTCAGGGAGTCCCATGACACTCAGGGGCCCCAAAGACTCAGATCACAGAGGGGGGCACCCCAAGTCACAGAAGTCAACTGTGAACTTCTATCACAGGGTCCCAGGGGAAGGTGAGGAATCCATATTAGGCCTGGATGTTGGGTATGGCTATGAGACGCCCTCCCAAGAGGATAAACAGGACACGTGTAAAGAGAAATTGAAGTTCTTTATACTTCCCACCTCTGAAATATGGATGATCACAATAAAATAAGATTTTCTTCCATTTATATTTCTATTTGGGCCTCAAAATGGATTGAAGGTTTAGCTCTGTTGGTAGAGTGCTAGCCAATGAGGGAAAGGATAAAGTACTGAGTTCAAGTTCCAGTCTCAGAGAAAGAAGGAAAGGAAAAGACAGAAAATAAGGGAGGGATAGAAGGAAGGAAGGAAGAAAGATAGAAAGGAAACACAAATAGGTAAATGGGTAAGTTTAAGCTCCAAAGGTCCTCAAGTTGGGTATTGAACAGGCTTTTTTATTTTCTGACAGTTCTGGGGCTGGAACTCAGGGCTTGAGCACTGTCCTTGGACTTTCTCAAGGCTAGAGTTCTACCACTTGAGCCTCAGCACCACTTCTGGCTTTTGTCTATGTATGTGGTACCCAGGAATCAAACCTGGGTCTTTGTGCATGCTAGACAAGCACTCCACCACTAGGACAAACTCTCAGCCCCAATCTGAAGGGAATTTTTTAAAAATTATTTGTTCTATTCATGGGGTATAAACTCAGGCCTGAGCCTGAGCTCCTTTGATCAATGGCTCCTCTCCTCAGGTGAATAGTAAAAAAGTAGTCTTTAAGATCAATGATGATTTTGTGATATCCTCGTGGTATGGCTATGGGAGTGGGCAAACCAGGCTACAGAGCTCCCATAGTAATCATAGTTACATTGATGGCCCTCAGGTCTTGTAAAAGCCTACATTTGCCCGATTTTTTTCTTAATAACAAAGATAGGGGTATTCCAAGGGTAGGTAGTAGGTACAATGTGGCCGTCGGCGAGCTGCTGCTGCACCAGCCCTGTAGCTTCTCTGAGGGGAGGGGCCATTGATCAACCCATACAGGATCATAGGACCTCCAGGAAATCCGATCGCATGGGGTGCAGAAATATCAACAGCCTCTATCAAAAATGTGTTGCTCCTAATCCTTGGCGATCGGTTTTGATAACAGGTGGGGGCTCTTATGCCTTGGGAATTTTTCCTAAACCCTAACCGTGGAGGAAACCCTGTTTTAGCATTTAATGGGTGATAGTCTCATTGGGGCGACACCTACTGAGATTTAATTGAGATAAGATGTCTCGTTCCCAAAGATTTCCTGGAATGTTAGGGACAATATAGGGCTGGACCGTGCCACAATTGCCCTCCTCATCGACCCAGGTTAGTATTTTTGCACTTTGTTGTGGGTTAGAGGTTTGTCCAATGCCTTTTAGGTGTGTATAGGAGGTAATAAGGGGCCATGAGGAGGGCCAATATTGACTAGAAATAACAGTGGCATCCGCCCCAGTGTCTATAAGGCTCTGGAAGCTCTTTCCATCTAATTTTAGTTTTAAAAGGGCTCGATCAAATGTGATTTGCTGTACCCAATAGGCATCTGATGAGCCAAGACAGTTGGTTCCTCTCATTTTTGAGTGAAATGAGTGGGGAGAGGAAACCAGGGAAAGGAAAAGTAATTGGGCTATTCTTTGGCTGGCTCATATATTAAGGGGTCCAGAAGTGGAGAAAGCCAACAGTTTATTTCTCCTGGGTAATCATTATCAATGACCCCGGGAATTATATGAAGTCCTTTTAGAACAGTACTAGCACGGCCTACAAGGAGTCCAAAGGTATCGGGTGGTAAGGGACTATGCACTCCGGTGGACAGAATCTGCGTTCCCACAATAGTAGTTAATATTGTATCAGAGGGGGAACAGAGGTCCAGTACTGCTCTTCCTGGGATGGCTTGTTGGAAGGAGGATACATCTGAGTAAGAGAGGTTTTTTTTTTTGTGAAACAAACCTGACAGCCCCAGGGGTTTGTCTCAAGGAATGTGCCCAGGGCTGGCCCCGCTGGAAGTTTCCCTGCTTTGGGAAGAGGGACTTGCCATCAATGTCTGTTTTTGAATGACATTCAGAAGACCAGTGCTTGCCTCTTTTTCATCAGGGGCAGACAGTTGTTGGAGGAGGGTGTTCTACCCAAGGGACTGTACCGTCTCTAGAAAAATAGCCAGATTGTTTACAATTAAAGCAGTTTTTTGAGGGACAGACATTAGCAAAGTCTTTTAAGGCTGCTCCGATGGCTAAACCCATGGCATGCGAGCTGATGCAGACTCATAGACGGATATAGTCAGATATATCACTGCCTGCGCGGTGTAGGCGAATGGCTGCTTGGCAGGCCAGGTTAGCATTTTTGAAAGCAAGATGTTTAATGAAAGCACTTTCATTTACTTTACTTCCCACAAGCCGTTCAGCTGCTTCGGTAAGGTGGCTAATGAAATTGCTGTAAGGCTCATCGGGGCCTTGCTGAAGTTTGGCAAGGGAAGTGGTTGCCGATCCCTCAGGGGAGAGCCCTTTTCAGGTTTTTAAACCCACATGCTGGATTTGGGCCAAAAGGCCAGGGGGAAAGCAAGCCTGTTTTTCATTAGAGTCATAAGAACTTTTGCCCAGAAATTTATCATGTATCCAATTCTTGGAGGTCTGGCTCTCTGAGGTATATTGAGCTATTTCTCTACAATTTTCAACATATTCAGTCTTCCATAGAACGAAATCACCCCCCAGACAACATGGCGTGCACCAAGAAATACCAATCATTGGGAATCAGCCATTGGTCACTCAGATTTTCTAAAAGAGTTAAGGTAAAGGGAATGGTTGGACCACAATTTGAAGCAGCAACTTTCAATTCCTTAAGATATCTTAGTCTATGTTTGTTCGGGGACCTCCTCAGGGTCATGATCTGAGTCTCCTGAAGGTTCCTCTTCCTGATCAGAGTCTTCATTTGGGGAGGCTATTTCCTCCTCATTTAGGGGAGTAGCCTCGGAGCCCTGAGTTTTTGAAATGGACTTGCTCCTCTGGGTGATGGTGAGTATCCGAAGGGTCGAGGGGTCTTGAATCTTTTTTGAATTTCATTTTGGAGTTTGTGAGTTAGGTGGAGAGGAAAAGAAAAGGGGAAGGTTTTATAGTTCTATGTCAAGGGCTCTCAGTTCCTTAATAAGTTGTAAATGTTCCCTTTGTTGCTGTAAAATTCTTTAAGGGATTTGGCTTTTTGAGAGAATTTAAGTTTGGCTCTAGTAATGGTCCTGGAAACATCATCCATGTCAAGAAAAGGGGCACAGAGGGGTGGTGCAGTAACTTAAGGGGGTGGCCAATCAGGGTTATGGTATTTTGTAGCCTCCTTTTTCAAAGAGATCATGTTGGCTATAGGGAGTTTTTCATTAGGCTTGTCATTATCAAACTTGGTAAGAGAGGGATAAAGAGGCTTGCTAGTGGAGGGGGGCCTAGAGATATTGAGGTGGTTTTAAGGTTTTCCTTAGGGATAGAAGTAGATTGGCATACAGAGGGGGGCTGAGAGAGTCGTTGCAGAAGACGCTCTCCCTCTTAAATTACCTCCTGCAAGTCTGGGGCTGGTTTATGAATATGAAGGACATCATTTATCTGGTTCCAATATGAAAAAGTCTGGACAGGAATTTTTTCCGTGCCAAAAATTTTATAATAGTCCTGCAAGCAATCTCTCACTCTACCCCAGTTTTTTCATAAATGGTATCTTCCTGCAGAAACCAGGAACATACGTCAGTGACAAGATCAAAGAATCTTTTTAAATCTTTTTTCTTAACCAGTGTTCCTCGTGCATTGAGAGAGTCCTTGAGACCCTGAAGAAAGAGATCATGAGTGCTTAATGCCTGCCCCATATATGCACAACTCGCCTCTTACCTTACACAGATCGAGCTCAAAGGCAGGCGGTACTGCGATGATCTCAATTGCATCTTCACTCACACCGTTGATATGTGGCGGTCCCAGCAATATCGGCCAATAATGTTTCAGATGCGTTCTTGACCCTTCCTCATGTCCCAGGCCCCATGTTGGGCACCAGGTGCCCCGTCACGGGGGTTTGTTCAACTAGGACCTGGGAAGAGAAGGGCAGATGAATGGAGGGGCAGGAGACACGAAAAAGGAGAGCAAGTTGGAAGGTTTGATCAAGCTCTCATTTATTGAAGGATGCAGTACCGGTTTTATACTAGTTTAGCTGGTGGGGACTTTTCAGGCTAGGGGGAGATCAAAAACAAAACTGAGGAAGTCATTGTGATGAAGTCATTGCAACGATTGTTCAGTTGTGGCAGTGAAGGCAACGATTATTCAGTTGTAGTAATGTCAAACCGCAGAAAGTATCGCCTAACTTCTGAGAACCCGTTGACTAACAGAAACTATATGGATGGCTGAGTTGACTAACTAGAAAACAGAAACTATTATATGGATGGCCGAAAAGGTATTTACTTTCCTGTCGGCTCCCGTCAGCTCTAGCTATGAACAAAACACCACAAGTTCAAGCCCCAGGACTGGCATACAATGCAAGAAGTCTCATGGCCTTTCCTGTCCAGGCAGTCTTAGAACTGTGATCGTCAGATTTCAGCGAGCTAGCAGCTAGAATTCTTTAGCTACAAGTTAACATTGATTTTTTTGTTTTGTTTTGACCTTTGGTGATTTTCCTAGGGTTTTAAATCAGGGCCTACTATACTCTCATGGAAAATTTTTCTTCAGACCTAGCAGGCTGTAGAATTTGAGCCAAACCTTGATTATTCATGTTTATTTTTTAAATTTGGGTGCTGGTACTATGCCTTAAACTGAATGGCTGGTACTTCTCTCTGAAGTTTTTTTTTATTTTCTCAAGTCTACTGGGTGCTATTACTTGCAACATATGTCAAGTTTGGATTTGGCTTTGTTTTGCTTTTCCTGGGCTGGTCCTACTCCTTGAACTCAGGGCCTAGCCTCTAGCTTTTAAAAATTATAATTATTTCTTTTCTGTTTTGTGTGAGTCATGGGCCTTGAACTTGGCCTGGGTACTGTTCCTGAGCCCTTCAGCTCAAGCCTATTACCCTAGCTGGGAGTCAAGCCCCACTTCCCATTTTCTAGAGGGTAATTGGAGATAAGAGTCTCAGTCGTTTATTGCCTGGGCTGGCTTCAAATCTTGATCCTCAGATCTCAGCCTCCTGAGTAGCTAGGTTTACAGTCCTGAGCCCCATGCCCGGCAATATAATTATTTCTTTCATTTTTTCTTCTCTGTCTCTTTCTCTGTCTCTTCCTCACTCTGTCTCTCTCTCTGTCTCTCTCTGTCTCTCTCTCTCTCTCTCTCTCTCTCTCTCTCTCTCTCTCTCTCTCTCTCTCTCTCTCTCTCTCTCTCTCTTTCTCTTCTGTCTTCTGTTTTCTGTTTTTTTTCTTTTAATTGTACTGATATTAATGCTTTAACTTAGAGCCTGGTTGGGTTTTTTGTTGTTTTAAAATTTTTCTGAAGGCTTGCAGCTTTGACAATTTGAGAAATCACCCTCTTTCAGAGATGCTTTTTGAGAGGGAGAGTGGTTAATAGGAGATAGAGTCCCATGGAAATGAGACTCATCTCCAATTAACCAGTAGCAAGCAGGAAGCAGTAGAGCTCTAGCCTTGAGCCAGCATAGCAAATTCAAGCCTACCACTGCCACTCACTGGAAGAAGTCTCACCGACTTTTCTGCTCAGGCAGGCTGTTTGTTGGCAGACCTGGGAATTGAACACAGGGCCTGAGCACTTGAGCCACAGTACCACTTAGGATTGTGTGTGTGTGTGTGTGTGTGTGTGTGTGTGTGTGTGTGTGTGTGTGTCATGGGGCTTGAACTCTGGGCCTGGGTGCTATCCCTGAGCTCTTCAGCTCAAAGCTACCATCCTACCTCTTGAGCCACAATGGCACTTCTGGTTTTCTAATGGTTAATTGAAAGTAAGAGTCTCATGGTCTTTAGTGCCTGGTTTTTGAACCTCCACCTTCAGATCTCAGTCTCTTTAGTAGTTAGGATTATAAGCATGAGTCACCATGCTGGGCTTACCTAGGGATATATATATATATTTTTTCATGTATGTGGTACTGAGGAATCTATCCCAGATGCCACTAAGCTAAACTCCTGGCCCACAGGAGTTTCTCCTACTGGTAGAGTGCTTGCCTAGCATGCATGAAGACATGGGCTCTATTCCTCAGTACCACATACATAGAAAAAAAGCCAGAAGTGGTGCTGAGACTCAAGTGGTGGAACTCTAGCCTTGAGAAAGTCCAAGGATACTGTTCAGTCCTTGAGCTCAAGCCCAGGACTGGCAAAAAAAAATTTTTAATTGGCTCTTTTCCTTCACCTTCTTTTTCCATTTATTTTACATTTTCTGTCGTTTTTTTTTTGTTTGTTTATTTCAGGTCATCTGGTTTGTTGTTAGACTAACCACCCACGCTCATTTTTTGTTTATTTTTTAAACTCACAATTTGGAGGCTCGGGGCCTAGTGGTAGAGTGCTCCCCTAACATTCAGGAAGCCCTATCTTCAATTCCTCAATTCCACAAAGGAAAGCTGGAAGTGGTGCCTCCAGTTGTAAAGGGCTAGTCTTAAGGAAAGCCCAAGGACAGTGCCAGGCCTTGAGTTTAAGGCCCAGACAGATAAAGGCAAAAATGTAAAAAAAAAAAAAAAAAGTTTGGAGTCTCTGCAAATGTCAGCTACTGGCTTCCCCCCCCCCCCCCCCGCATTGTGTGGTTGGAACTAAGGGCCTGGGAACTGTCCCTGAGATTGTTTGCCCAAATTTGCACTTCACTCCATCACTTTGTAACACAGTGCAACTTCTAGTGTTTGAGTGGTTAATTGGAAGTAAGAGTCTCACAAGAAATTTTCTGTCCAGGCTGGCTTTGAACCACGATCCTCAGATTGCAGCCCCTTAATAGCCAAGATTACAGGTGTGAGGCATTGGTGTCTGCCCTGGCACTTTAAAAAAATTGTTTGTTAGTTTTCAGTTCTTATGCTAGGTCTTGAACTTTGGGCCTGAACATAATCCAGACATCATTTCTTTTTCCTCCCCCCCAAAGCTAGTTGGTATACATTAGAGGCAAAACTCAACTTTAGGATCTTTTTTTTTTTTTGTATTGGTGCTGGTATGTAGTGTTTGATTCTCCAAGAGGATGATTGTGTTTTTCTTTTTTCATATATATTTATTGTTATTAATAGAAGGGTTACATTATATTCACCAGATTGAAGGTGCATTACTTAACATACATTGAAACCCTTTCTCATGTCTTGGTCCCCATATCCCTCCCCCCACCCCCTGTCTTTTGCTTTCCTTTTTTTGTTTTTTTTTTTGTTTTTATTTCAAGGCTCACAACTGTTGGAGACCATTGCTTTCAGCCTCCTGAAGAAGTAAGATTATAAAATGGCACATGGCAACTCGCCAATGAGTCAGTACTTGCTGACCAGGAAGTTTCTTTGCATTGGTTGATTTGTTTCTTCCATGCTAGTGGATAGAATGTGATGGCTAGATTTGTTCCAGGTTTGTTTGCTGCTTGTACAGATGTCCTTTATTGTGATTGGCTGCTTAAGGATATAAACAGTGTAGGATTTCCAGGGAAGGGAAGAGAAAGGCAGGGAGAAGGAGAAAGTCAGAGAGAGAAGACGGGAAGAGAGAAATAAAAGACCTCTGTTGCAGATATTTGAGTCTGTGATCATTCTCAGTCTGCCTCTGAAGAGACCCGTCCTTGCAGCAGGCAGCGACACACAAGATTTTCTTTTTTCATCAAAGCTAGCAGAGAATAAAATTAGAGCTAAAATTGGACTCATGAGTTATTGTTTTCTTTTTTTTTTAATTCATGGCTCCCTGGCTCTTCTACTTAAGCCACAGCTCCACTTTTGCTTTTTTTATTATTATTATTTTGGTGGTTCATACGAGATAAGAGTGAAAACACAAGGGCACTACACAAAGTCTTGACATCTAAGGATCCCAGTTTGAAGCCAGCCTGGCACGAAAGTCCATGAGACTCTTATCTTCTTCAGAACAGAAATCAGTAGAGCACTAATCATGAACAAACACCCCAAATTGAAGCTCACCCTTGACAGGCACACACTAAAACAGCTGTCATGGACTTTCCTGCCCAGGCTAGCTTTAAACTATGACCTTGTGATTTCAGTGACTGGAGCAAGTAGGATATAGGCTTGAACCATGTTCTCAAAACATTCAGTGGCCCTTTGGTGTTTTCTCTTTTCACTCATTTTTTGTTTAGTTTTCTTTTTCTTTCTCCCCACTCCCCCCTTTTTTAAAATAATTTTTCAGGTACTCTACCTCATTGTCTTGGATTGTCCACTCTCCCTGAGGTTTTAATCTTTGCTTTGCTTTCTTCCCTCAAGGTTAGCAGGTTTACACCTGAAAACACAGACAAAAGTCAGTTTCTCTTTCTTTCTTCCTTCCTTCCTTTCTTTCTTTCTTCCTCTTTCTCTCTCTCTATTGCTTTTGCTCCTTTCTTTGTCTCTTCTCTTTTATTTTATCCTTCTTTCTTTTATTTATTTATTTTTTTTGTGTACCATGGGGTGTGAACTCTCGGCATGGGCATTGTCATTACCTCTTCAGCTCAAGGCTACCAACATACCCCTGAGCTTGCTGTGAGCCTTGATACTCAGATCTCAGCCTCATAAGTCATAAGTAGCAGAGATTACAGGTATGAGCTACTGTGCCTGGCACCTGGCCCTTGCTTGCTTGCTTCCTTTGGCTCTTTTGTATTTTTTTGCTTCTCTTTCGTTTTCTTTCTTTCTTCTCTTTGATTTTGTTTTTTTCTTTCCTTCTATTTGACTGCCTTCCTCCCTGCCCCCGTTCTTTCTTTTTTTCTTCCTTCCTTCCTTCCTTCCTTCCTTTCTTTTTCTTTCTTTCTTTCTTTTTTTCTTTCTTTCATTGTTTATGAGAGAAATAGTCTCATGTAAACATGGAGGTATTACATGGCTCTGAAATCTGAAGACTGTGGTTCAATGCCAACCTGGGTAGGAAGTATTAGAGCTCTAGTCATGAGAAAAAAAAGCATGCTCAAGCTCACCACTGCCACTCACTAAAACAAGTCTCATGGACTTTCCTGCCCAGGCTGGCTTTGAACCACAATCCTCTGATTTCAGTGAGCATAGCAAGTAGGATAAAAGCATGACACATGTTTTCAAATTCTTTTTTTGCCATATCTGGGGCTTGAACTCAGGGTCTGAGCACTGTCCAGGGCCATTCTCAAGGCAAGAGCTCTACCGCTTGAGCCATGACACTATTCCTGGCATTTTTTTCTATGTATGTAGTACTGAGGAATTGAACCTGGGTCTTTGTGCATTCTAGACAAGCACTCTACCATGAGGCCAAACCCTGGCCTATGTTTTCAAAATCTTCAATTGTCTCTTTGATATCTCCTCCTCTAACTTGCTATGGGTTGGCCTGTCTCCCTTAGGTTATTATCTTGCTTTGCTTTTTTTCCCTCCAGGCAAGCAGGATTCACACTTGGAACAAAAGTTAAAATTCAGACTTTGTTTAGTTCATTTGTTCTTGTTTGCTTGCTTGTTTGCCTGTCTGCGTGCATACATTCATTCTTTGTCTCTTTCTTTCTTTGCTTCCCTTTCTATTTCCTTCTCTCTGTTTCCTTCTCTCCTTTCTTGTCTCCCTGCATTCCACCTTCCTCCCTTCCTTCCTTTTCTTTCATTCTTTTTTCTTCCTTTCTTTCTTTCTCTATCTCCCTCCTTCCCTCCCTCCGCTCCCTCCCTCCCTCCTTCTCCTTCCTTCCTTTCTCTTCCTTCCTTTCTTTCTTTCTTTCTTTCTTTCTTTCTTTCTTTCTTTCTTTCTTTCTTTCTTTCTTTCTTTCTTTCGTCCTTTCTCTCTGTCTCTGTCTCTGTTTCTGTCTCTCTCACTCTCTTTCTTCCTTTTTCCCTTTCTTTCCTTTCTGTTCTTTGACGGTTTATAGAAAGGGTATCATGTGAACTTAGGGGCATTACAAAGGCTCTGAAATCTGAGGGTTGTTGTTCAAAGCCAGCCTGGGTAGGAAAATCCATGGGACTCTTATCCATAATCAACCACCAACAGACAGGAAGTACTAGAGCTCTAGCCATGAACAAAACAAGTTCAAGCCCACCACTGCCACTCACTAAAACAGGTCTCATGGACTTTCCTGCCCAGGCTGGCTTTGAACCACACTCCTCCTATCTCAGCATCCTTAGCAAGTAGGATTCCAGATGTGTGACATGATTTGAAAGTGTTTAATTGGCTCTCCTCTACTTTCCCCTTCCTTTTCATCTAGTTCACTATTTCTGTACATATATTTTTTGTAGTTTTTCAGTTTTATTGTTTCAGGACCTCTAGTATCTTGTTGGGATTAACCACTCTCCCTCAATTTCTTTTTTCAGTTTAGATGTTTTTGTTTTTGTTTTTTCCCCTCAGTATTTAGAGGCTATGCTTTTTGGGCCACAGTTCAACTACTGGCTTTGTTGTTTACCCCAATGTGGGGCTAGAACTTATGGTCTGAGCAGTATTCCTAAGTTCTTTTTGCTCAAAACTAGACACTCTATGACTTTGCTCAACAATGCAACTTCTGGGTTTTGAGTGGTGATTAGATATAAGTGAGTCACAGAGCATTTCTGGCTTGGGCGATGTATGAACCAGTACCCTCAGATCTCAGCCTCCCAAATGGTTAGTATTACACACATGAAGCACTTCTGCACTGCCTGGCTTTTGTAGTAGTTGTTGTTCCTGTGCTAGGGCTTGAACTCAGGGCCTGGTCACTGTCTTCCCCCAATTTTTGTTTTACCCTCAATGTTAACTGGGAGTGCCAATAGAGCCAAAACTACACTTAGGAGTTGGGTGAGGTCTTTTGTTTATTTGTTTTTAAATTCAAGGTAGCATGCTGCATTACAGGAACCATAGGTCAAGTGTGGCCTTTTTATTACTTTGGTGATTCATAGGAGATAAAAGTGCACTGGAAACACAAGGGCATTACACAGAGGCTTGACATCTGTGGACCAAGGTTCAAAGCCAGCCCAGGCACAAAAGAACTTAAGACTCTTATCTCCAATCAACCCCTAGAAAATGGCAAGTGAGGCTTGGCTCAGTTGTAGAGACTTGACCTGAAGAACTCAGGGACAACACTCAGGCCAAGTTAAAGTCCCATGACTCATCAAAAAAAAAAAAGTCTCTCGGTCTAATGTCGCAAGATTGGCCTAGTGGTAAATTGGTTGCCTAGCATGCACAAAGGTACACATTCCTTGGTACCAGATGCATAGAAAAAGCTGGAAATGGTGCTGTGTTTCAAGTGGTAGAGCTCCAGCCTTGAAAAGGCCCAAGGATAGTGCTCAGGCACTTACAGAAATTTTCCTGCTTTGGCTGGCTTTTAACCAGTCTCCTAAGTAGCTAGGATTACACTCAGGAAGGACTGCTGCCCTTCCTGGATCATTTTTGTTGTTGTTGTTTTCATTTCGGTGCTAGGGCTAAAACCCAGGTCCTGGTCTCTGCACAAAATAATTTTTTGGTTCAGTGTTTCAGGGAGCACCATTAGAGCAAAATGGACTTATGAGTTTGTTTTCAATTCAAGGCTCCCTAGGTCTACAACATAAGGCATAGTTCAACTTCTGTCTTTTAATTTTTTGGTGGTTCATAGGATATAAGTGTGCCATGGAAACACAAGGGCACTGCAGAGGCTTGATATTTTAGGTGGGTGGTTTGAAGCCAGTCTGGTCAGGAGAGTCCATGAGATCCTTATCTCCAATAAACCACCCAGAAACAGAAGGTAGTAGAGCTTTAATTAGGAACAAATCACCAATCAGTTTAAGTTCACTATTGGCAGGCCAGATCATGGATTCCTGCCCAGGGTGGCTTTGAACCACAATCCTATGATCTCAGTGAACTGAGCAAGAATAGGATATAAGCATAAAGGATGTTTTCAAAATTTTGAGTTGTCTCTTTGATATCTTCTCTTTCCTTTTAATTCACTTTTTGTTCCTTTTTTTGTGGGTCATGGGGCTTAAACTTAGACTGGACACTGTCCCTGAGCTCTTCAGCTCAAGGCTACTGCCCTACCCTGAGGCAAGCCCCATTTCTTCTTTTTGTAGAAGTTAATTGGAGATAAGAGTCTCAGGTCCTTTTATGTCCTGGCTGGTTTGAACTTGGATCCTCAGATCTCTGCCTCCTGAACAGCAAGGATTAAAGGCACGAGCCATCTCACCCAGCTTTTGTTGTTGTTGCTTTAATTCAGATTCTCTAACTTATTATGGATTCGTCAGTCTCCCTGAAGTTATTATCTTTGCTTTGCTTTTTTACCTTCAGTCTAGGAGGATTCACACCAACAAAAGTTCAACTTCAGACTTTGTTTATTTTATTTGTTCTCTTCTTGTTTGCCTGCATGCTTGCCTGCCTGCTTGCTTACATTTTCTCTTTGACCCTTTCATTCTTTGCTTCTTTTTCCGTTTGCTACTTACTACAGCAATGGCTTGAGATGTAAGAAGCGGTTTGTTTCAGTGAGCTTCATAGAACAGTGATTACTAATTTCAGTGAGACTAAAAGGGGTCAGTCATGATCCCTGTTGTCTTCCAGAACTTCTTCCTATTAATGATCAGTACTAAATATGTCAGCCGTGCATAGGAAGCGAAATCTCTGTGTGATTTTGAAAGGGGGCATTTAATTTTTATTTTTCTCTTGTGTGGAGACTATCAACCTTATTCAGTTACTGAGTGAAATCATCAGGCTATAATAGAGTAAAAAGACAAATGACAGAATTCAATGGCTTGATTTTGATTTCTTAAGTATGTGACAATGAATTTATTGCACCTCCTTCGTAATAAATATGCTCCAAGATGCTTCTGAGGCTTAATTTGTTGCTTTCAAAAATACTAAATGATGTTTCTTCCAATACCTACTACAAGTGTTATAAACACCTGCTCTTTAATTCCACCCATTTGGAATATTGTTGTCTTTTTCCTATTTCTCTGCTTTGTTTCTACATGTAAGCTGCCCTAACCCATGAATCAGTTCAGGTCAAATGTTGGGACATGGCTGCCCTCACTTCCTTTGGTGGGTTTGCATATAGCCTGGCTGTCCCTCCTATGCATAGGCTATTTGGCCATCAGCACTGGGGATGGCATGATGCATGCATGGAATACACTCTCCTTAAAGAGCAATTATGATGTAAAAATTTTCAAGATTCCAAATCCACAATTGCCCAGATAAGGATGCTTTCTTTCTCCTTCTATTGTTTTTTCTAATTTTCTTTCTTTCTCTTTCTTAGTGGTGCAGTTAGTACTCTGAGTCTGTGCCCTGTACCTGAGCCCTTCAGCCCAAGTTTAATACTCTACCATTTTCTAGTGGTTCACTGGAGATGTGTCTCATGGACTTTCATGCCTGAGCTGACTAGCACCCGTGATTCCAGCCTGCTGAGGAGCTTGGATTAGGCATGAGACTCTGGCCAGGATGTTTTTTTTTGGGGGGGTGCGTCAGTCATGGGGCTTAATCTCTGGGCATAGGTGCTGCCCCTGAGCTCTTAATCTCAAGGCTTGTCCTCTACCATTTTGAGCCATTTTGAGTGGGGCGTGGTTCGAGGGTAGAGCAGTAGCCTAGAGCTGAAGAACTCAGTGATAGCGCCCAAGCCAAGTTCTAGCCCCGTGACTCAGAAAAAAAAATTGAAAATGAAGGCTCTTTGCCAAACTCATTCTACAAAGCCTATAAAATCCTCATCCCCAAACCAGACAAAGATCCATTAAAGAAAGAAACTTTAGACCCATTTCCTTGATGAATATTGATACAAAACTTCTCAACAAAATACTGGCCAACCATCCACAAAACTCATCAAAAAAAATTATACACTATGATCAAACAGGATTCATCACAGGGAGCAAAGCTGGTTCAACATATGCAAATCAATTAATATAATTCAACACATCAACAAGAGCAAGGACAAAAATCACATGATTTTCTCAATAGGTGCAGAAAAGGCATTTGACAAGATCCAACACCCCTTTATATTAAAGCTCTGGAGAAACTAGGAATCCATGGAACATTCCTCAATATAATAAAGGCTGTGTATGACAAACCCACAGCGAGTATTATCCTTAATGGCAAAAAGCTAAAGCCATTCCCTCTAAAATCAGGAATGAGAAAAGGATGCCCATTCTCTCCACTCATAGTATTAGAATTCCTACCCAGTGCAATAATTCAAGAAGCAAGCATAAAAGGGATCCAAATAGGGAAAGAGGAAGAAAAACTTTCCGTCTTTGCAGATGACATGATTCTGTATTTAAAGAATCCTATAGACTGTACTCTCAAGCTCCTTGAGCTGATTCAAAACTTTGGAAGGGTAGCAGGATATAAAATTAACCCTCAAAAATCAACCTTTTTCCTCCACGCCAACAGTGAGAAGAATGAGGCAACAATCAGGAAACTCCTTTCACAATAGCCTCAAAGAAAATAAAGTACATAGGAATTACCTTAACTAAGAATGTAAAGGGCCTTTTTGACAAAAAATTTAAAACTCTGAAAAAGGAAATTAAAGCAGAACAAAGGAAATGGAAAAACCTCCCATGCTCCTGGACTGGAAGAATCAACACCGTGAAAATGACAGTCTTGCCAAGGGATATCTACAAATTCAATGCAATACCCATCAATATCCCAATATCATTCTTTAAATAAATAGAAGAGGCAATCCAAAATTTCATATGGAATAATAAAAGACCCCGTATAGCAAAAACACTTCTTAGCAGAAAGAACAGTGCAAGAGGAATTTCAGTACCAAACTTTAGACTCTATTACAGAGCTATAATTATCAAAACAGACTGATACTGTCCCAAGAACAGGCCTGAAGACAATGGAATAGAACTGAAGACCCAGATCTTAAACCACAGACCTATGGTCAACTAATCTTTGACAAGGGAGCCAAAAAAAATAGAATGGAATATAGACAGCCTCTCCAACAAGTTGTGCTGGCAGAACTGGTTAAGCACCTGCAGAAAACTAAAGTTGGATAATTCTTTGTCACCCTGCACTAGAATTAACTCCAAATGGATCAAAGACCTAGAGGTAAAAGCTAACACAGTGAAAACTTTACAAGAAGGAATAGGAGATACACTAGGCCTCTTTGGCACAGGTCGAAACTTTCTTAATAAGGACCAAGAATCACAACAAATCAGAGAAAGGCTGGATAAGTGGGACTGCATTAAACTGTGGAGCTTTTGTATGGCAAAGGACATAGCTAGTAAATTAATTAGGAAGCCTACAGAGTGGGAGAAGATCTTCACCAACCAAACAATGGACAAAGGCCTCCTATCTAAAATATATCAACAGCTCAAAAAATTAAATCACTCCAAAACTAATCTCCAAAGTAACAACCATCCCATTAAAAGATGGGCCAAAGACTTAAAGAGAGTCTTCTCTGAAGAAGAATCAAAATGGCCTATAGACACATGAAGAAATGCTCAACATCTCTGGTCATAAAAGAAATGCAAATCAAAACAACTCTAAGATTCCACCTCACTCCAGTTAAAATGGCCAGGATCAAGAAAACTAATAACATGCTGGAGGGGATGTGGCCAGGAAGGGTCACTACAACACTATTGGTGGGAGTGCAAAGTAGTTCAACCACTATGGAAAGCATTATGGCAGTGCCTCAAAAAGCTAAACATAGAACTCCCCTATGACCCAGCAATCCCACTACTTGGCATTTACCCAACCTCCAGAAGCACTCTACCACTAGGCCATACTCCCAGCCTAAGAATGTCAGACTTGTGGGACTCTTATCTCCAGTTAACCACTAGAAAACCAGAAGTGGTGCTGTGGCTCCAGGGGCAGGGTGGTAGCCTTGAGCTGAAAACCTTGGGAACAGCACCCAGGCCCAGATTTCAAGCACCACAAATGCCAAAAAAAAAGAGCAAGAAATTAAATCTCAAGGCATATTGGAGAATATTTATTTCCAAGGAGATGCAATAAATCCAGAGTCCTATACTTGAGAAATCAGAACGTAACCCTTATCCTGAATCATTTAATTCTGTCCATTGTCTTTTTGCTCTGTTATAGCTATGATGATTTCATTAAGCCAATTAAGTGAAAATGATAGCCTTAACTCAAGAGAAAAATAACAATTAAAGGGCTCCTCTCTATTCAAACAGGACTGACAAAATTTACCTTCAATTCTACATTGAATTAGAGGGTATCCAGGGCATGTTTGGTGGCAGCATAAATCCCTTGCTAGTGAGAAACAAGGCCTATATCTTCTCAATAGGGAATTCTCAGTAAACTCTGTTTATTAAGTAGCCATAATAACTCTCTTCGATGAGAAATGTCACTATTCAATCTTGTTTTGTTTTGTCTGTTGTGGGCCTTGAACTCAGGTTCTGGGTGCCATTCTTAAGTCTCTTTGTGCACAAGGCTCTACCAATTCAGCCACAGCTCTACTTCTGGCTCTTTCTAAGGAGATAAGAGTCTCAGGAACTTTTCTGCCCTGATGGCTTTGAACCATGATTCTCATATCTCAGCCTCCTGACTAGCTAGGATTACAGGTGTGAATTACCAGGAGCAGATGTCTGTGAGACACTTACCTTCCAAGAAATGTAACGGTTACCAGCCAAGAAAGCTGGATGTGGAGCTGTGGCTAAAGTAGTAATGTGCTAGCCTTGTGTGCATAAACAGAAGAAACAAACTCGCAGCCTATCTATGAAATTCTTATCTCACATTTATTAGCAAGAAGTCATACCTGGAATCTGTGACTCAAGTCGTAGAATGCCAGACTTGACATAAAAAAAATGCTAAGCATCAGTGTCCAGATCCTAAGTTCAACAGATTCAAGCCACACAATTCACACACACACACACACACACACACACACACACACACACACACACACACACACACATGAAAGTGTGTCTGTGAAAGGTGCCATTGAAGGCAAGACGTGTAGGATGAAGGAACCTGCTGGTCAGGGAAGGGATTGCTGAAGCAAATTCCTGATCTACTTCCTAACATGGGGACAAAATGTTTATTTTCATTTGTGTGTGTGTGTGTGTGTGTGTGTGTGTGTGTGTGTGTGTGTGTGTGTATGTCTACTAGTACTGGGGCTTGAACTCGGTTGTCTGATGCCAAAAGCTTGATTTCTTCCTGCAAGGCAGATGGCTCTACCACTTCAGCCAAACATCCACTTTGTCTTTCCTAGTTCATTGGAGATAGGTGCCTGTCAACTTTTTCTGCCCAGGCTGCATTTTAATGTTGTGTCCAGATTTCGGGGTCCCCAAAGACCACCAAAGGGGCGGAATCTGATATAAGAGAATGAGAGTCTTTATTGCAAGCTTAAGCCTCGACTCACAACAAAAGAGGACCAAGTGGGTCTGAGTTGAGAGTCCTGACTTCCTGTTGTACAAGGCTTTTATAGGGTTCTGGAGGCTTTCCAAGCATAGTCATACGTTGGAGCAAATCATTACACACTGTGGGACAAATGGCTGGAAGCGATTTGTTAGCTCAAAGGGTTGACATATTATGAATTGATTGGCTCCTGCTAGGGGATACATGCCGTTCGTGTGGTTTGTGCTAGAGGATACATGCTGATCTCCAGGGAAGGTTGTCAGGATCACTTATCTCATCTTATCCTGGAGTCTTAAATCACTGGGGGTGGATATTACAGAGGGAGTTGTCTGGAATTTACTGTTTTCCTTGAAGCTGCTACCTCTGCTGGTTTAGAATTGCATCAGAGTGACTATCTGACAGGGCCTGCTTAAAAATAACTCTTTACTGAAGTTGATAGAACTTCAAAATTAATTTATCCTTCTCATAAACAGGGCTCCTCAGATCTCAGCCTCTAAAATTACAGGCATGAGCCACTGACGCCCCATTTGAAGGCCTAGGACACTGAGCTCCCTGGGTCAAATCGGGTCTTGGCATCCTCATGCCAGGACAAAGCAATTGAGGAACACTAGACCCCAAGTGCTGGGCTGCTGGGGCCTACCGGCAGCAAATTGGGGTTCCTGAAATAGGGGGCAGGGACTGGAAAAAATAGAAGAGAAACAAAAACATTGGGTCTGGGAAGTCTGCAGCCCAGGCAAAAACTGCCCCTCCTTTATTGTCAACTCCAGGCTTATATTCCTTCTTGAAACCAGGGAACTTCCAGCTGTTACATTCATATGGTAAATCTCAGGTCATTTAAACAGAATAAGGCCATAAAACAATAAGACAATAAAGCCCTTGTCTGATGCAAATCAAGGTACAATTTGATTCCACTCTGGCTCCCAACACTAGGCATCAGAGGGGCTGCAGCATTTCTGGAAAGACAGAGGAGCTCAACTCTCCGCAGCAGAAGCAACAGAAGCAGAGGAGTGCAGAATTGAATCCTAGCATCCGCAGGAACCACAATAAAGTGAACCCCATCCACCAGTTGCCCAGAAGCACCAGCTAGTGCCCAACAAACCAACTAGAGCACTTTCTCACCACCCCTTAGGCAAGGGGGAGCCAAGGAGGAATGGGACTCATCATTGCGGCCAGAGAGGAGGAGATCGGTTGTCGGATTCATTAGCTCACACCCGGATAGGCTGTAACACTCCACAGTAAGGCGGATATAGGGAGATGCAGGATTTTCCTAACAAGTGAGGAAGAGGGAATTGGGGTCTAGTGTCTCCCCGGTGCCCAACATTGGCATTGGTGGGGGTGACTCACCCCCTGGATATAACTTAGTGGTAGAGTCTGGTTTCCTGCCATCAAGGGGCAGAAGTGTGAGAAAGTTGAAGCAGGGCCTGGACCAGAAGAGTTAGTAAGCAGAGTTGGGACCACCGCCACTGCCACCACTACCCCGGGACCCTGAGCACAGATGGGCCTGGAGCTGGGAGCGGAGCTTGGAGGGATGCATAGTCTCTGACACAGGGGAAGGAGAAGCAGTTCCTGAAGGTGGTGGCTGTGGAACTGAAGTCCCTGGGCTTCCTGCCCTAGGTTGGGCTGGCTGTGTGTTTCTTTGGGAGAGGAGCAGTCCTGAGTGAAGCTGCTGTTCCCAGCTGCCTGATGGGTGAGTGCCTTGCATGCCTTGGGGCTGGACTTTGCTCTTCCTTTCCTGCCTGCTTTAGCTCTGAACCTTCTGCTCCTTCCCACCCCTCCTTCTCCTCAGTGGCAGTTCTGAGTCAGTGCTTCTCCCCTCCCCCTTTTTGGCCTAATGGGGTAAGTTGAGATCACCCCCCCTCCAGGACAGGAATTTGTCTCCTTGGTAAGGGTCAGAATGAGAACCCAGGGCCCTTGGCACTGTGGCTCAAGGAGTAGAGCACTAGCCTTGAGCTGAAGAGCTGAAGAACAAGGCCAAGACCCACAGTTCAAGTCCCATGACTGACCAAAAAAGAAACAAAGTTGCTTCTGCAGGTGTCTCCCACAAATAATAAGACCTGACAATGCACTGATATTTATGGTTCATGTCAGTAAATCAATCTGAAAACACAGTGGAACCACAGAAATGGGTAAGTTTAAGCTCTAAAAGATCCTCAGGTTTGGGCATTTAAAGGACATTTTTTTTCTACCAGTCCTGGGCATTGAACACAAAGTCTGAGTACTGTGCTAGGGCTATCTCAAGACTGGAGCTCTACCATGTGAGCCACGGCACCACTACCTTTTTTTTATGTATGTGTTACTGAGGCCTACCCCTAAGCAAATTCCTGAGCCCCTAACAGGCTTGCTTGCTTGCTTGCTTGCTTTCTTTCTTTCTTTCTTTCTTTCTTTCTTTCTTTCTTTCTTTCTTTCTTTCTTTCTTTCTTTCCTTATTTATTTATTTATTTTGTGGGTCTTGGGGCTTGAACTGGGCCTGTGCCCAGTCCCTCAACTCTTCAGTTGCAGGCTAATACCCACTCTTGAACCACAGCCTTACTTCCTGTTTTCTAGAGGATAAATGGAGATAAGAGTCTCAGGTTCTTTTGTGGATAAATGGAGATAAGAGTCTCAGGATCTTATGTGCCTGGACCACCTTTGAACCTTCCTCCTAAGTTTTCAGGCACCTGAGTAGCCTGGATGACTGGTGTGAGCCACCTGGACTGATCTTAACAAGTGTGTGTGTGTGTGTGTGTGTGTGTGTGTGTGTGTGTGTGTGTGTGTATGTATGTATGTATTTGTCGCTTAGGGTGCACTGAAACTCTGGGCTGAATGCTATTCTTAAAATCTTCAACTCAAGGCTATCGCCCTGCTCTTGGCCCTAAGCTCTTCAGTTCTAGGCTACTACCCTACCCCTGGAGCCACAGCACCACTTCTGGTTTTCTAGTTATAATTGGACATAAGAATCTTTTGGTCTTCAGTGCCCAGGATGGCTTTGTAGCATGATGCTCAGATCTCAGCTCTTGGGACCTAGGATTACTGGCAGGAGCCACCCCACCAGGCATTAAGGATCTGTTTGATTTGCAAATTGAGATCTGGTATTTTAAGATGCAAAGCTGTGGTTATTGGCTTAGATAAAAGGCAACAGGACATTTGGGTTTCTTTGTTTGGCTACAATATTGGGACAAGTATTAGAAAGTTAAATTGGAAAGTCTATTATTTTCAGAAGCTTTGTTCTGTCTAAAACCACTTGGGTATTGAAGTATCAAGAGAAAGGGACAGGGAAAACCTAGGAGAAGTCCATTCATGGTGGAAGACAATAAATAAGCTGGCATAAAGATGCTTCTCCTAAACCTACTGAGATGGGCAGAGTGGATCATCTTCATCCTGTCTCTTTTCCTTGAAGACTGACACTGGAAATCTAATGTGGATGATGTGATTGGTATTTCTAAAAATTTCTCCTTAGGAAACTTTAAAAGAGGGTTAAAGTTTTATCTGAGTGATATAATTTGGTTTCAATATTATTTTGTAATTGTTTGCAGTTTTAAAAAAGAGGCACATGATAAGCCTGGATTTCTTGGTACAGTGCTGGTACTTATTTTTTTTTTTGGTGGGTCATGGGGCTTGAATTTACCCTGGAAACTGTCCCTTAGCTATACAGCTCAAGGCTACCACCCTACCCTAGAGCCAAGCTCCACTTCCCATATTCTAGAGATTAATTGGAGATAAAAGTCTTAGGTCCTTTTGTACCTGGGCTGGCTTTGGACCTCCATTTCACCCTCCGGGGTACCTAGGATTGCAGGCTAGAGCCTTGTGGCCACCTGCCTGGCTGGTGCTTATACTTCTCACATTAAGGAAAAATAGTCATTTCAAGCTGGGTACTTAGGTTCTTGACTGTAATCCTAACTACTCCGGAAGGGAAGATTGGCTCAAGGGTAGGACGTTACCCTTGAGCTGAAGAGTTTAAGAACAACACCCAGGTGCAGGGTTAGGGCAGTAGCCTTGAACTGAAAGGCTGAGGGGCAGTGCCTTGTTGCTCAGCCAGCAACCTTGTCAGTGGATTGAGATAAGAAATTGCCTAGGGCCGGGAGTTTGGCCTAGTGGTTAAAGTGCTTGCCTAGCATGCATGAAGACCCGGGTTCGATTCCTCCGTACCACATACATAGAAAAAAGCCAGAAGTGGTGCTGAGGCACAAGTGGTAGAGCTCTAGCCTTGAGAAAGTCCAAGGACAGTGCTCAGGCCCTGAGCTCAAGCCCAGGACTGGCAAAAAAAAAAAAGAAATTGCCTAAAACTGCTACCAACTCCGAGGTTTCTTCACAGAAGCACGAAACTAAGAGTGCTTTTCCTCTACAATAACCTAGCAATGATGTAATCTTGCAGATTACTGTTTTGTGATTCAGAAAGAAAAATTGGAACTTAGGCATTCAGCATTAAAAGAGATGTAATATTAATAAAAAATGTTATGCATTAGGGTAGTTTTGTTGTTCAAATACTTGGGATCAAACCTAGAATCTCTGGTGAGGAAGTGCCGGGGCCAGCCGGCAGCAAACCAGGGTTCGCAGATTGGGATTCCTGAAATAGGGGGCAAGGACTAGGAAAAAATAGAAGAGAAACAGACACACCGGGTCGGGGATGTCTGCAGCCCAGGTAAAGACTGCCCCGTTTATTGTCAACTCCAGGCTTATATCCCTTCTTGAAACCAGGGAACTTCCAGCTGTTACATTCATATGGTAAATCTCAGGTAATTTAAACAGAATAAGGCCATAAAACAATAAGACAATAAAGCCATGGTCTGATGCAAATCAAGGTACAATTTGATTCTACTCTGGCTCCCAACAAGGAAGTGCTTCATCTGTCTTTGAGTTTTGGTCTTCCTATGTTACCCGAGTTAGCCTTCATGTTCTGGGCTTCAATGATCCTCCCTGCTCAGCATTACAAGTTGTCAGACCTACAGTTGTACCACTGTGTTCTGCCAGATTAGGCTTATATGGAATATATACATTTTCCCTAAGCTTTCTAGGAAGCTTTGACTGGGAATTTTGGAATTCTCTATGAAAGTTGCACTATCAATGAAAAAACTTTGTTGTCCCAAATGATGGCTGACTATTCCTGAGTGTGAGGCAAATGCCAGAAGGCAGGCCCAAGCCTGACTTCTAGAAGTGGCCCGCTTGTCTGCTCCCACAATAATGGTTTGGGAGACGAAAGATTTATTCCATAGTGTAATGGAAAAGGTCTGGGAAGACAGTCTGTGGTCTGTAGCCTAGAGTTACTGAGAGGAACTTTTAGGATCAGAGAAGAGGTAGGAATTACAATCAAGTTAGGGCCTGCAAAACAGACAAACAGAAACAGCCTGGTTTGGAGCAAGCAATGAAGCTTCACATCTACAAAAACCTCCTCTAAAGTTCACTCCTCTACTGACACTCACTTTCACACTTTTTCATTTCCCCCCTCCCTCAACCACTACCTGTTTTGAACAGCAATGGAGATGATGTAGTATGCTAAAAACAAACCAAACAAAGCCAAAATCCCGTGGGTAACTTTTCACTCTTTTTCATTTTTGTCACTTCTGGCACTTGAACACAGGACCTGAGCACTCTCCTTAAACATTCTCAAGGCTACAGCGCTACCACTTAGGCCATGGCAACACTTCTACCTTTTTCTATGTATGTGGTAATGAGGAAACCAACCTAGGTCTTCACGCATGGTAGACAAGCATTCTAGCACTAGGCCAAACTCCCCGCCCTAAAACAAATTATACTTCTTTCTTTCTTTCTTTCTTTCTTTCTTTCTTTCTTTCTTTCTTTCTTTCTTCCTTCCTTCCTTCCTTCCTTCCTTCCTTCCTTCCTTTCCTTTTTTTTCTAGTCCTGGGCTTGAGCTCAGGGTCTGAGCACTGTCCTTAAACATTCTCAAGGCTAGAGCTCTACCACTTGAGCCTTAGCACCACTTCTGGCTTTTTTCTATGTATGTGGTACTGAGGAATCGAACCCAGTTCTTCATGCATGCTAGGCAAGCACTCTACCACTAGTCCAAACTCCTGGACCCATCCTTTTTTTTTTTGGTGGGTCATGGGCCCTGTCCCTGAGCTCTTCATCTCAAAGCTACTCCCCTACCTTCCCCTTGAACCACAGCCCCACTTCGTGTCTTCTAGTTTTTAAATGGAGATAAGAGTCTCATTTCTTTCGTGCCCAGGCTGCTTTGTACAGTAATCCTCAGTTCTCAGCCTCCTGAGTAGCTAGGATTACAGGAGTGAGCCACTGCAATTGAAAACTTGAGATTAGAAGGAGGGATATTCAGTTACTAATGTGTATGAGAACAGTCTAAATCCTAAATCAAGAAGTCCAGTTTAACCTGCTTGACCGCCTGCATATGGTGTTTACCTTTTGAAAGTTTAGTCCCACTGAAGCTTGGTGCTGTTACCAACCCGTCCCAAGACAGAGAGCAGTCTCTGTGCAGCTATTAAAATGACTCCTGTGGCAGTAGTTTGGCCTAGTTGTAGAGTGCTTGCCTAGTATGCACAAAGTCCTGGGTTTGATTCATTGGTACCACATACATAGTAAAAAAGCTGCAATTGGTGCTAAGGCTCAAATGGTTGAGCTCTAGTCTTGAGAAAGTCCAAGGACAGTGCTCAGTCCCTGAGCTCAAGCTCAGGACTAGCAAAATAAAATAACTCCTAACTCTATCTACGGACTTTAATTCTGTGGGTTTGAATACCTCCCAAATGGCTTGGGTTTAATGTAAGAAATCATCCCATCCTGCAATCATGACATTTCTGGTCTCAATCATTGTGAATACTTAGACATAGCATTAATTTAGAAATAGTTTATACAACACTGAGGAGTATTTTCACTAATAACTAGTTTTAGTGAAGGATTAATGTTTTCATTGCTTTTGGTTATGGAATTATTTTTGTCGGGACAATAGTTCTACAAATTGTATGTATATTTAGAATTTGCTTTTATGAAACCTATCTCCAGTGCACTGGGGATTCATCTTTTGTGGAGAGTAAATGTTCTACCTGAGACATTAAAGGTTCTTTTTTTCCATAAGAAGGATTTATGCTTTTCCAACCCATGTATAATTTTGTGTGTGGGGGGGAGGACTTGAACTCTGCGCCTAGGCATTGTCCCTGAGCTCTTTAGCTCAAGGATACCACCTTACCCCTTGAGCCAGAGCCCTACTTCTGGTTTTCCAGTGGTTAATTGGAGGTAAGAGCCTCATGGGCTGTCTTTGAACCACAGTCCTCAGGTCTCACCCTCCTCAGTAGCTTAGATCACAGGCATGAGCCACTGCACCTAGATTAGTTTTTAGTAGAAAAATGTGGGGCAAAATCACCCGGGTTCTTTCTTGACCACTTCATTTGCCTTCTCTCACAGCCATGCTTCCAGGATCATCTGTTCATTGTCAACGGCAGGAAAGAATGAAAGAATCTCTGGTGAGTTGCTTTCTTATTTCTTACTTTGTTTTTTGCATTGTAGTTTATTCATCTGAGGGTGTCCAAGAATTAAAAACAGAAAAACAGATTCAGCTTTGTGAACATGTTCATAAGTCAGATAAAGGTAGTTTGTGGATTTAGCAGATTAGAACATCGTACATTCTAAGTTGTGGGCAGATTTTCTTGTTTGTTTCTTGTTTTTCTAATATGAGAAAAAGTAGTCACACATGTTATGTAATTCAATGACACTTAGGAAGAAACTTCACATGGATGGTAACGTTTCACTATCAACATATCTGAGATGAGATCCTTACGCCTAGCATTAAAATATGTTACTAAAGTTGAAATGCCATTACTGAAATAGTGTGGTCAAACACAACTTCAGCTATTCTGGAGAAATGAATTAGCTATTTGTCCTTAAATTATTCTCTATACAGGCTTCTTGAAATCCTTTGTGGTCTTTGTTTACTTGAAAGTTAAGCTTCCTTTGATACAGTTTATAGTGTTTATAGAAAACTGTCTTTCCCCCTTTCTTGTGATTAATTGCATATAAGATCTAGAGATTGATTGAAGATAAGGAATCCCACTTCCAATTTTCTACTGATTGATTGGAGATGAGTCTCAGATTCTTTAGTACCCAGGCTGGCTATGAACTGTGATTCCCAGATCTCAGCCTGATGAATAGCAGGGATAACATGGCTAAGTATTAACAAAAATTTTATTAAGAAATATTTTATGCAGTTCTCAGCTATATTCTTTATTGTACCAGGCAGGCAATGTTCACAAAAGTCTGTGCTAGCATTTCTATTGCTAGGAAGGAAGTGTCAAGATAACAATGATCAGCCTTAATCTTTGGATATTCAATAAAAAAACTTGATTACTCTAGCATGTTTTTGTGCTACTTACTTTTTTTTAGCATATTTTTATTTGGTACCTATTCAAATCTTTTTTTAATTGTAATTAATAAAAGAGTTACATGATATTTGCCATATAGAAGGTGCATTAATTCACATACATTGATACCCTTTCACATGTCTTGGTACCCTTTACCCTCCCCCCCACTGCCCCTAGTCAAATATTGTAAGGACTAAAACCATCATTATCTACCTTTTTGAATACTGCTGCTGTCTTTAACACTCAACTGAAAACTATTCTTTTTGAAGATCTAATGACCTGTTTTGTATTCCCTGTGATGTCCTGCCTGGTTTGATTGATTATGAGGGCACTTATCTATTTCTTTATTTAATATTTTTTTTTGCCATTTCTGTTGTTTGAACCTAGGGCCTGAGCACTGTCTTTTGCCTTTCTCAAAGATAGAACTGACCCACTTGAGCCACAGCTCTATGCCTGGCTTTTTTCTATGTATGTGCTACCAAGGAATTGGACCCAGGTCTTTGTGCATGCAAAGCAAGCACTGTACCACTAGGAATCTCCCAGCCCGATGAGGGCACCTTTTTAAGGGTAGCACTAAATGGCTTTTTCAGGGAGGTAGAATGTGAACATGGAGGAATTATTATTTGTTTACTTCATTGTTACCTTGATATGTATTGAATTTTATCAAAATGAGCTAAAACTACTCTTTCAGATGTCTACTTATATCTAATGTCATACCAGATTATTAACTCCTTAGAATTTTGATTTTGTCTCTATTGCTCATGCCAAAAATGTGTTCTGATGTATCAGGGAAACTTTGTATTTTCAATTCCTACTTAATACATGGGAAACTATGTCTATTTTTGAGGGTTTTTTTTTTCCTCCCACTCTGTGGATATCACAGAAAGCTCCAAATATTTTATGTAAGACAAAAACATACATGTATAAGAATGAACTTCCAGAATTGATGTGTTCCTGACTCAGGGCTAATTACTTGATGGAAATATGCCGTTGTAGGATATGTTGTCATTTGGTGATGTGGCTGTGGACTTCAGCTGTGAGGAGTGGCAGGACCTAAACATTGCTCAGAGGACCCTGTATAGAGATGTAATGCTGGAGAATTACAGCAACCTGGTGTCACTGGGTGAGCAATCTGGCAACATCAAATGATTTGTTTTTAGTGGGTAGGTGAAGTTTTTGTTTTTGTTTTCTAGTCGTTACTTGAAGATAAAGTCTCACAAACTTTTGAGCCTGCCCTGGCTTTGCACTGGCTCTGAACCTTAATCATCAGATCTCAGCCTCCTGAGTAGCTAGGATTACAGGTGTGAGCCACAGGAACCTTTCCTTCTTCTTTATTTTTTTCTATTTTTTTCCACTCATGGGGCTTGAACTCAGGGCCTGAGCCCTATCCTTGGGCTATTCCTCTAGGATAGCCCTCTACCACTTGAACTACAGCACCATTTCTGACTTTTCTATGTATGTAGTACCAATGAATCGAACCTGAATCCTCAGGAATGCTAGGTAAGCATTCTACCACTAAACCAAACTTCTAGGCCCAGTATCATTTTGTTCTAAGGAAAACTTCAACTTGATTATGTAATTCTTTTTTTTTTGTGGGACAAGGAGCTTGAACTCTGGGCCTGGGGGCTGTCCCAGAGACCTTTAGCTCAAGGAAACTGCCATATCCCTGGGCCTGGGTGCTGTCCCTGAGTTCTAAAGCTTAAGTCTTTCTCCCTATCTGGTAGCCACAGAACTACTTCCAGTTTTTTACTGATTAATTAGAGATAAGAGTATCTTGGTTTTGTAGTGCCTGAGCTGGTTTTGAAACTTGTTCCTCAGATCTCAGCTTCTTGAGTAGCTGGGATTACATGCATAAGCCACCATGCCTGGCAATTATCTTATTCTTGAGGTAATTTTATTCTCATTATTTAAGCATCCAAATTAGTATTTTGACAAAAATTATGAACTATGTTCCCTAAGAAGAGACTGTCTTCACAAGCCTAAGGTGATTTATTTTAGTTGAATATACAATCTAGAGTAGAATGTATATCACTATAGAAGTATGATCTAGGAATCACTAGTTGAAGTGTGTGTTCATAATCTAAACCTGGCACTGATGCATTGGTTCATGCTTGTAATCCTATCGAGGAGGCTAAAATCTGAGGTTTTCCTTTGAAACATCAATGCCAATCAAAAGCCTCATGAGATTCTTAGCTGCAATTAACCCCTCCAGAACTGAAAGTGGAGCTTCACTCAGACTGGAAGAATGCTACCCTGGATTAGAAGCTGAATTCAAGCCACACAAAGGGAAAAAGAAATCTAAAGCTAGGGAAAATTCAACCAGGTAGCCAGTGAGAAATGAGAAATAACATTTAGAAGCAACCTTGTGAACAAGATGTGTGAGAGGTTTCACCACAGATGACAAACCACGAGCAATAATTCTCCACTATTCCTTATCAACAGGGCATTGTTTTCCCAAACCTAAATTGATTGTAAACCTGGAGCAAGGTGCAGAACCATGGATAGGAGAAGTCTCAGAAAAGAATTTTACAGGTGAGTTAATGCATTTTTCATAGTGATGGTGGAGCCACAACCCAGTAGATAAATACATGTTGTGCAATACTGAGCAATAATATTCCTAGTTTCCCTGAGATCTGAGTGTGGCAGTGAATTAGGTGATCCTTCTCAAGACTTATGAATCAAGAATTCATATGGAGATATACTGAATTCTCTTTCTCATTGTGGAAATCCTTCTGAAGCAAAAACATTAGAGATATTGAAAATGAGATTTGATTTTCTTTATAACTAGGACAACACAGGTATAGTATAAAAAGGAATATGGCAGTGTTGTACCCTTTGATAAGGAAAATGGCTTATCAGTGGTGGACAGAGACTGTGATTCAGAATGAAAGATTTTAGAGTGGATGATTGACAATATCCTTCATCTTGCATGGTTCTGATGCTCAGGATTACCTGAAAAAGGATTTTGATTTAGACTTTGTCTAAGATTGATGAAAATGCACTTTAAAATTCCCACTGATACATAAAGTAATGGTTAGTGAGAAGTTAGTTCTGAAGAGATTCATGTATAAATCCTTCCTCTCAGGAACCATTCCCACTTAGGTGAAAAACAAGGGGATGGATAAAATATTCCCATGGTCTCTGAATCTATTAAATATTCCTGTTCCTCACCTAATGGTTGAGAACGAAAGCAGAAAAAAAATCATATTTTTAGAAAAAAACAGAAATAGCTTATTCCCCTATGATAAATCAAAATATCATTTGAAAAATACAACCACAAGCATAGTATAGACAAATTGTAAGTACTCAGTTTAAAACTACTAATTCATATTCAAATTATTTGAGTAACTGTTTCTTTCTCATATAAAAAGAGAAAAAACACAAAAAATAATATTTTCCACTCTAAAATATCAGTATTAGTTAATATGTTAGGAAGAAATATTTCTCATAAATCCATTAGTATTTTGGTGTTTTAAAGTTCTAATAGTTAGGAGGGGTGAAAATGTCTTTACCTTGACCTGACACAGTCAAGGCTCATGCATATAATCCTAGCTCCTCAAGAAGCTAATATCAGAGGATCCATAGTTCAAAGCCAGCCTGTGCATTAAAGGCCCTGAGACTCTTATCTTCAAATTAACCACTAGAAAACAGGACCTGGCACTATGTCTCCATGGGTAGGGTGGTCACCTTGAGCTACAGAGCCCAAGAACAGTGCCCAAGCCCACACTTCAAGCCCCACAACCAACCACACAAAAAAAGCTGGGTGTAGTGGCTCATACCTGTAATCCTAGGTACTAAGGAGGCTGAGGTCTGAGGATCAAGTTTCAAAGCCAACCTGGGCACAAAAGGAGATTCTTATTTCCAATTAACCTCTAGAAAATTGGAAGTGTGAGTAATAGGCCTATGGTTAGAGTGTTGCCTTGAGCACAAGAGGTCAGAGACAATGCCTAGGCCCAGGGGTGGGGTGGTAGCCTTCATCTGAAGAGCTCAGGGATGGCACCCAGGCCGAGTTCAAGCCTCATCACCCATAAAAAAATTTTTTTAAAGAAAATATCTTTACATTAAAGAATATTTGAATCTTAATGTTTCTTTTCATTATATTCACTTTAGATGTCCAAGAAATGGTAGACATAATTAAGACCTGCCAGCAAAATTCAGATGAATGTCTATGTGAAGTAACAGTCACGAATAGTTATACAGTGGAAGAAGGAGGGAGTTTAAAACGTAAGGCACAGCTGAGTAGGAAAAATCTGGATTCCTTAGGCATGAAGACTGAAGAATTCAGTGAGTATCAGAATATGCTCCTTTATAGTGAGCCTGATGATATACATGCTGCATACATGCCAGGTTTCTCTCCTGTAGTTGAAAAATCCTTCAGATATTCAGAGCATATTATACAAACAATTGAGTGTCCTAATGAGCTGCAGTATTTTGAATGTGGTGAAGAAGGGAATGTGTTAAACTCAGAGAGCATATTTTTAAAGCAGAATTGTTTTTTTGTGGGACAGTCTGACAATAACCATAATGAGCACAGAGAAAACTATGATCAGTCTACTCACCATAGCCACGCAGTATTTCAGAGAGGGAAGAAAAAACCTGAATGTACCAGATGTGGAAAAACATATACCCAGAAATCAGCTCTTAGAAGCCAGTGGAGGATTCCTACAAAAGAGCAGCCATATGAATGCAACAAATGTGCAAAGTCTTTCACCCAGAATACAGGCCTTAATAATCGTCAGAGAATGCACAAAGGAGAGAAACCTTACGGATGCAAAGAATGTGGAAAGTCTTTCACCAGGAAGGCATACCTTTCTATGCATCAGAGAATACACACAGGAGAGAAACCTTATACATGTAACAGGTGTGGAAAGAATTTCACCTGGAAGGATCGCCTTACTACCCATCAAAGAATACACACAGGAGAGAAACCTTATACATGTAACATGTGTGGAAAGAATTTCGCCCGAAAGGATCACCTTACTACCCATCAAAGAATACACACAGGAGAGAAACCTTATACATGTACCATATGTGGAAAGTCTTTCACCCAGAAGGAAAACCTTACTACCCATCACAGAGTCGTACATACAGGGGAGAAACCTTACACATGTACCATGTGTGGTAAGTCTTTCAGTCAGAAATCAAACCTTACTGCTCATCAGAAAAGACACACAGGAAAGAAACCTGATACATGTAATACGTGTGGAAAGTCATTCACCAGGAAAATAGACCTGACTCTCCATCAGAGAACACACAGGAGAAAAACCACACAAATGTAAGAGATGTGGAAAGTCTTTCAGAAAGAAGTCAAACTTCATTTTGCATGAGAGAGCACATTCAGGAGAGAAACCTATTTTTTTTCCTGTTTATCTGTTGGCTTGAACTTCCAATTTTCTGGTAGTTAATTGGATATGAGTCTTATGGACTTTTTGTGCTGGGAATTGCTTTGAATTGCAATCCTCAGATCAAAGCCTACTGAATGGCTAGGATTACAGGCATGTGCAACCAGAACCCATCAATTTATTTCAAGAAGTCATACTTCAGTTTGCATCAGAAAACACACAGGAGAGAATTTGTATGAATGGAAAAACTGTGGAATGACCTTTACTAAGAATTCCTGACTCTGTACTTATAAAACACAAAGGGGAGAGAAATCTGATTTCTCTAAGGATCGTGGAAAAGTTTTTTGCCTCAGTGTTTATTGGAGAAGTGATTTGCAAAGAAGGAAAGTAGCAAATAGAACAAATTTTCAATGACTTTAATCAGCCAAGAACACAGAAAGCATCGATTTCTCCACAACTCCCCTAAAGTCGCCCACTCTATGTTTGGTCCATGCATTATAATAGTGACATACTACATCTAGTTCAATTTTTGAATGAAAGATGCAATTCCATGTTTATTATAAAATTTGAGACAAAGTCAAATCTCTCTTAACACTTTTTTTTGGTGGTTCATGGAGGTTGAACTCTGGGCTTGGGCACTGTCCCTGAGTTCTTCAGTTTAAGGCTACCCTACCCCATTCAGCTACAGCCCACTTCCCTTTTTCTAGTGATTAATTCGAGAAAAGAGTCTCTTGGTCTTTGGTGGTCTTTACTGCCCAGGCTGGCTGTGAAAGTCAATCCTCAGATCTCAGCCTCCTGTGTAGCTAGGATTACAGGTGTGAGACACAATGCCTGGCTTGTGATAACAACTTTTATTCCCTTGTTAGTTCCTGAAACATTCAGAGAACATAGAAGGACACACAGTTGGGTATATATTTTCTCTGTGTGTTGATACAAGTCTTGGCAGCTTGAACTTGGGCCTAGGCACCTTCTTAAGCATTTTTGTTCAAGATTAATGCTCTACCACTTGAGCCACTGCACCAATTCTGGTTCTTTGGTTGGTAAATAAAGAGAAGAGTCTTTAGAATTTTGATGAGTAAGCCCAAAATGACTAGTTTTGTCCTTTATTTTCAATTAATCACTAGTGATGTGTTGCTTGAGAATGTTTACTCTTCCCATTTCTTTTCTGAGTTATAATAAAACACCGATGTGAATGATATGAAGTGCCTGTACTTTCTCCCTGTTCTAGAGGTTGAAAGTGAAGCTCTCAGGAGGTTGAATATCTCTCTGCCATCACTACTTTTCCTTTCTCCATCTCTCTGAAGATAGCTGTACCAGAACACAATTAAGACATGGCTTTGTTAAACTTAATTCTAGTAATAATGGAAAAAATGAAGAACTATCAGAATTTAGAAGATGGTTAGATGGAGCCAGTCATGGTGTCTCACGCCTATATTACATGGCACTCAGGAGGCTGCGATATGAGGATCAAGGGTCAAGGCAAGCCCGGGCATAAAAGGACCTTCGACTTTATTTTATTTTATTTTTTATTATTTGGGTAATGTATAGATGGGTTCCAGTTACATTTGCCAGGTTGTAGGTGCATTACTTCTCACATGTTCATACCCATTTTGTTTTGTATACCAGAGAAGCTCATCTCCAATTAACTTCTAGAAAATGGGAAGTGAGGCTTGGCTCAAGGACAGGGCAGTAGCCTCATGCTGAAGAGCTCAAGGATAACACCCAGGCCCAAGGTTATGGTGGTAGCCTTGAGTTGAAGAGCTCAGGGACAGGGCCCAGGCCCAGGGTTAGGGTAGTAGCATTAAGGTGAAGAGCTTAAGGACAGAGATAAGGCCTCATACAAGCCCCATGACCCACCCCCACTCCCCCTTCTGAAAAAATATGGGTAAATGGTTAGTGTAATTAAAGGGATGAGAGATACATGTAGTTAAAGATAGGACGATGCTAGACATTTGGTAAGGTAAAATTCAGACAAAAATAATCCTTTGTTGGGACCTTTGAGTTTGGCTTAGTGATAGAGTGCTTGCCTAGCATGCACGAAGACCAGGGTTAAATTCCTTGGTACCACATATATAGAAAAAAGCCAGAAGTGGTGCTGAGGCTCAAGAGGTAGAGCTCTAGCCTTGAGAAATTCCAAGGACAGCACTTAGGCCCTGAGCTCAAGCCCAGGACTTGGAAAAAAATAAAATAAAACAATTCTTTGTGTATCTCTGGGTGTCTCCTTGTATATATCTCTCTGGGGCCGTGTCTCTCAATATGAGTCTGTTTCCCATAAGACCACGCACACTCTATTGGAGTGTGCCCTTACCCTTCTATGTGTCTGCTTTGTTTTTTGTTGTTGTTTGTTTGTTTGCCAGTTCTGGATCTTGAATTCTGGGCCTGACCACTGTCCTTAGGAATTTTTCTCCAGGCTAGAAATCTACCACATGAGCCAGAGCATCACTTCTGGCTTTTTTCTGTGTTTGGGATACCAAGGAATCGAACCCAGGTCTTTGTGCATGTTAGGCAAGTACTCTTACCTGTTTTTAGGTAGTGAAGCTCTAGCCTTGAGAAAGCCCAGGTACATTTTTCAGGACCTAAGTTCATGCCCTAAGACTGGAAAAAGCTAAATAAAATAGAATTTCTTGAGAACAAACTAGACATAGATGTGTGTGTGTGTGTGTGTGTGTGTGTGTGTGTGTGTGTGTGTGTGTGTGGTGGGTCTTTAACTGGCCTGGGCCCTGCCCTTGAGCTTTTGACTTCAAGTCTTCAGCCCTACCACAGGTCTGGATGTTCTGGAGCTCTTCAGCTCAAAGCTACCACTGTACCCTTAAGCCAAGCCCCGTTTCCCAATTTCTAGAGGTTAATTGGAGATAGAGTCTCAGGTCCTTTTGTGCCTGGGATGGCTTTGAACTTTGATTCTCAGAGCTCAGCCTCCTGAGAAGCTAGGATTAAAAGCATGAGCCACTGTGCTGATTTGGACATAGGTGTCAATAACATGGAAATTCTCCAGCATTTCTCTATTAAATTCCAGTAGAAGATCTTTTTGGAGCCTGGAGATGTCCTTCCTGAATACTTGTTAAACATGACATTTGAAATATGATGTAAATATCAGTGTTAATAAAGTATTTTAATAAAAAAAGTTTAAAAAAACAAAATAGTAGAAGACTTGCCTAGCATAAATGAAGCACTGGATTCAATACATCAAGGCTAGAAGAGTGGAGCTATGGCTCAAGCAGGATAGTGGTAGCTAGCCTTCACCAAAGCAAACTCAAGAGTGCACAGGCTCTGTGTTCAAGCCAGAGGCTACCAAAATTAAATAAAAGCCCATGGAAAACATCTGTGAAAATCACATATCAAAATCACTTTTCCTGCTCTAAAATAATAAAAGACAAGTAGGGGATCTATAGATCAATTGATCTGTACATCAAGAGGTAGAAGGCATGCTTTGAACAACAAAACCCAGGGAGAGTGTCCAGGCCCTGTCTTGAAGCCCCAGCTTTGGCACCAAGGGAGAAAATAAAAGTAGTGGAATGAGACTTTTTCTTTGGTGCCATTTTGGGGGCTTGAAGCTAGACTTACAGGCTGTCCCTGGGATTCTCTTAAGTCAGAAGGAAATGGGTCATGCCCCAAATTTTGTGCTTGTTTTTATTGTTCTTTTCTACTAGTCCTGGGGCTTTAACTCAGGGATTGAGAACTGGCTTAGAGATTTCTCAAGGCTTGTGCTCTACCACTTGAACCATAGCACCACTTTGTTTTTTCTGTGTATGTTGCACCAGGGAAACAGATTCAAGGCTTCGTGCATGCTGGACAAGCACTCTACCACTAGGCTACACTCTTGGACCTCACATCCCACCTTGCAATGAGTTTTCACCCTTGTCCCTGTGTTCCAAAGCCACCACTGGGAAGATTCGCAAGGCTGTTGATATGACCAGGATCCCTTTCCATTCTGACACATATCCTTGATTTTAAAGAAGAAGAAAAAATGTGAAACCGACCCCAGGAGTGTCATCTACCACAAAATCAATTTCTATAGCACAAATACCATTGCTTGAAAATAATAACGCTGATTATCATATATCTCTACATAAAAGCGTATCTACTCATATATTAGAGGTTGAAGTTAGCAATTTCAATGGTAACAAATCATTCAAAATGAATTGTTGCATAGATGAAAGTCTAGTTCAAGTGTTCAGTGTAAAAAGCTAATATGTGCAGTAAGCTTCTTTCCAGGCTCTTCTCCAAACAGATCTCTAGATCAGCTGTTGTGTCATCTTGGAAATCGATAGTCCATGTCATACCTCATGCACACTTAGAAAATCTTCATGAACACCTCCAAGGAAAGGAGCAACTTACAGCATAAAACTTTAGTGATATTCTCTACTTCTACAAATTCTTTCATTTCATATTTGCACAAAGCAGTCTGGCTCACTGGAGGCAAGTGCTTCACTTATCAACCCTTTATTTGGTGCATGGAAAGGGGAAGTTATCCCAAATAACATCTATGTCTCTCAACATCAAGGGCCCAATCTTACCACAGTCTACATTCTCCATTGCCTGCATTCCTTTGGCTCTCTGCATTCACCAGTAAATGCAGCAAATTTACTCCCCCAAATGCAACCCAATGGCCCCCCACTAAGGACCTATGTGCTGGGACATCAGATGGGACAGAACAGTATTGGGGTCAAGAGTGATTGCCTAGCATGCATGAAGACCCAGAATCGATTCCTTATACCACATACATAGAAAAAGCTGGAAGTGATGCTGTGGCTCAAGTGGTACAGCTCTAGCCTTAAAGCCAAGGACAATGTTCAGGCCCTGAGTTCAAGCCCCAGAACTGGAAAAAGAAAAAAATAGCAACTCTGATTTGTATTCAAGAATTTGAACAGTGACATTTTAATAAAATTAAAACAATTTATGACATAAAGATTGGCAACAATCATTACCAATTGTAAAATAAATAGTTTCCAGGAGCAGGGGGTGGGGGAGAAAGCAGGCTGTAATAATACATTGTGTTCAAAGTTGCCTGCAGGCAGAAAGGCTAATTTCGGGTCCATATTGTTATCTACCACCTTATGAAAGACAAGTGCTCTTCCTGACACTTACTCAGTTTACTAAATTTACAAAAGGAGAAATTTTCCATTAATTGCACAGGGGTTGGTTGATCCTACTAAACAAGAGCTTTGCTAATTTGAACTGCTTATGGAAGTTATAGGCAGTATTAAGTCAATGGAAGAAATACTGCTTGATCTTCTTCAGAAGTATCTCTAGGTCGTTCTGCCACATTTTGGGTTAAGAACAATTTGGGTGTCCATATAATTCAAAACTGAGTTTGGCCTTTCTACAAATGAAAAACCTGCACAGCATCCACAGGCTTTATACAGTAGTGATGGCTCCATATCTCCATCTGTCACCATTGGGGACATCACTGGTGGTTTCTAGGTCATGAGTTCTGCATTCTGTAAGCCCAAATGTGAGAATGAAAATAAACATTATTAGAGATGTTCTGGGGTGACACAAATGCCATGAGGACCTAATGGGAAAAGCTATAGGATGTGAATTTGGACTGAACAATGATAGAAGGTAGGGTGTATTTAATGAGTGGCTATGCCTGTTTTCTTTCTAAAAGAGAACACACATGACCTGGATGATAATATCCATAAAAGGCCATTGTGCCAAGCTTATAGTAATAAGGACCCACCTCCAATCACCTGCCTGGGAGGACCTTCCTTAGGGACCCTGTGTCCATCCACACTCACAAGTTCTCAGGCACCTACACAAGGACTCTCCCGGCTTGTACTTGGTCTGATAGTTCACAGGTTCTTCCAGATGGTCAATGAGAATTTGTAAATGGAGGAACATGTCCAAGGAGGGCATGTTGAGCACCAGGTAGAACATGAGTTAATTCAGGGTGTGTCTGTTCTTGTGATCATAGAAATTATCAGGAGAAAAGTTCATCCACATCGTGAATATGGAACAAAAGGTGCTGTGGGCAGATTGGTAACAGAAGAGTAAGCAGCAGCCCTCCCTATCATCAGGACCCTCTCACCATAGCGCCTTTCAAGATTCAAAGCCAGCCTGGGTACAAAAGGACCAGAGACTCTTATCTCCAATTAACTACTAGAAAATAGCAAGTGGGGCTTGGCTCAAGGGTAGGGCAGTAGCCTGGAGCTGATGAGCACAAGGACAGCGCCCACACTGAATTCAAGCCCCTTGATCTTGGCCTCAATCTACTTCAAGTATGTGGAAATTATCTGCCTAGGCTAACCTGTAGTATTCAAAAATGTTTTACAGTAGTTCACATTTGCATTTCCCTAAGGATTAAAACCTTTAATAACTATTTTAGCCAACTGTCAGAATGTTATCTAATTTTGATATTCCATATGGTGAACTATGTATTTGTTCTGGGTAGTGTGAGGAAGACAAATCTCAAACAACACAGGTGCTTTAATCACCATTCATTAAATGTTGCTTGTTTCCTTATTTTATTTATTTCTGACCGGCTTAGAGCTTGAACTCATGGCTTGGGCAATATTCTTGGGCTTTCTCAAGGATAGTGCTTTACCATTTGAGCCCAGGATCATTTCTTTTTCTATGTATTATGTGGTACCAGGGAGTCAAACGTAAGGCTTTGTGAATGTTAGGCAGGCACTTTACCACTAGTCCATACTCCCAGTCACACAGTATTATTTATATATTTTATGCCTTACTAGTGTTCATGTCCTTTGTACACTTGAACCACAACTTTAGCACTCTTTGTTCTATCTATCTATCTATCTATCTATCTATCTATCTATCTATCTATCTATCTGATATCTATCAGTCTGTCTCCTGAGTGCCTAGGATTATAGGTATGACCACTGGCACCCAGTTCTGAGCTATCATTCTAAGGATACTTAATCCTTGCGGTGGGGGTGAGGGTGGGATTTACTAAAGCAACTCCTTTACCTGCACAAATGTTCAAAGAAAATATTTACTTCAAGGTTGGACAGACACTGGTTTTGAAAAAAGCAACATCTGGGGCCAGGAGTTTCTTTTAGTGGTAGATTGCATGAAGACCCAGATTTGATTATTTGGTAGCACACACAGAGAAATAAGCTGAAAGTGGAGCTGTGGCTCAAGTGAAAATTGATCAGACTGAACAGGAATATTTTACCACTCAATATGGGCGATTATCGAAGGCCTGTGTTATAAAATGTACTTCATAAGTAGCCAGTAATTTATGGATTTCTCATGAAAACAAAATCCTTGATTCATGACTGTTTTCATATCTTCACACCACAAAATCTCAGGACTGAAGTCTTAGCACAACCGTCTGCCTCTCCCACTTGACATTCCAAACTTTTCAGGATTTCTGTTAAATATTCAGAGCTGAGCAAATTTTTTGGTTTTTTTTTGCCAGTTGTGGGTCTTGAACTCAGGGCCTTAGCGCTGTCCTTGGACTTTTCTCATAACTAGAGCTCTACCACTTGAGCCACAGCTCCACTTCTACCTTTTTTTCTATGGATATGGTACTGAGGAATTGAACCCAGGCCTTTGTGCAAACATTCTACCACTAGGCTAAACTTCCGGCCCTGAGAAAAGACCTGAACGTGAGAAAGACCCAGGTTCGATTCTTCAGTACCACATACACAGAAAAAAGCTGGAAGTGGTGCTGTGGCTCAAGTGGTAGAGCTCTAGCCTTGAGAAAAGCCCAAGGAGAGTGCTCAGACTCTGAGTTGAAGCCCCATGACTGAGAAAAAATGCTCCAACAAGAAAAAAAATAGAACCAGGGACAATGGATGAGCAAATGCAGCAGTGGTGCTCACTAGACATTATGGTGAAAGTGGACTATAGGGCCAGGCCTGGTGACTCACACCTGTAATCCTAGCTACTCAGGAGTCTGAGATCTGAGAATAGAGGTTCAAAGCCAGCCAGGACACTAAAGAACCTAAAGAACACAAGACTCTGATTTCCAATTAAATCACTGGAAAATGGGAAGTGGGAATGTGGCTCAAAGTGTAGGATGGTAGTCTTGAGCTGAAGAGCTCAGGGACAGTGCACAGGCCCATAGTACAAGCCCCATTACCCACAGGAAAAACAAAAACAAGTATAAAACTTGTGCTGAGATGAGAGGGAAAAACTGGGAGAAAGTAAGGGAAGGGTTGATGTTGTCTAAAAGGAGATGTACTCTTTGCCAGGTGCCATAGCTCATGCCTGAAATCCTAGCTAGACTGTACTAAGCCAGGAGACTCTTATCTCCAATTAATCATTAGAAAACAGGATGTGGGACTGTGGCTCAAGGGCAGGGTAGTAGCCTTGAGCTGAAGAGCTCAGAGACACTGCCTGGGCCAGGAGTTCAAGTTCCATGACTCACAAAAAAATAAATAAAAAACAAATAACATAAAAAGAGATGTACATTTTACATGACTTAAATGTAACTGTAATTCCTGTGTATATCACATATAATAACAACAGCTATAGAATAAATGACCTATTTATATTAGAAGATTATATTCCAGACTGCAATTAAACCTATATACCCACAGAGTTAAAACAACTTAGAAAGCAGTATAAATGTCCTAATACAGTGACTGCATTTGTGGTTTGCTGTATACCTAGGGATCCATTGAAACTTCAGTATCAAGGGATAATTTGGAATGTCCAGGAGAAACTGTTTACCTATAAATTCTACTAAGTGCTGAAGTGTTGGTTGAGCAGAATTTTTTTGCCAGTCTTGGGTCTTGAACTCAGGGCCTGAGCACTATCCTTGGGTTATTTAATCAAGGCTAGTGGTCTGCCAGTTGAGCCATAGCATCACTTCCAGCTCTTTCTATGTATATAGGACCAAAGAAGTGAATCTGGGTCTTTGTGCATGCTAGGCAAGCACTCTACCACTAGGCCAAACTCAGGCCCTAAGCAGAATTTTTTTTAGGATACACAGATAACTTGTTCTTGTTTCCTGACTTTTGATTACTACGTTCTGTCCCTTTTCTTCTTCTGGTCACCTGCAGCCCTGACTTTTCCTGCCTCCAAGAATTATCTCAAGGTGAGGACCAGCTTAACTGTGTAACCCTAGCTAGTCAGGAAGCTGAAATCTGAGGATCACAGTTTGATCCTAGCCTTGGTAGAGAAGTTCATGTGACTTTTATTTCCAATTAACAACCCTAAGTCCCGAACTGAACATGTAGCTCAAGTGTTATAACTCCAGCCTTCAATGAAAACACAAAGTAAGAATGTGAGTGCTATTCCTGGCATGCGCACACACACAACACACACACACACACACACACACACACACACACACACACACGAAATGAAACAGATCCTTTAAATATCCTTTTAAATACATTTTATAGTAATTAATAGAAGGGTTACATTATATTCACCAGAAAGAAGGTGCATTACTTAACAAACATTTCTACCTCTTCTCATGTTTTTGCCCTGTTTCCCTCACCCCACCCCCAGGAGCTATAGTATTTCTTGAACATATTGAAACATCCAACATTTCTAGTACTTGTATACATAAAGGGCAAAAGCACAATAAATCATCAAAAGTTAAACCGACTTCAGCTATAGTTTATTCATTCAGCAAAAAGATTGCCGTTTACTAAAGAAATCTGTGCTTTGGAAACCTTACTGTTTAGTCATAAGAATTCTTGTACTTCCTAATACTTAAATGTGTAAAGAGAAAAATCCATCCCTTTTGGTGCCCATATCTTTTGAAGTCAGCAGTGTCCCTTAACATTTTGCTGGAGGTTAGCACTGTACCTCATGAGCCACACTTCCATTTCTGCCTTTTGGCTGGCTAACAGGAAATGAATCTTATGATCAATTTTATTGCCTAGGCTGGCTTTGAACTGTGAGAAATTTTTGTTTGAGAACATTTTTTTCTGATGCTAACTTTGATGTCATTTCTGTTTTGTATATCACATGAATGTATAAAGTAAATGTGTTATATATTTAAGATTGTCAGAATTAATATTTATTTTAGCTATATAGTTTTCTCTTTTGTTTTTTGTCAATAGGAATTGAACCCAGGAGGTTTCACTTGCTAGGCAAGTGCTTTGTTGGTACTTGCCTATATCCCAGCCACAACTCACCCTTGAGCTATATCCCCGACACTACTCATCCTTTTGAATTCTCCCTATATCTGTGTGTAGGATGAAAAGAGAACAGTTTGTGCTAGTGTATTGGAATATTCAATGATATTTGGATGCTACATTCTACAGTAGCAATATCCACCGCCTGTGCATTGTCTCTGAGCTCTTTAACTTAGGCCATAGCCCTGAGTTAAAGGGCTCAGAGACAATGCACATGCTCAAGATTAGGGCAGTAGCCTTGAGCTATATAGCTCAGGGACAGTGCCCAGGCCAAATTCAAGCCACAAGACCCAGAAAAAATAAAGAAATCAGTTCTCAATTGCAGTAATGATTTATAATAAACTTGCCTATCATGCACCTCAAATGTATTGTAGCCAAAATGACCTTATAATAGGGTTTCCAGATACAATCACAAAGTGTCATGGACCTTAGGTGACTTTATCCTTGAGTGACACAAAGAACTTAAAATGCAGAAATCTGTCCTCAAAGCAGGGCACAGTGGCTTACACTTGTATTCCTAGCTAATCAGGAAGCTGAGATCTGAAGATCATGATTCACAGCCAATCTGGGCACTAAAGACCCTGAAACTATTATCTCCAATTAGCCACTAGAAATCGGGAAGTGGTACTTGTGGCTGAAGGGGTAGGGTCATTGCCTTGATCTGAAGAGCTCAGGAAAAGAGCCTAGGCCTAGAGTTCAAGCCCCATGACCATCCAACAAAAGGAAGAAAGAAAGAAAGAAAGAAAGAAAGAAAGAAAGAAAGAAAGAAAGAAAGAAAGAAAGTCCAATCCCTAGCATCTCTTCCCTACAGATAAAGATTGAAATAAAAACAACCATGCGGGCATGCTGGCAAATCTTAGTAAGCCTTTGTTATAAAACAAATAACTGCTTCCAGATTTTTTCCTTTTCTTTTTCTTTTTTTGCCAATCCTAGGGCTTGAACTCAGGGCCTGACATTGTCTTTCGGCTGTTTCAAGGCTACCACTCTACCATTTGAGCCACAGCACTACTTCGGGTTTTTGTACATATGTGGTACCAAGGAATCAAACCTGGGTCTTCATGCATGCTAGGCAAGCATTCTACCACTAGTCCAAACTCCTGGCCCAAGTTACAGATTTTTAAAAGAGAAGTTCTAGCTTTCAAACTGAGAGCCTTTAGTTCAAAACTAGGTCCTCCTTTCTAGGCAGGGGATCTGGCACTTGAGCCCCCTCCTCTAGCCCTTGTCCATCAACTTCAATATATCATCCAGAAACTCTGGATTACAAAGGAAGAAGCTTTTGGAAAATTATGTTTCCTTTTACCTCACTGATGGCAGTAAATCCTAGAGGAAGTGGGATATTGACCACAAGTTGCTCATATTTCCACCATCAAGGGAGGTGGGTGAGGATGAAGAGAGACCCTATGACCCAGTGCATAAAAGGAGAAAAAATGTACATGCAAAGGATGGAAATCCACAGAAGACAGAGAAAAGCAGCCTGCACATGGCTTCACTCCTGCTTCTCCCTTCCTCACCCCACCTCCATGACTGAATCTTTCTTGGACATGTTTGTCAGTATGTTATATTTTTGTAGCAGTACTCAGTTCCAAATTTGAAGTTTATTCTCAGAGTTTGTTTTGTTATTTTATCTATGATTTTCTTAGTGTTTTAATTTTATTTTTATTTATTTCATTTATTTTTTTGTGGGTCATGGGACTTGAACGTGGCCTGGGCCATGTCCCCGAGCTCTTCAGCTCAAGGCTACCACCCTACCTCTGGGCCTTTGCTTTGTCCAGGAGCTCTTCAGCTCAAAGCTACCACCCTACCCTTAAACCAAGCACCACTTCCAGTTTTCTACAAATTAACTGGTGACAAGAGTCTCAGGTCCTTTTTTGCCCTGGCTAGCTTTGAACCTTGATCCTCCGATCTCAGCCTACTGTGTAGCTAGTATTACAGACATAAGCCAACACACAGGAAGACTATTTTCCTTTTCTTTCTTCTTCTTTGTTTTTTGCCTGTCCTAGGGCTTAAATTCAGGGCCTGAACACTGTCCTTGGTCTTTCCTCAAGGTTAATGCTTTACCACATGAGTCATAGCACCACTTCCAGCTTTTTCTTTTTTTTTTAATTTTTTTATTGTAATTAGTAAAAGGGTTATATGATATTTGCCAGATAGAAGGTGCATTAATTCACATACATTGATACCCTTTCACATGTCTTGGTACCCATTACCCTCCTCCCCACACCTCCCACCCATCTTGGTTTTCCCCCCTTCTCTATCAAATTTCAAATAACCAAATACAAATAAATTCAATATATCAGATAACGAAGTGAGATACTATAACAATATGAGATAACCAAGGTCCCTCATTCGTCATAATCAGTAGAAACCTTGGGCTCTACTAGCAGAGATCTGCAATAGAGCAAAATCTTGATACATAAGGCCATATAGTATGAATCTAATTGAAAGGACCTCCAGGATATTGAAACAAAAGCCCTATAACGAATGATTGTTGTCTTTAATGTACTATGTTGTCTCTCACTTCCAGCTTTTTCAATATATGTGGTACCGAGAAATGAAACCTGGGTCTTTGTACATGGTAGGCAAGAACTCTAACACTAGGAGAAACTCACAATCCAAGCCTTTTAATTTTAAATCAATTATTCCCTCAAGTTGTAACAAATATTTTGAGATTTTAAAAAGAATCAAAAAAAATAATATGGTACCAATCCTGACACATCAATTTTTTTAAAACTTGATGTGAAGAGCTGTAGCTATACTGAATGTAGCGAGACTGAATCCATCTTCTTAAAGCAGCCTCCATTCTGTAAGAATTAAGTTCTGAGAAATCTCCTAACTGCCTCTTCTCAGGAGAACTGAAAGATGCTCCATCAGATGTTTATTTAGAGAGCTAGCAAGGACATTCAAAAGTCATCTCTAGGACAGCAGCTGTGTTCCACAGCCAGCAAGGATACCTGAATCTAAAGTTTTGTGGGAAACCATAACATCAGAATCGATAAGAAACTGAGGAATGTCTCTTTGTAAAAGTTAACTAAAACATGAGGCTGTGAGAATGAAAAATAAAACTTGTTTATTCTGTACTATAAAAGCTGTGCTAATTCTGTACTCTGTGGCTACAAGCATCACTGGTTTCTAAGGAGGAGGATGAAACTCGAGCCTGCTAATAAATGGCTCTTTGTTGTTTGCATTGGTCATGGACTGTGGTAGTCTTTCGAGGGGATTGTAAACTTTGGGCATATTTGGGTGCAGTGGCGGGGAATCCCCTTCTAAGCCCTCTCTGACACCTGAATAGAGAGCCAGACAGGAACGGCCGGTAAATTGAGACAATTGTCATTAATTCTGGTTCTGCACCTATGTGTTCTGTGTTTGCTTGCAGATTCTGGGCTGGTTGGAAAGAGGTCCTGGTGGATGTGCTATAGGAGAGCCAATGGGGGCAGTAGGAGATGTCTCCTCTGCCCCTCTGGGAGACTATATTTAGGATGGATGACTTGAGACCATCTCAAGGTCTTACAGTCCCATCCAGGCTATTTTGGTTGACTTAGTGGGATGTGGAATCCTCACTTTGGAGGGACATGGAATCACCTCGGGTCTGCAGCCTGGGCACACATGCAATTTGTCTAAGTGTTTTGTCTTGTTGAGTTATTGTCTTGTGTCACGTTAACCGTTTTTTTTTTTGTTGTTGTTGTTGTTGTTTGATTTTTAGGTTTTTTTTTGTTTTTTTGCCAGTCCTGGGCTTGAGCTCAGGTCCTGAGCACTGTCCTTGGACTTTCTCAAGGCTAGCACTCTACCACTTTAGCCTCAGCACCACTTCTGGCTTTTTGCTATGTATGTGGGGTACCGAGGAATCGAACCCGGATCTTCATCTATGCTAGGCAAGCACTCTACCACTAGGCCAATCTCCCAGCCCACGTTAACTGTTTTTAATTGTAGTGAAAAACTAACAGCTAAAATCCTGGAGATGGTAGGTTTGCAACAGGCTGATGCCCTCCTGAGAGACCTGGGAGAGCAGCAAAGGGAAGGTAGATCTTTTCACCCCTTTGCAATCCAGGACGGGACTAGGAACTTACAAGGCCCTTCTCTATTTGATATTTTGAGTTTTTCCACCATAACAAACCCCCTTAAGCAATGGCTAGCCCATTTCCTAAGTCTTGTTCTGTCCCTCTTATTTTCAGCCAGTTTAGTTTGTGGATTATTCGATCTAGACATGGCACAGACTCAGAGTACTCCCCTTACCATTCTGCTCAGCCATTTTAAGGAAGGAAAAGTTGATGTCTTTTTGCCAGGAATATTGGCCATCTTATGAGGTGGGATGGCCCCATGAAGGAACCTTTCATTTACCAGTCATTCCTAGAGTAAAAGATAAAGTGTTCCTGCCTGGTAGGTCTGTGTACCTGGATCAAATCCCCTACATCCTTGTCTAGCAGGACCTGTTACAAATACAGTGATTAGGGAGGACGGGGTTTGGCTCCCCAACCCAAACCTAGGGTAACTTTAAATGTAGGGGGAACCACTGTGAGTTTCTGGTGGACATTGGAGCTGAATATTCGCCCTTAACTAAACCTCAAGGAAAAGTCTCAAATGTTACGTCATGGGTTCAAGGGGCAAAGGGAGTAAAAAGTATTCATGGACTACTGAAAGGACTGTGGAGTTGGTGAGTGGCAAAGTGTCCCATTCCTTCTTGATTATACAGGAGAGTCCTTGCCCCATACTAGGCAGGGACCTGCTGACTAAAATAGGAGCCCAAATTAACTTTTATCCAGAAGGCCCATGGGTTATGGATGCACAGGGAAAGTTACTGCGGGTATTAACCATCGCTTTAGAGAACGAATACCAACTAAACCAAAGGCCCCAACCCCTGATGGAGAAAACAATGAATGGGTAAAAAGTTACCCAGAATCCTTGGCAGAGACTGGAGGAGTGGGACTGGCTAAACATAGACCAGACTTGTTCATTGAAGTAAAACTTGGGGCCGGCCTAGTCAGGATATGACAGTATCCTATGTCCACAGAAGCCCAAGTGGGAATAACGCCCCACATCCAGCACCTGTTGGATGAAGGAATACTGCGGCCCTGACGATCGGCCTGGAACACCCCGTTATTGCCAGTCTGGAAGCCAAGTTCTGATGAATACAGGCCAGTGCAGGATCTGAGGGAAGGCAATAAGAGAGTTATGTATATTCATCCAACAGGTGACTAATCCATATACACTCTTAAGTACCCTACCCCCAGGCAGACAATGGTACACTGTACTAGACTTAAAGGATGCTTTCTTCAGCCTGCTGCTGGCCTCTAGGAGCCACGACTTGTTTGCCTTCGAATGCAAGGACACCGAGAGTGGCATAAATGGGCAGCTAACTTGGGCACGACTCCCTCAAGGATTCAAGAATTCACCAACCTTGTTCGATGAAGCCCTATATGAGTATCTGGGTGAGTTCAGAAAAGCCCATCACAATCTGACTCTGTTACAGTATGTGGATGATCTGTTAGTAGCCACAGAGATTCAGAGGGAGTGTGACTGAGGGACAGGAGAGTTGCTGCAGACCCTGGGTAGCCTGGGATACCGAGCATCAGCAAAGAAGGCTCAAATCTGCAAGCCTGAGGTAACTTACTTAGGGTACCTCTTGAAGGAGGGGCAGCGGTAGCTGACTGAGGCAAGGAAAGAGACTGTCTTAGAAATCCCAAGACCACAGTCTCAACGTCAAGTGAGGGAATTCCTGGAATCACCTGGCTTCTGTAGATTGTGGATTCCCGGGTTTGCCGAATTAGCCAAACCACTTTATGAAGCCACTAAGGAAAAACAACTGTTCCAGTGGACCCTGGAGGCGGAGCAAGCATTCCAGCAAATAAAGACTGCACTCTTATCAGCTCCTGCCCTAGTACTCCCAGATACTACCAAAGCCTTTTACCTACATGTGGATGAACATAATTGGGTGGCAAAAGGGGTCTTAGTCCAATATTTAGGCCCCTGGAGGAGGCCAATAGCCTATCTGTCAAAAAAACTGGACACAGTGGTAGCCAGATGCCTGCCCTGCTTGAGAATGATAGCTGCCACTGTCTTAATGGTAAAAGATGCAGGCAAATTAACCATGGGACAGGAGCTGTATGTAACCATCAAAGGAGTACTGAATCGGTGGATGAGCAATACTCACCTCACCCACTATCAAGGTTTACTATTCAACCCCCCCTAAAGTTATCTTCCAGGTACCATCGACTCTCAACCCTGCCACCCTGCTACCAGATCCAGACCTAGATGTGCTTTTGCCTGATTGTTCAGAAAGATTGGAACAAGTCCATAGCATCAGAGATGACTTAAAGCACCAGCTGCTATGGGATGCTGAAATCATCTGGTTCACAGTTGGAAGCAGTTTCACCCATCAAGGATAGAGGTATTCGGTTGCAGTGGTGGTGACAGAAATCAAGGTAGTCTGGGCAGAGCCCCTACCATTGGGCACATCAACCCAGAAATCTGAACTGATGGCTTTGACCCATGCCTTAGTAATGGTGAAGGAAAAAAGCTGACTGTTTTTACTGATATGCGGTATGCCTTTGCAACTGCTCATGTACATGGAGCCATCTACAAGGAAAAAGGGCTATTGCAGCAAAGGAAAAACAAATAAAACAAAGAAGAAATTTTAGCCTTAATTGCTGCCCTCTGGTTACCCAAGAAGTTGGCTATGGTCCACGGTCCTGGGCATCAGAAATCTAAGGACCCAGTGGCAACTGGAAACAATCTGCAGACAAGACGGCTTGGGAAGTAGCCCTTAAAAGGGACAGTTATTTCTGTTCCTCTTGGCATTGTGAGTCAACAGAAGACACTTGGTGGGAGCCCCCTAGAAAAAGGGACTTGATAACAATGAAGAGAAAGTCTAAATCCCTATGTGTCAAAGGTCAAGGCCCATCGTTAGCACCATGGACAACGATGGGTGGAGGGGCAGCACTCCTTTGGAGCTAAGCTTCTTCCTGTGGGTGTAAGATAGAAAGAAACAGGTGTAATCCCGTGTCTGTTCAATTCACAGACACCAGTAAAAAGAGTCAGCTTTGGACAGGAGGGATACTGTGGGGATTAAGGAATTATGATGAGTTGCCCCCAAGGATCCAGGTGGGCTCCTGGGGATGAGACTAAAAGTATCCCTAAACCCTCCAATGGCAGTGGGACACAATCAAGTACTAAAGCCATCCTCCATTAAAATATCAGCATCAAAAAGGAAAGATACTAAAAAGTCACCACAACCAAGTCCAGCTGCTGAAAGCCCACTTTCTAGGTCTAGAGACTTGGTTGTTCCTCCAGTTGTCTCATCTGGTCCAAATTCCCTTTTCCAGCTCTTAGTATATACCTATGCAATCCTACATCGGACTCATCTGGATATCACGACTTCATGCTGGATGTGCTATAATCTGCAGTTTCCCTTTTATGAAGTTCTAGCAGTAATACAGAATGTTTCAGATGCTACTGATGATTCTCAATGCAGATGGGCACAGAAAGCCACCCGGGTAACATTGCAAACGGTTACAGGACAGGGCTTATGTATAGGCACACCACCAGTTAAGTATTCTCAGCTTTGTAATAAGACTTTTATCCCTTTCAAGTTTTCCACTTAGGTGTTACCTCCCCCAGATGCAGGGTGGGCTTGCTCCACTGGACTTACTCCATGTCCCTCCTTAGAAGTATTATGTAAAACTAACAATAAGATGTTCTGTGTTCTAGTGCAGCCACTGCCCTGGCTTGTGTATCATACTGAGGAAGAAGTAATGGCAAGATTAGACCCCTACTCAGCAGGAATAGTGAAAAGGGAATTAATTACAGCTGTTACTGTTGGAAGCTTGATTGGCCTAGCTGGGCTAGGGACGGGTGTAGATTCCCTGGTTACTAGGCAATCCTCTTACAATATGCTACTCACAGCCATAGAGGAAGGTATAAAGGAATTGGAGAGCTCCATCTCTTGTCTTCAAAAGTCACACGACTCATTAGCTGAAGTAGTATTACAAAATAGAAGAGGGCTTGACCTAGTGTTCCTACAGCAAGGAGGATTATGTGCAGCTCTAGAGGAGGAATGTTGTTTTTATGCAGATCATTCTGGAGTGGTTAGGGAATCTCTGGCTAAAGTCTGTGAAGGCCTAGCTAAAGAAAAACAGAAAGGGAACAATAGGAGGGCTTGTTCAAATCATGGTTCAATTATTCCCCTTGCCTAACAACTCTATTATCTACTTATCCTTTTATTAGTTCTTACTATAGGAGCTTGTATAATAAATAGATTTACAGCCTTTGTAAAAGATAGAATAAATACAGTCCAGTAAATGATATTAAGAACCACCTCCCAATCCATTCCCAATGAGAACACCACGCACCTTCTAGGGCCATGATTGGCCACTAGGGTGCATTATTGAAGGCGGGAATGAGGAGCAGTTGCTAAGCTAAATGTAATTACACTGAAACCATCTTGTTAGAACAGCCTCCATTCTGCAAGAGTTAAGTCTTCTTCTCAGGAAAATTGAGAGATGCTCCATCTGTTGTTTATTCAGAGGGGCTAGCAAGGACGTTGAAAGGTAATCTACAGGACAACAGCTGTGTTCCACAGCTCTGAATCACCCCATTTGATCAGGGTGTATCAAGTGATCCAGAGAGTGGAACATGTCTACCTGGTGATGGAAATGGCCAACAAGGGAAACCTGCAGAGCTGAATCAAAGCATCATGCTGGCTTTAGGAGTGGGAAGCCAGGAAGTTACTGAAGCAGATAGGAAATGCACTGCAGTACTTCCATTGGCATGAGATTGCACACCTGGACCTGAAGCCTGACAACATCCTGCTGGATGAACACGGCAATGCTAAAGTCAGTGATTGGGCTAAGCCTGAGGATTGCCTCAGGGCAGTAGATCACAGATCTTTGTGGTGCCTATGTGTTCTGTGCCCCTGAAATTTACCTGAAACAAGCCTATGATGGCCACAAGGTAGATGTCTGGTGTCTGGGCACCATCCTATTGTTTATGATTATAGGACAATTCCTATTATAAGAGAGCACTTCCAACCAGCTCTGAACAGAGATTGTTGAGGGCAGTTATGATGTGCCACCACACCTGACTGCCAGAGGACATCACGTCCTTTTCTAGCTCTTAATTTTAGACCCTCAGCAGAGGCCTGATATACAACAAGTCATGGCACACACATGGTTTGATGGAGTTAAGGCTCCCTGCCCAACAATGAAACACAACAGTGTTGAGCAGGATGTGTTCAATGGGGTATAGTGAATTGCAAATCTGCACATCAGTTCTGCACAGATCCTATGATGATGTGATGACCACCTATTTTTCATTCAAGATGGCCTGAAGGCAGAGAGCATCAGCCCTCTGACAGCTCAATGCCTGGAGTGGGGTGTTCAGCCATATGCCACTGTCTCAAAACTTTCCACCTTCTTACTGGGGGGATAGGTAGGTTTCCTTCTCAGATTTCTTCACCATTGCCCTCTCTGTGTCTGCTGGCCTTTGATGAAAAGCAGACAGGCAGGAACACCTCCATGACTGCCATTTCCCTCTGCTTCCTGCAGAAGAGCTCTCTCCACAGCCTCATGGTATATCATGAGTCAGTGTCTGCTCTCCAAAGATCCTCCCTGCCACAGAGACATGAGGAGACATTTCACCCTAGAGGTAAAGCAAAATCCCTGCCCTCCTCACAGCCCCAGAATGAGAACAGAGTCTTGTGGAGTACCAAGAGTCAGGGCTGCAAGGAGCCTGGAATGAGGCCTAAGAGATATGCCTGGTATGGCTCTAAGGAGCTGTCAGAGGAGGCTGTGCACAAAGTTCCTGCTGGTGAGCTCCCAGCATGCTCAGCATAGACCCCTGGTTGCTCTTGCTTTGGGCCTGGACATACCACCACAGAGGATGTTGTCCTTCCCTTGGAGCAGACACAGCATGATGGCAGAGCCTCTAGATCCAGAAGAAAACAGAGAAGGAAGGGGGTGGTGAGCAGGATGATGGTTGCTTTGCGGAGATTGTGCTACTGTGTGCAGGCTCAGTAACAGGCAGTTCCAGAGATGGCAGTGAAGAGCCCTGAAAGATACCAAGGCCACTGAGAGCCGGAAGCCCTGTCACTGACTCAGGGAAGCTTCTCACCCACCCGTGTGGTCACACCAGAACCACCCCAGCCATGGGCTTTGTAATACCAGGGGCATGCAAGAGACAAGGAGCTTGAGTCTCCAGCACTGTGACCCCAAAAGAAAGATCAGTGCTCAGTAGTCACAAATTATACTGCCTGAAAACACAACTGATTTTCTAAGTAAAAACAGAGTGAATGTTCTCCAAAGAAAACAAACAAACAAACAAACAAACATGATCAATCATGGCAAGAAAACAATGAAGCCAAACTGTCTGTGGGTGGCTGGCAATGCTGTCCTCTCTGTATGCCCAATTCCCTGGCATACTTAGGAATAGTTTAGAGGTACTTGTGTTCCCTCTCTAAAATGTAGCAAAGTGACTGAATCTTTTAAGCTTGAATTTCATTTTAATTCTAATTTTACTTACAGAATGTAGAAAAATCCATATTTTCTTCATGGTAGATATCTGTGAATTCCATCAGTAATTGTATAAGTGTAACATAACTCCACACTTCCTGTAAAAAAAAACAAAAAAATGCAGGGACTGGGAGTTTGGCCTAGTGGTAGAGTGCTTGCCTAGCATGCACAAAGTCCCGGGTTCGATTCCTCGGTACCACATACATAGAAAAAAGACGAAAGTGGTGCTGAGGCTCAAGTGGTAGAGTTCTAGCATTGAGACAGTCCAAGGACGGTGCTCAGGCCCTGAGCTCAAGCCCAGGACTGGCAAAACAAACAAACAAACAAACAAACAAACAAATAAATAAATAAATAAAAATGCAGCTTAAATCAGTGCTGGTTAAGACTCTGAATTCTGTAAGCTCCTCCTGTGAGAAAGGGCCTCAAGAGGTATTTCCACTTCCTGAGCCCATATCCCCACACCCACCACATGACTAGTCCCAGAACACAAGGGAAATAAGACAAGTAAAATACTGCACAGTCCATCAATTCTCCCAAGGCAGCACAGCCACAGGCATCAGAGAATGAAGATCATCTCAACATAGGATGTTAATTTTCAGTTCTAAATTACTGACCACTCTGATAGAGCGGAAAATTAAGGGGCTTTCTGTAGGTTGGGGTAAATTTTGGGTGAGATCAGCTTGGCATTTTAACCTTCATTGTGAAAAAAATTCCTGTATTTTCCTTGTGTCTTATTAAACAAAGGTTTTACAATTTTTTCATTTTAAAATAATCTTATATGTTTACAAAACTATTCTCTCTGTATCTCTGTCCTTTTGTCATTATGGGTCATTCTATCTCTTTCTCTCTCTCTCTCTCTCTCTCTCTCTCTCTCTCTCTCTCTCTCTCTCTCTCTCTCTCTCTCTCTCTCTCTCTTTCTCTCTGCTGTTTATAGAGTTTGAAGTCAGGTCTGGGACACTGCCCTTAGCTTTTCTGTCTCTCTCTCTCTCCTCTGTTTTCTTTGTTTCTTTTTTCCTTCTAATGGTACTGATATTAATGCTTTAACTTAGAGCCTAGTTGGGTTTTTTGTTGTTGTTTTAAAATTTTTCTGAAGGCTTGGAGCTTTGACAATTAGAGAAATCACTCAGATTATTTTGAGGGGGCAGTGGTTAATAGGAGATAGAATCCCATGGAAATGAGACTCATCTCAATTAACCAACAGTAGTCAGGAAGTAGTAGAGCTCTAGCCTTGAGCCAAACATAGCGAGTTGAAGCCTACTATTGCCATTCACTGGAAGAAGTCTTACTGACTTTCCTGCCCAGGCAGGCTTTTTTTTTTTTTTATCAGTGTTGGTACTTGAACACAGGGCCTGAGCACTGTCCTTGGACTTTCTCAAGACTAGAGCACTACCACATGAGCCACAGCACCACTTAGGAGTGTGTATGTGTGTGTGTGTGTGTGTGTGTGTGTGTGTGTGTGTGTGTGTGTGTGTGAGAGAGAGAGAGAGAGAGATGGGGCTTGAACTCTTGGCCTGGGTGCTGTCCCTGAGCTCTTCAGCTAAAAGCTACCATCCTGCTTCATGAGCCACAATGCCACTTGGTTTCTATGGTTAATTGAAGATAAGAGTCACACACTCTTTAATGCCTGGTCTTTTGAACTTCCATCTTCAGATCTCAGCCTCTGAGTAGTTAGGATTATAGGCGCGATTATATAGGATTATGCCTAGCTTAGTTAGGGTTTTTCTATCCTGGCTGCCACTAAGCTAAACACCTGGCCCACAAGCTAGTTTTGAATCCCAATCCTCAGATTTCAGCCACCAGATCAACTAGGACATAGGTGTGAGCCATGATGTAAAAATCTTTAATTGTAGGCCAGGAGTTTCTCCTACTGGTAGAGCGCTTGCCTAGCATATGTGAAGACACAGGTTTGATTTCTCTGTACCATATGCATAGAAAAAAAGCCAGAAGTGGCGCTGAGATACAAGTGGTGGAGCTCTAGCCTTGAGAAAGTCCAAGAACAGTGATCAGGCCTTGAGGTCAAACCCAGGACTGGCAAAAAAAAATCTTTAATCGGCTCTTTTCCTTCACCTACTTTTTTCATTTATTTTACTTTTTCACTTGTTTTCTTTTTGTTAATTTCAGGTCGTCTGGTTTGTTGTTAGACTAACCACCCACCCTCAATTTTTGCTTGTTTATTTTTTAAACTCAATTTGGAGGCTTGTGGCCTAGTGGTAGAGTGTTCCCCTAGCATTCAAGTAGCCCTACCTTCAACTCCTCAGTTCCACAAAGGAAAGGTGGAAGTGGTGCCTCCAGTTGTAAAGGGCTAGTCTTAAGGAAAGCCCAAGGACAGTGCCCAGGCCCTGAGTTTAAGCCCCCTGACTGAAAAGTACAAAAAAAATGTAAAAAAAAAATTGGAGTCTCTGCAAAGTTCAACTACTGGCTTTTCTTTTTTGGCTCTATTGTGTGGCTTGAACTAAGGGCCTGGGAGCTCAAATTTGCACTCCACTCCTCTACTTTGTAACACAGTGCAACTTCCAGTTTTTGAGGGATTAATTGGAAGTAAGGGTCTCACAGGAAATTTTCTGTCCAGGCTGGCTCTGAACCATAATCCTCAGATTGCATCCCCTGAACAGCCAAGATTACAGGTCTGAGGCATTGGTGTCTACCCTGGCTCTTATAAAAAGATTGTTTTGTTGTGCCAAGATTGTCCCATGTTCTGGGAATGATCCCCTCCCTCCCTTGCTCAGGGCCCATGTACTTGAAACCCAGGTGGCAACAGCTTGATGCTCAGTGGTTAGACACCTGAGCTCTGATTAATCTTAAACCGACCACTGGTTTGATACCAAACAGCCAATCAGGTGATTTTAACTCTGGAATTCCCCTATGAAAGCTGTGTAAAATCCTTGTTCAGGACCTCTTCGCATTCCCGGCTACGGGTACGTGGAGGTCCGGAGTTTAGACTTGTAATAAATGACCCTTGCTTTTTAACTTTGACTGTGGCCTCTGGTGGTCTTTTCAGGGTTCTAGGAATTCAGGTACACCAGTTTGTTTGTTTTTGGTCTGTATGCCAGGGCTTGAACTTTGGGTCTGAACAGAATCCAGAAGTCGTTTCTTTCTCACCCCCCCCCCATCCCCAAAGCTAGTTGGTATACATTTAGAGGCAAAACTCAACTTCAGGATCATTTCTTTTTTTTTTGTATCGGTGTTGGTACATAGGATTTGACTATCCCATAGGAGGATTCTCTTTTTATTTTCTTTTTTCCCTATATTTTTATTGTAATTAATAGAAGGGTTACATTATTTTCACCAGATAGAATGTACGTTACTTCACAAACATTGATACCCTATCTCATGTCTTGATCTCCATTTTTCTTCCCCCACCCCGTCTTTTGCTTTCCTTTTTATGTTTTTATTTCAAGGTTCACAACTCTACTATTGGTGCCACTACTCAACTTGTGCATTTCCCTGTTTTTGCTTTTCTTTTTCCTTCCTTCCTTTCTTCCTTTCTTTCTTCCTTCCTTTCTTTCTTTCTTTCTTTCTTTCTTTCTTTCTTTCTTTCTTTCTTTCTTTCTTTCTTTCTTTCTTGCTTTCTTTCTTTCTTTCTTTCTCTTTCTTTCTTTCCTTTCTGTCTTTCTTTCTTTCTTTCTTTCTTTCTTTCTTTCTTTCTTTCTTTCTTTCTCTCTCTCTCTCTCTCTCTCTCTCTCTTTCTCTCTCTCTCTTTCTTTCTTTCTTTCTTTCTTTCTTTCTTTCTTTCTTTCTTTCTTTCTTTCTTTCTTTCTTTCTTTCTTTCTTTCTTTCTGTTTTGCCAGTCCTGGAGCCTGAACTCAGGGTCTGGGCACTGTCCTTGGACACATTTTGCTCAAGGTTAGTGCTCTGCAAATTGAGCCACAGTACTACTTCTTACTTTTTCTGTGTATGTAGTACTGAGGACTAGAACTCAGAGCTTCCTGCATCTTAAGTGAGCACCCCACCACTTGGCCACACTCCCTCCCTCCCTCCCTTCCTTTCTTCATTACAGCTGCTAAACTTGTAGTACAGGATTCGAGCACCCAAGCCTCCCACAGCCGCTGCCCGTGAAACCGTACCAGACGAACCTGCCTCCTTTGCCTTAATTCATTTTTTGTTCTTTTTATGTGAGTCATACCACTTGAACACTTGAACTCTTCTGGACTCAGGCGTTGTTCCTGAGCTCTTCAGCTCAAAGCTACTGCCCTACCCTAGAGCCAAGCCCCACTTGCCCTTTTCTAGGGGCTAATTGGAGATAAGAGTCACAGGTCCTTTTGTGTCTGGGATGGCTTTAAACCTTGATCCTCGGATCCCAGTGTCCTGAGTAGCTAGGATTACAGGTGTAAGGCGCCATGCTGGATTTTTATTTTATTTTATTTTAATTCAGGTTCTTTAACTTGTTATGGATTGGACTGTCTCCCTTAGGTATTTATCTTGCTGTGCTTTTTTCCCTCCAGGCTAGCAGGATTCACACCTGGAACAAAAGTTCATATTCAGGCTTTGTTTAGTTCATTTGTTCTTGTTTGCTTACCTGCTTGCTTACATTCTTTCTTTGTCTCTTTCTTTGCTTCCTTTTCTATTTCCTTCTCTCTGTTTCCTTCTCTCCTTTCTTGTCTCCCTGCCTTCCACCTCCTTCCCTCCCTCCCTCCTTTCCTTTCCTTCCTTCCTTGCTTCCTTCTCTTTCTTTCTTTTTCTTTCTTTCTTTCTTTCTTTCTTTCTCTCTCTTTCTTCCTCTATTTCCCTCCCTCCCTCCCTCCATCCCTCCCTCCATTTCTTCTTTCCTTCCTTCCTTCCTTCCTTCCTTCCTTCCTTCCTTCCTTTCTTTCTTTCTTTCTTTCTTCTTTTTTCTTTCTTTCTTTCTCCCTCTAACGTTCTTTCTTTCTCCCTTTCTTTCTTTTCTGCTCTTTGATGATTTATAGGAAGAAAGGGTCTCATGAGAACTTGGGAGCATTACAGAGGCTCTGAAATCTGAGGGTTGTGGTGCAAAGCCAGCCTTGGCAGGAAAATCCATGGGAGTCTTATCTGTAATCAACCACCAACAGACACTAAGTACTAGAGCTCTATCCATGAGCAAAACACATTCAAGCCCTCCACTGCCACTCACTAAAACAGGTCTCATGGACTTTCCTGCCCAGGTTGGCTTTGAACCACACTCCTCAGATCTCAGCGTCCTCAGCAGGTAAGATTCCACATGTGTGACATGATTTGAAAGTGTTTAACTGGCTCTCCTCTACTTTCCCCTTCCTTTTCATCTAGTTCACTATTTCTGTACATTTTTTGTAGTTTTTCAGTTTTATTATTTTAGGAACTCTAGTTTTTTGTTGGGATTAACCACTCTCCCTCGATTTCTTTTTTCAGTTTAGATGTTTTTGTTTTTGCTTTTTTCCCCTCAACATTTACAAGCTCTGCCACTTGGGCCAGAGGTCAACTACTGGCTTTATTATTTACACCAATGTGGGGCTGGAACTTATGATCTGGACAGTATTCCTGAGTTCTTTTGCTCAAAATTAGCACTCTATGACTTTGTTCCACAATGCAACTTCTGGGTTTTGAGTGGTAATTGCATGTAAGTGACTAACAGAGAATTTCTGACCTGGGCTGGGTTTGAAGCAGAACCCTCAGATCTCAGCCTCCCAAGTAGCTAGGATTACACACATGAAGCACTTCTGCACTGCCTGGCTTTTGATGTTGTTGTTGTTCCTGTGCTAGGGCTTGAACTCAGGGCCTTGTCACTCTCTTCCCAATTCTTTTTTCCTCAATGTTAACTGGGAGTGCCAATAGAGCCAAAAGTACACTTAGGAGTTGGGTGGCATTTTAGTTTATTTGTCTTTAATTTGAGGCTAACAGGCTCTAGTTACTGGAACCATAGCTCAAGTCTGGCCTTTTTATTACGTTGGTGATTCATAGGAGATAAAAGTGCCCTGGAAACACAAGGGCATTACACAGAAGTTTGACATCTGAGGACCAAGGTTCAAAGCCAGCCTGGGCACAAAAGAACTTGAGATTCTTATTTCCAATGAACCCGTAGAAAATAGGAAGTGATGCTTGGCTCAATGGTAGAGCAGTAGCCTTGACTTGAAGAGCTCAGGGACAGCACTCAGGCCAAGGTCAAGTTCCATGACACACCAGAAAAAAAAAAGTCTCTCGGTGGATTGTTTGCCTAGCATGCACAAAGACCCTGGTACACATTCCTCCGTACCACATACATAGAAAAAGCTGGAAATGGTGCTGTGGCTCAAGTTGTATAGCTCTAGCCTTGAGAAAGCCCAAGGATAGTGCTCAGGCCCTGAGTTCAAGACCCAGGGCCTTGTCTCAAGACCCTAATCCTTGTCTCGTTGGGCAAGAAGGGTTGGAGTGGCTCTGGCCCTCCCTGTGCTGCTCAGCCTGGCCCCCCAGAAGGGAGGAGGCCTTGATCAAGCAGCTGCTTAGTAACTGCAGCACTAAGACTAAATATATACACTCCCATTTTTTCCATGATATCACGACCCCATAAATTAATTGGCAAATGATCTGTAAGGATTGGCGCTTAAGGAAGTCACCAAGAGACGCTTCTTATGCAAAAGCAACAGCGAGCTTTATTCGAGCATGCTCGGGCTCTCAGGTACACGTGACCTTGAGATCCGTGAGGTTCGGGTCAGTGGCTGAGAGCCCTGAGGCTTTTTGGAGAGGATCTTATATAGGGCTATACCGTCCATTACCGCAGAGCCCGCACATTGATAAACAATAAGTTTAAAGCATTACAGTGAGGTCTGCACGCAGGCAGCCAACCTGTTCGAACAGATCATACACCAATCATCTCGGGTAGGAAGGTATGTCCTAATATGGGCTAGCAGGGTCTTCGTGCTGAGTAGCACATTCCAATGGGCCCGCGGTCCTGGGGAAAATAACCCTTGTCCTGTTATAGAATTAGCTCCTTTCAAGGCCTGGATGATGCTACTGCCAGCCAGTTGTCGATTACAGATAGCAGAGAAAACAGGATGTTACAGATAACAGAACAAGCAGGGTGTGGGCTTCATCCTGGGGGGGGGGTTTAGGTAGCCTAATTTCTATAGCATAGCATATTTATACAGAAGCTAAGAACTGCTTGGTTAGACTGAGGGGAAGGGGACTTAATTTTTCTCCCTTACAGATCCAGGACAAATGGCTGAAAATGACCAGAGTGCCCTTCCTCATCTCTCCAAGCAAGTATCGCACTACTCTGCTGTGGATCAACTGCATTCCCAATCCCTCATAGGAAGTCATAGAGGTTGTTAGGGGCCATTGGGCTGGCCAATGCTTTTTAGATATCACAGACACATCTGCTCCTGTGTCTAATATTCCTTTAAAGGGCTTTTCCTGTATAAATATAGTCATCTCAGGCCTCTCTTGTTTTATGCTTTGTACCCAACAGAGATCAGAGGATCCAAATCCTCTCTGTCCACATGGGGCAGAGGAATTAGCAGTCCCCACGGGAAGTAAAGGCACAATTACTAGCTGTGCTATTCTCTGTCCTGCTGGGATCGATATTACATGCCTTGGGGCAGAGGCCATAACCTTGATTTCACCAGTAAAATCCTGGTCAATTATGCATCCCCTTAAGGGCCGAGCTGCTTAGTCCTAACAGCAAGCCAACCGCTCCTGAGGGAAGGGGGCCAAAGACCCCTGTGGGGAGAGCTTGTATCTCCATCTCTGGGGTCAATACTGAGCAGGTGGAGGAACTGAGGTCCAATCCTGTGCTGCCTGGGGTGGCACGGAAGAGGCCGGAGACTGATTTTGGGGGGTTGTTAGAAGATGAACTTGTGGCCGAGAAGAGGGAGGGACTGCCCCGTAATTTTGAGGGGCTGGGGGCTGGCCCCTTTTCCAGTTTCCCGAAAATGGGCAGCCATTTCTGTCTGTTACTGAGTTGTAATTTTTAGCCCAGTGCTTTCCTTTGCCATAGCATGGACATGTGTCAGGTGAGGTTTCTCTCTCTAAGTTTGCCTGGCATGGGCATTGCGCCATCCGATGTCCCATTTGTCCACAAGAAAAGCAGCTCCCTGGGGGACCAGCAGCCTGAGAATGCCGCTGGCCCCTATATTTTATAAATTCAGTAACAGTCTTTCCTTGAGAAGTGGCGGATAATGTGAGGCCTTGTACATGGGAGGGTTCTATATCAGCACACAGTCTAATATAGTCTGTGATTCCTCCCTTATTCCTATGGGGTCTGATAGCTGCCTGACAGGTGGCGTTGGCATTTTCATAGGCTATTTGTTTAACTATAGCCCTGCTTGCATTTTCATCTTGTACTAGGCGGTCTGCTGTCTCCATTAGTCAAGACACAAATTCTTGATAAGGTTCATTTGGGCCCTGTCTAATTTTAACTAGATTTTCAGTACGGTTATAATTTGGTAATTTTTTCCAAGCCTCTTTCACCGCTGCATTTATTTGTATATAGGCTTCCATTGAATAGCCCAATTGATCTTTGGTGTTTTTATAGGTTCCCTCTCCTACCAATTGATCAAAAGTATAAGGCAGGTTCTCAGACCTATTTGCTTCAATTTTAGCTCGACACTGTTCAGTAAACTCTGTTTTCCATAATAAGTAATCTCCCCCACTAAGGCATGCTCTGGCAAGCTGCTTCCAGTCATTTGGGCATAAAATGTCAGTACTCATGGACTCCAATGTTACTTGAGTAAAAGGGGCAGTTGGTCCATATTGGGAGCAGGCACTCTTAAAGTCCCATATTAGTTTAAAAGGAATAGGCTGATATGGTAGACCTGTTCATCATGATCAACTAAGATGGGAAAGCATCGAGACCCTGCAATATCTTCCCCCTTTTTAGCAGACTGAGCCAGGTTTAGTTGCGGCGTACTGTGCCTGGTTTTAGAGCCTGTTAGGAGGCACTTGTTGCTAGGACCTTTAGGTATGCATAAAGGTTGAGAAGCGGGTTGGGGCTGTAAGGTTGCAGCCGGAGGCTGTGGGAATAGGGGGTAAGGATTAGAATTGGCCAAGATAGTGGCCGGGGATTCATACCTATTTCCTACTTCTGGGGGGGATCTCTGCTCTATCCCCATCTTAGATAGTAGATGGAGAATTTCTTTAAACATCTCCTCCACCGTAGGTGGCCGGTCCTCATCATATCTTTCCTTCTTGTTATCCAAACCTGAATTCTTATACTCAATATCTACTGGCTGTTCCCTTCTGAAAATCTCATTTAAACTCTCCCAGGCTGCAGGGCATATGGCGCAGCCTCAGGTTTCTCAGAAGGGTTCTTTAATTCAAGATTAAGTTCAGCATTCTCATGTCAAAGATCTAAACATTCATTCCCTAAATTCCATAAAGTAATAACCTCTGCAGGGGTGTTTTCAGGGCCATTTTCACCATAATAATCTTGAATTCCTTTCCCTATCCTTAGCCAGGTTTCTAAACTTAGGGTTCCCTCCTCTGGAAACCACAGGCATACTTCCTTGATAAACTGTAGGAAGCTCTCCAGCTGCCCTTGTCCCACCCGCGTTCTGTGGGCTTCAAGTATGTCCCTAAGGACCTGTACATAAAGTCTGCGGCTATTAACTTGACCCATAATTTTTTACTCCCGAATATACAGCCTCCCACTCTCTCACTCTCTTAAGATCCTCTCTTAAGAATCCTATGACGTGTCACTCACCATAGCCGGTGAAGGGACCCCTTTCTTGACTTCCCAGAATCCATCCACTCTAGGCATTTCCCATCTTTATGACAAAGGACTTGACCTGAGGCAGGGGCTGCAGAATCTCTGATAACAGCTCAGATTACAAGAGCAGCTAAACCAGGTGGAGTTACCAGAATTCCTCCCCACCCCACCCCCCTTGGCCTGCCAGGGAATTCCCTCCCCTTCCTTTGTTGTCAGAGCAGTGCGCCAGAAGCCCACCGAAATGATAGGTCAGTTCAAACAGCAAAGGTGTCAGTGGTTGCCCCAGCCATCAATCAACCATGCTGAATTCCATTGGCCACCTGTATATGGCCAGCCCAACCACATGGCTGGGGCCTATAAAAGTAGCCTGTAAGATCAGGTGGGGTGGCTCTCTCACTCACATCTTAGAGGAGGCCCTGACCGGTCAGTATGATTCTCGATGCTAGGCGCGGAATAAAACTCTGTTTAACTTAACTTCCAAATTCCACTTTTGTGTCAGACTCGTTCCTTTGATCATGGACCCTAACATTTGGGGGCCTCGTCTGGGATCAAAAGATGAGGACTGAGCCAGCATCAGAATTTTGAACAAAACCTCTGGAGGTAAGATCTTGAGCACTAGTTTTGTCTTTGGTCTTTATGTTTTATCCTTTTTATTGGGGAGTTCCAAGGGAGTGGCCCACCGGGGAGAAACTGGACGCAGTATAGCTCCCCAGGGCCGGAGTGGATGCGGGGATGCCCCATCACTCCAGAGGGTCGTTGCAAAAACAGGAAGTTCGAGTCTCCCGGGCACGACAAAGAGGGTCATCGCAAAAACAGGGAGTTAGAGTCTCCCGGGCATGACAAAGAGGGTCGTCGCAAAAATTGGGAGTTCAGGTCTCCCGGGCACGACATCTGGAGATTAGGGAGCGAGAGTCTCCCAAGTACGACAGTTGTGTTACTGTAGTTTTGTGTTTGTACAGCAGTTGTATTCGTCTTGGTATTTGTGCATCTTAGAGCTGATCCTTGTCTTGTAGGAGTTGTCATTTTCATGTTGACTGTTCATGACGAACCCCTTATTGGGTAGTTCTCTTTACTGCGCAATAGGAAAATGGGTCATACAGGGAGTAATGAGCTCGCAACACCCCTAAACCTTATCCTCCAACATTTTAAGGACTTCCAAGACAAGGGCGCCCAGTGGGGTGACAAAGTTTACCCAGGAAAACTTGAAATGTTCTGCCAGCTGAAATGGACCACTTTCTTTACAGGATGATCGCCGAAGGAACCTCCCCCTACTTAACAAAAACTGTTTCTCTCCCTCTAAAGCAGGCCACATCTTCAGGATCAGAAAAGGAGGAGAAAGGGGAGTCTGACTTGGAGAACTCGGCCCCCCTCCCCCACTCCTTATCTGTTCCTCCCCAAAGAAAATGCCTTTGCAAATGGGTGCTAAGTAAGTTAAACTATTGTAGCCAAAGAAGGTCTGTGCAGTTGTTAGATGTTGAATATGACCTCTAGTTTGGAGCAAATTATTGTTCCTGATAGCTGATCCTGGCAACCCGTTGGTATAATAGGCTAAGCTTTTTAAGGTCCCTAGTCAAGTACAGAGACAACGCCCCTGAGTCAGCTTGAAGAAGTTATAGAAGATGGATCTTCGCCCATCAACTCCCCTTAAGATGAAGGGACCAGAGTCATTTTTGGAAAGTGATCACGGACCCTAACTGCGGGGTCCTCCACTGTCGTCCCAGATTTTCAGGGTCCCTGTTCAGCCAGGACCTGCCAGCAGCAAACCAATATTCCTGAAATAGTGGGGCAAGGACTGGAAAAAATAGAAGACAAACAGATGGAGTCCGGGAGATCTGCAGCCCAGGTAACGACTGCAGCTCCGTTTATTTCCAACTCAAGGCTTATATCCTTTCTTGAAACCAGGGAACTGCCAAGTGTTACATGCAGATGGTAAATCAGGGAACAGTTGGGGGTTACATTCATATGGTAAATCTCAGATCCATTAAACAGAACAAGGCCAAAAAACAATAAGACAATAAAGAAATTATCTGATGCAAATCAAAGTACAGTTTGATTCCACTCTGTCTCCCAACAGATGGCACACCATCAGATTTCTGGAACTTTGTTCTTCCCAGCATAATCATAAACAGTGGGATTGGAAGTCAGCTTTGTTGGCATGGCTAATATGACAGGTGGAGATTCAGTGGACACCACAGGCTTTAATTCCCGTGAGCTATCCGGTCTGAAGCCCAGGTTCCAGCCAACTTCTGTGTGAAGCCGCTAAACTTGTAGCACAGGATTTGAGCAGCTAAGCCTCTAGGAGCCACTGGCGGTGAAATTGCCCCAGACAGATCTGCCTCCTTTGCCTTAATTCATTTTTTGTTCCTTTTTTTTTTGTGAGTTGTGGGGTTTGAACTCTTCTGGACCCAGGCATTTTTCCTGAGCTCTTCAGCTCAAAGCTACTGCCTACTCTAGTGCCAAGCTCCACTTGCCATTTTCGAGGGGTTAATTGGAGATAAGAGTCACAGGTCCTTTTGTGCCTGGGCTGGCTTTGAACTTTGGTCCTCAGATTCCAGCTTATTGAGTAGCTAGGATTACAGGTGTGAGCCACCATGCTGGATGTTTTTTTTTTTAATTCAGGTTCTCTAACTTGTTATGCATCGGCCTGTCTCCCTTAGTTTTTTATGTTGCTTTGCTTTTTTCCATCCAGGCTAGCAGGATTCACACCAGGAACAAAAGTTCAAATTCAGGCTTTGTTTAGTTCATTTGCTCTTGTTTGCTTGCTTTCCTGCCTGCTTGCTATCTTTCTTTGCTTCCTTTTCTATTTCCTTCTCTCTTTCTGTTTCCTTCTCTCGTTTCTTGTCTCCCTAACTTCTGCCTTCCTCCCTTCTTTCCTTTTCTTTATTTTATTCGTTCTTTCTTCCTCTCTCTCTGTTTCTTTCTCTATTTCCCTCCTTCTATCTGTCTGTCCCTCCCTCCTTCCTTCCCTCCTTCTCTCTCTCTCTCTCTCTCTCTCTCTCTCTCTCTCTCTCTCTCTCTCTCTCTTTCTCTCTCTCTCTCTCTCCCTCTCTCTCTCTCTCACTTGCTTGCTTGCTTTCTCTCTCACTCTAATTTTCTTCCTTTCTCCCTTTCTTTTCTGTTCTTTGATGGTTTATATGAAGAAAGAGTCTCATGTGAACTTGAGGGCATTACAGAGGCTCTCAAATCTGAGGGTTGTCATTCAAAGCCAGCCTGGGCAGGAAAATCCTTGGGATTCTTATCTGTAATCAACCACCAACAGAGAGGAAGTACTAGAGCTCTAGCCTTGAGAAAAACAAGTTCAAGCCCTCCACTGCCACTCACTAAATCAGGTCTCATGGACTTGCTGCCCAGGCTGGCTTTGAACCACACTCCTCAGGTCTCAGCATCCTCAGCAGGTAGGATTCCAGGTGTGTGACATGATTTGAAAGTGTTTTACTGGCTCCCTTCTACTTTCTCATTCCTTTTCATCTACTTCACTTTCTGTACACATTTTTTGGTAGTTTTTCAGTTTTATTATTTCAGGATCTCTAGTTGCTTGTTGGAATTAACCCTCAATTTCTTTTTACAGTTTAGATGTTTTTGTATTTTTTCCCCTCAACATTTAGAAGCCCTGGTACTTGGGCCACAGTTATACTACTGGCTTTGTTGTTTATACCAATATAGGGCTGGAACTTATGGCCTGAGCAGTATTTCTGAGATCTTTTGCTCAAAACTAGACACTCTATGACTTTGCTCCATAATGAAATTTCTGGGTTTTGATTTTGAGTGATAATTGGATGTAAGTGACTCACAGCATATTTCGGGCCTAGGCTGGGTATGAACCAGAACCCTCAGATCTCAACCTCTCAAGTAGCTAGGATCACGCACATGAAGCCCTTCTGCACTGCCTTGCTCTTGTTGTAGTTGTTGTTCATGTGCTAGGGCTTGAACTTAGGGCCTGGTCACTGTCCTCCCCCAATTTTTTTTTCCTCACCGTTAACAGGGAGTACCAATGGAGCCAAAACTACACGTAGGAGTGGGGTGGGGTTTTTTGTTTATTTGTTTTTAAATTTGAGGCCAGCAGGCTCTACTTACTGGAACCATAGCTCAAGTCTGGCCTTTTTATTACATTGGTGGTTCATCGGAGATAAAAGTGCCCTGGAAACACAAGGGCATTACACATAGTCTTGACATCTGAGGACCAAGGTTCAAAGCCAGCCTGGGTGTTGGGGACTGACTGTGGGGTCAGTGACCTTGGACCCGCACAATTGAGTACACAAGGAAGTAAGCTCTTATCATGATTTTGGGCTGTGTCAATAGCTTCTCATTTAACCTGTTTGGGACTTGATAGCTTCTCATTCAACCTATTTCAGACTTGATACTGTTTGTACGAATGTAGCCCCTGGCAGTTCCCGAGTTTAAAGATGTGTATTTAAGATTGAGAACTGGAAATAAACTGGGCTATGGTCTTGGGCGACAGGCTTCTTAAGCTGTGGCTCCTGATTTGGGCTGTAGCCCTCCCGAACCCCATCTGTTTGTCTCTCTTCTATTTTTTCCTAGTCCTTGCCCCCTATTTCAGGAATCCCAATCTGCGAACCCTGGTTTGCTGCCGGTTGGCCCCGGCATCTGGCGCCCGAACAAGGACTCTGAAAATCTGGGACGAAGGTGAAGGACCCCTCCCTGTGGTGAGTAACACATCGTAGGACTATTAAGAGAGTATAGTCAGGAGTAAAAATTATGGGTCAAGCTAATAGCCATGGGTTATTTCTACCGATCTTAACAGGCCTATTTGAAGCCCACGGAACGTGGGTGGAAAAAGGGGTGCTTCAGAGCTTCCTACAGTTTGTCGAGGAGGCATGCCCGAGGTTTATAGAGGAGGAATTCCAAAAAGCCTGGCAGCGGATAGGAAAAAGAATTCTAGATTATTATGATGTATATGGCCCCGAAAAGACCCCAATAGAGGCTGCTACTGTATGGAATTTAGTAAGTGAATACATAGATCCTCTACATGAAAATGCTGAACTTAATCTTGAATTAAGGGAACTTTATGAGTTAAAGGACCCTTCTGAAGAACCTGAGGCTGAGCCATATGCCGCAGCCCAAGAGAGTCTGAGATCTTGAAAAGGGAACAACAACCAGTAGATATTGAGTATCAGAATTCAGGTTTGAATACCAAGGAGGAAAGTTATGATGAGTCATTGGAGGGCCGGGTGGCTACGATAGAGAAGAAGTTAGAAGAAATGCTACATCTTCTATCGAAAATGGGGACAGAGCAGAGAGCCCCCCCAGAAGTAGGAAAGAAATATGACCCTCAGGCCACTATGGTGTCTGATTCTAAACCTTACCCCTCACACCCACCGCCTCCGGCTGCAGCCTTACGGCCTCAATCCCTTTCTCAACCTTTAGGCAACCCTAAAGGCCCTAGCAACAAGTCCCTTTTAACAGGCACTACAACCAGGCACAGTGCATCGCAATTAAACCTGACTCAGGCTGCTAGAGAGAGGGAAGGTATTTCAGGGCCTCGATGCTTCCCTAGTTTAGTTGATCATGATGAACAAGTATACCATCAGCCTGTTCCTGTTAAACTATTACAGGATTTAAAAAATGCCTGCTCCCAATATGGGCCAACTGCCCCTTTTACTCAAGTAATATTGGAGGCCGCGTGTGCTGGTATTGCATGCCCAAATGACTGGAAGCGGCTTGCCAGAGCATGCCTTAGTGCAGGAGAGTACTTATTATGGGAGACAGAGTTCACTGCACAGTGTCGGGCTAAAATTGAAACAAATAGGTCTAAGAACCTGCCTTACACTGTTGATCAGTTGTTAGGAGAGGGAACCTATAAAAACACCGAAGATCAATTGGGTTATGCAAAGGAGGCCTATTTACAAATAAATGCTGCGGCGAGAGAGGGTTGGAAAAAGTTACGCAATTCCAATCGTACAAAAAATCTAGTAGAAGTTAAACAGGGACCGAATGAACCTTATCTAGAATTTTTGTCTCGATTAATGGAGACTGCAGACTGCCTAGTACAAGATGAGAATGCAAGGGAGAGTATAGTTAGACACATAGCCTATGAAAATGCCGCCTGTCAGGCGGCTATCAGACCCCATAGGAATAAGGGAGGAATCACGGACTTTATTTCACTGTGTGCTGATATTGGACCCTCCCATGTACAAGGCCTTACTTTAGCCGCCGCTCCTCAAGGAAAGACTGTTAGTGAGTCTCTAAAATATAGAGGTCAGCGGCATTCTCGGGATGCTAGACCCCCAGGGCGTTGCTTTTCTTGTGGACAATTAGGACATTGGATGACGCAATGCCCATGCCAGGCCAGGCAAAAGAGAGAAAAATCACCTGGCACATGTCCACGCTGTGGTAAAGGGAAGCACTGGGCTAAAGATTGCAAGTCAGCAACAAATCGCAATGGCCGCCCGTTTTTGGGAAACTGGAGAAGGGGCCAGCCCCTGGCCCCGCAAAACCATGGGGCAGTCCCTCCCTCTTCCCGGCCACAAGTGCATCTTCTAACAACCCCCCAAGATCAGTCTCCAGCCTCCTCCGTGCCACCCCAGGCAGTGCAGGATTGGACCTCTGTTCCTCCACCTGCTCAGTATTGACCCCAGAGATGGGGACACAAGCTCTCCCCAGGGGGGTCTTCGGCCCCCTTCCCCCAGGAGTGGCTGGATTGCTGTTAGGGCGAAGTAGCTCAGCCCTTAAAGGGATACAGATTACACCTGGCAAAATTGACCAGGATTTTACTGGAGAAATCAAAGTTATGGCCTCTGCCCCGAAACACGTGGTATCGATCCCAGCCGGTCAAAAATTAGCACAATTAATACTTGTGCCTTTACCTCCCGGGGAGACTGCTAATTCCCCATGTGGGCAGAGAGGATTTAGATCTTCTGATATCTATTGGGTACAAAGCATAAAACAAGAGAGGCCTGAGATGACTATATTTATACAAGAAAAGCCCTTTAAAGGAATATTAGACACTGGAGCAGATGTGTCTGTGATATCTAAAAAACATTGGCCAGCCCAATGGCCCCTGACAACCTCTATGACTTCCCTACAGGGGGTTGGGCAAGCAACTGACCCACAGCAGAGCAGTGCGATCCTTGTTTGGAGAGATGAGGAAGAGCACTCTGGTCATTTTCAGCCATTTGTCCTGGATCATCTGCCAATTAATTTATGGGGTCGTGATATCATGGAAAAAATGGGAGTGTATATGTTTAGTCCTAGTGCTGCGGTCACTAAGCAGTTACTTGATCAAGGCCTCCTCCCCTTTAGGGGACTAGGCCGAGCAGCACAGGGGGAGCTAGAGCCACTCCAACCCCAGTCTCACCCTACGAGACAAGGATTGGGGTATCCCTTGACGGGAGCTGTCGTTTGCCCTCCCCCTCATGCTGATCCCATAAATTGGCTCTCTGAACAACGGGTATGGGTTGAACAGTGGCCTCTTTCACTAGAAAAGATCATTGCAGTACAGCAGCTAGTACAAGAACAGCTGGACTTGGGACATGTGGCCCCTTCTAACTCTCCATGGAACTCTCCAATTTTTGTTATAAAGAAAAAGTCAGGTAAATGGAGGCTGTTACAGGATTTGAGGAAAGTGAACGCCACCATGGAACTGATGGGAGCACTACAGCCTGGCTTGCCTACACCCATGGCAATCCCAAAGGATACTTATAAGATTATTATAGATTTGAAGGATTGTTTCTATACTATACCCCTGGCGCCTCAAGACTGTAAGCGCTTTGCCTTCAGCGTCCCCTCTGTTAATTTTAAAGAACCCATGAAGCGATATCACTGGCTTGTGCTCCCACAGGGCATGGCAAATAGCCCAACTTTATGTCAAAGTTTTGTAGCTAGAGCCATTTCTTCCACTCGTGAAAAATTTTCTTCTGTTTATATTGTTCATTATATGGATGACATCTTGTTGGCTTGTTCTGACCCTATCGTCGTACGACAAGCCTTTGGACAACTAAAGCAAGATCTGAGCCTCTTTGGCCTTATAATAGCAGCTGAAAAGGTTCAGGAACACCCCCCTTTTACATATCTAGGCCATATATTAGGCCCACACTATTTTAAAAGCCAAAAAATACAATTAAAAACTTCACACTTAAGAACTCTTCATGATTTTCAGCAATTCTTAGGAGATATAAATTGGCTTCGGCCTTATCTAAAGCTCTCCACAGGAGAGTTAAAACCCCTTTTTGATCTCTTAAAAGGAGATACCAACCCTACATCCTTGCGTGAATTAAATCCTGACGCCAGGAGGGCCATCCAAATTGTAGAAAAGGCAATTTCCCAGCAACAAGTGACCTATTGTGACTATTCTAAACCATGGGGAGTTTATATTTTAGCTACTTCTCACTCCCCAACTGCTGTATTGTGGCAGGATGGCCCACTTTTATGGCTTTATCTACCATCAACACCCGGCAAAGTGCTGACCCCCTACTACGAATTGGTAGCTAATTTGATACATATGTGCCGAGTGGATTCCCGTAAATATTTAGGTCAGGAACCTCATTTTATCTGTGTCCCATATAATCTACAACAACAAGATTGGCTATTCGCCCATTGCGATTCTTGGGCCATTGCTTGGGCCAATTATACGGGGAAACTTTTGCATCACTACCCGTCTAACAAACTTCTCCAATTTGCTGCGTGTCATACGATTCTATTTCCTTCCATAGTACAGGCCTCGCCTTTATCTTCTGCTGCTTTGGTATTTACAGATGGATCCTCAAATGGAACGGCTGCTTTGACCATTAATGGGAATACTCAATCTTGGGTTACGGGTTTTTCCTCCGCCCAAGAGGTGGAATTAGAGGCTGTTTTACAAGCACTCGTCCTGTTACAAGACGAGCCCTTTAACTTATACTCAGACAGTCAATATGTAATTCGTGCTCTTCAAGTCATAGAAACTGTTCCCTTTATTGGAACTACTAACTCCAATATTCAGACCCAATTTGGCCAAGTACAAACTTTGGTTTGTTCTCGCAACCACCCCTGTTTTTTTGGCTTTGTTCGAGCTCACACTAATCTTCCTGGCCCTTTAAGTGAGGGCAATGCAGTTACTGACTCCGCCACCAGAGTTTACTTAACTCAGGTTGAACTTGCTAAGCAGTCACATGCCATCCATCATCAAAACAGTCGAGCCTTGCGCCGACAGTTCAAATTATCTAGAGAAGCGGCACGTCAAATAGTTAAGACTTGCTCCAACTGTGTCCCTTTTTCACCAGCCCCCCATTTAGGCATAAATCCACGAGGACTGCTTTCTAATCACATTTGGCAGATGGATGTCACACATGTTCCATCATTTGGCCGATTAAAATATGTTCATGTTACTGTAGATACTTATTCTAATTTTATCTTGGCCACCCCCCTTGCTGGGGAAGCCACTAAACATTGTATCTCTCACTGCATTCGATGCTTTGCTGAGATGGGGATTCCCTCGCAAATAAAAACAGATAATGGCCCTGGCTATGCAAGCCGAGCATTTCAATCCTTCTGCCATTCCTATAATATCACTCATATTACAGGCATTCCTTACAATCCTCAAGGTCAAGGCATTGTGGAGAGAGCTAATGGATTATTAAAACATCAAATTGCTAAAATACAGAAAGGAGAGTCATATCCCGCTACCCCTGTGAATATACTTAATCATGCTTTATTTGTTTTAAATTTTTTGAATTTGGATTCGAATAATTTATCTGCTGTTCAGAGATTCTGGGAAAAAAGAGCGCAGCGTCCTTTTGCCTTAGTAAAGTGGAAGGATCCCCTAACTGGTGCTTGGCATGGACCCGATCCTGTTCTAACCTGGGGTCGAGGGCATGTATGTGTTTTTTCACAAGGAGAAAATGACGCCCGCTGGCTGCCTGAACGCTGCGTTCGGATCGTGGAGAGTGACAGTGGCCATCCAAGCAGCGCCTCACTGGGCCTACACCCCCAACCCTCCAGTGGTGCATCCTGCGATGTGGGAAGGACCTGAGTTATTTGTGCATGTCAATCGGGACTGCTACTGATCCACTTGTTCCACACATTCATATGAGCTGTGTTTCTCCTCCTTTTACTATTATGTAGGGACCTTTTAACATATTTATTGACTCTACACAATTTAATATGTGACATTATTTTGTCTTTACCAGCCCTCTTCTTAATAACCTTTTTTGTAAAAGATGCCCAGGTGAAAAGCAAAGGCCTCCAGAGGTAAGCAGAAGTCGGCCGACCCCCTTGTATGTCTGCGTTTTATTTCATTTCATTTTATTTCATTTTTGTTTGTTTGTTTGAAAAGGTGCACTGTGGGCCTAAAACAGAGGCCTGGGTGGTCAAGGGACGCCTTGACCCCCCCTCCCCTTCTGAGTTTCTTGTCGATAACAAGGCATACCTGAGAGTCCCACCAGCAAGACATGTCTAAATCTAAAAATAACTGTTTGGTGAAAACATTCATTTGAGCTCATGTTTTTTGTGTTAAGTGTATCTGATTGAGTCCAATTTTCTTGTTATATGTCAATGTCTGATTATTTAAAAGTCTCCGTTTCTCTGTCTTGTTCGTGTTACATATTTTTTCTTGTCCAGTTTTGTCTTTAAAATTGGTACCATTTCTAAGTATGGATCCTTATGGTTTTTCTGTGCGTACTCAAGCACACATCCTTGTTATTTTTTTGAACATTTCTGGGCCTAGCACGGCCGCTCCCCCATGTCTGCAGTTGTAACAAGCCCTGGAAAAATAAATTCCAGCTAAGTTGCCTTGCAAAAAGTTTTGTTTTGAACTTGGTTCTCATCTGTAAGAGTAAAATTGGCAAAACTCTCTTGACACAAACTTCCGGAAATTGAACGGCCGATATTAATTTTGCGCGCTTTATGATCTTTGAGTATGAATGTGTGTGAATGAGTGAGTGAACATGTTCAGGGTTAAATTGTCAGCATGCTGTATAAAACAATGGATAAATTTATACTTAAACACAAAGACAATTGGGTAAATCTAAGCTTAAAACTTCAACAAAAATATTAGGTTTGAATGTTTACTATGCCTCAAAGGATTATTGCATTGTCTTAAAGAAAAACTGGTAAATATTTTTCTAGATCCTGAAATCTGCATTTTATTGCAAGGCATACAGCTGTTTACACTGTAAACATTGTATCCTGTTTAGCACAGAGGTGTTAGGGAATTTGGGATTTATTACCTTAAGTTAAAATTTGGAGACATGTATTAGAGATTTAAATGTAAAATTGTTCATTAACGTCAGAAACTTTGTCTGTCTGTCTTTTCTTGCAAACTGACACTAGAAATCTAATGGTAAAATGTGGATAATGTGATTAGTATTTTAAAGGAATGTTTAAAGGTTTATCTCTGTATGATTTGGTTTCATGTTACTGGATTGCTTCTAAAAGGAGGTCTGAAGGCAAAGGGCGTTCCTTGAGCCCAAGGAGACCTGGAGAAAATGGAGTGCCTTGAGCCCTTAAAGGTTTTTCAAATGCAAATGAAGACTAAAATGTTAAGTGTTTAAGTTAAAAAGTGTAAACGTTTTAAAGAACATTAGAAATGGGTTTCTGAATAATATTTGTAAGTGAAGTTGTCTTAAATGTTTTAAGAAAGAGAAAAAGGGAAAATCAGGACTACCAAAGTAACTTCCAGCTAGCCCATGGAGAAGTACAACAATCCTTATTCAGATGTAACTTTGGCTTTTACCAGGTTCTAGGTAAGCTCATGCTTAGAGACTATTTCTGTGTTGACCACCTTGTTGATTTAATTGGAGTAACGTGGCCTTTTGTAGGACTCACTGATCTGAAAACTGCAGTTCTGAGCCAACCCCGGGCAAAGCAAAGTCCCTGTGAGACTGTGGTGTCTAATCTGGCAGCAGAGTGCTAATTGAGGCAGAGTTGCTTTGGAGCTCAAAGTGGCAGAGTGTTAGCCTTGAGCTGGAGAGCTGAGGGACAGTACCCAGACCCCGAGTTCAAGTCCAGCAACCAAGCAAGTGAAATGCCCATGGGATGTTTATCCCTGTGTGGAGAGACACTACTGGGACAACGAAGCATCCAGATGCAGAAAGCCTCTGCGTGGATGGCAGAGATGGTGTCAGATCCTAGAGTCACTCGTGCTTGGCCATTCAATATTAATCAGAGCCGGGAGGTCATAGAATAGTTTGTAAGCATGCCTTACTAATGCCCATGCCTCTCATAACTGGGCAGGAACTTGTCAATCATCTGTGATAGTGGTAGTTTAAAGTTCTAACTGAGTAAAGTTTGATTTGACTCCAGCCACAAATTCAGGAAAGTTTGTGGATCTGACAACTAAAGCATTGTTTAAGGTTGCAGAAATTTAGTTCCCCAGACAATCAAGTAAAAGCCTTTGCAAATGGGTGCTATGTAAGCTACACTATTGTAGCCAAAGATGGTTTGTGCAGTTGTTAAATGTCAAATATGATCTCTAGTTTGGAGTAAATTATTGTTCCTAATATCTAATCCTTGCAACCCCTTGTTAAAACAGGCTAGGCTTCTTAAGGTCCCTCGTCAAGCACAGAGACAACACCCCTGTGTCAGCTTGAAGAAGTCACAGAAGTTGAATCTCCGCCCATCAATCCCCGTTAGACCAAGGGACCAAAGTCATTTTTTGGAAGATGTGACAGGATAAATTAGGGGTATAGAAAAGAGTAAAAAAAAAATTGCACTTGTGTTTCTTTTAAAATAAAGACGGGGGAGATGTTGGGGACTGACTGTGGGGTCAGTGACCTTGGACCCGCACAATTGAGTACACAAGGAAGTAAGCTCTTATCATGATTTTGGGCTGTGTCAATAACTTCTCATTTAACCTGTTTGGGACTTGATAGCTTCTCATTCAACCTATTTCAGACTTGATACTGTTTGTACGAATGTAGCCCCTGGCAGTTCCCGAGTTTAAAGATGTGTATTTAAGATTGAGAACTGGAAATAAACTGGGCTATGGTCTTGGGCGACAGGCTTCTTAAGCTGTGGCTCCTGATTTGGGCTGTAGCCCTCCTGAACCCCATCTGTTTGTCTCTCTTCTATTTTTTCCTAGTCCTTGCCCCCTATTTCAGGAATCCCAATCTGCGAACCCTGGTTTGCTGCCGGTTGGCCCCGGCACCTGGGCACAAAAGAACCTGAAACACTTACATCCAATTAACCCCTAGAAAATGGGAAGTGAGGCTTGGCTCAATGGTTGAGCAGTACCCTTGACCTGAAGATCTCAGGGACAGTGCTCAGGTGAAGTTCAAGTCCCAGGACCCACCAAAAAAAGTCTCTCGGTGTAAGGACCCAAGATTGGCCTAGTGGTAGTTTGCCTAGTATGCACAAAGACCTGGGTACAAAGTCCTCGGTACCACATACATAGAAAAAGCCAAAAAATGGTGCTACAGCTCAAGTGGTACAACTCTAGCCTTGAGAAAGCCCAAGGATAGAGCTCAAGCCCTTACAGAAATTGTCCTGTTTGAGAAGGCTTTTAACCAGCCTCCTATGTAGTTAGGATTACACACATGAAGCGCTGCTACACTGCCTGGATCATTGTTGTTGTTGTTGTTTATGTGCTAGGGCTAAAACTCAGGTCCTGGTCTTTGCACAAAATAATTTTTTGATTCAGTGTTTCAGGGAGTACCATTAAAGCGAAATGGACTTATGAGTTTGTGGGGTTTATTTTGTTTTTAATTCAAGGCTCCCTAGGTCTATAACATAAGGCATAGTTCAACTTCTGCCTTTTAATTTTTTAGTGGTTCATAGGATGTAAGTGTTCCCTGGAAACACAAGTGCACTGCAGAGGCTTGATAATTTAGGATGATGGTGAGGAGCATAGAAAAATATATTTCTGATAAATCTGTGCTAGCCATTTGCATTTTTGGAGTTTTATCGAATTTGTATTTTCTTGAACTTGCCTTTTTGCTTCTGTATACTTGCTTGCTTGCTTGCTAAAACCTTGAGGAATGTAGCAATTGTTCTCGTGGTTAATCTATAACCACCCATCCACTTGGGCCCCAGACACCCCCGGATATGGAGATTATGGCCATCTGGCTCCTACAAGGTCAAACACTCCCAGATATCGAGCATGAGTTAAAGAACCTCCCCGTAGGGAGAACATGACAAAGTACCACGGAGATCCCCCTCGGGCTCTGTCCAATCAATTCAAAGCACGATAGCCCCATAGACCAACAATGCTTAGCCTCGGCCCATTTCCCACTTTGTGTTGCGCCAATCATTGCTAGAAGTTTGGTATGAATTTTCCCACATTGTTGGGAGCCAGAGTGGAATCAAACTGTACCTTGACTTGCATCAGACCATGGCTTTATTGTCTTATTGTTTTCTGGCCCTATTCTATGTAAATGACCTGAGAATTACCATATGAATGTAACACCTGGAGGTTCCGGGGTCTGGAGGGGGGAAGAAGCGGGAGTGATAAATAAACACGGGCAGTCTTTACCTGGACTGCGGACATCCCGGACCCGGTGTGTCTGTCTCTCTTCTATTTCTTCCTAGTCCTTGCCCCCTATTTCAGGAACCCCAATCTGCGAACCCTGGTTTGCTGCCGGTTGGCCCCGGCACCACATGGTGTATTGATTTGCTGTTAATGCTTCCTGGGGCCTTGCCCCTACCAAAAAATGTATAAAAGATGCTGTAATTTAGTGCTTGGGGCTTCTGGTCTGCACTCAATTATCAGTGCACAATGATCCTTGCTCGAGCGTCAATAAATGACTCATTGCAGTTTGCATTGATCTTTCGCCTCTGGCAATCCTTGGGGGGGGGGAGGGTTCAAGTTTCTGGGCAATACAATGTTTTGAATCCAGCCTGGGCAGGACAGTCCATGAGACCCTTATCTCCAATAAACAACTCAGAGGCAGAAAGTGGTAGAGTTTAAATCATGAACAAATCAATCAGTTTAAGTTCACTGTTGCCAGGCAGGCTCATGGATTGCTGCCCAGCTTGGCTTTGAACCACAATCCTATGTTCTCAGTGACCTGAGCAAGAATAGGATACAAGCATAAAGGATGTTTTTAAAATTTTGAGTTGTCTCTTTGAGTTATTGATATCTTCTTCCTTTTAATTCATTTTTTGTTCCTTGTTTTTGTGAGTCATGGGAATTAAACTTAGACTGGGCACTGTCCCTGAACTCTTCAGCTCAAGGCTACCACCCTACCCTGAGGCAAGCTCCACTTCTTGTTTTTGCAGAGGTTAATTGGAGATAAGAGTCTCAGGGCCTTTTGTGCCCTGGGTGCCTTTGAACTTCGATCCCCAGATCTCAACCTCCCAAGCACCTAGGATTACAGGCATGAGCCATCTCCTCCAGCTTTTGTTGTTGTTTTTAAATTCAGATTCTCTAACTCATGATGGATTGGTCAATCTCTCCAAAGTTTTTATCTTTGCTTTGCTTATTTCCCTCCAGGCTAGGAGGATTCACACCAACAAAAGTTCAACTTCAGACTTTATTTTGTTTTTTCTTGTTTGCTTGCTTGCCTGCCTGCTTGCTTACATTTTCTCTTTGTCTCTTGCTTTCTTTGTTTCTTTTTCTATTTAATTCTCTCTTCATTTTCTTCTCACCTTCTTTCTCTTACTCCCTCCCTCCCACCTCTCTTCCTTCTCTTTCTTTCTTCCTTTCTTTTCTTTCTTTCTTCCTTTCTTTCCTTTTCTCTTTTTCTTTCCTTCCTTCCTCCCTCCCTTTCTCTCCCTTTCTTTCATTCTGTTTTTGCTCTCTTTTCTCTTTATTTCACTTCTTCCCTCCCTCTCTTTATCCCCTACCTCCCATTCCTCCCACCCTTCCTTCCTTTCATCCTCCCTTTTTTCTCTCTCTTTCATTCTTTTTTTTTTTGGTGATGTAAATGGAAAGAGTCTCATGTAACATGGGTCATTACACAAGCTCTGAAATCTGAAGATTGTGGTTCAAAGCCAGCCTGGGCAGGAAAATCCATGAGACTCTTATCTATAATCAACCACCACAGACAGGAACTGTTAGAGCTCTAGCCATGAGCAAAACAAGTTCAAGCCCACCACTGCCACTCACTAAAACAGGTCTCATAGACTTTCCTGCCCAGGCTGGCATTGAACCACACTCCTCAGATCTCAGCAACCTCAGCAGGGGTTTTGAGTGGTAACTGGATATCTAGATATTTATTCAACATATGCCCTGGTGAAGATTTATGAATTGGCTGTAATCACAACATTTTTCTCAGATGTTAAGCATTAGTCACTATGTAAATACTAATAAAAACTAAATTTGTATCAGTTCATATTCACTAAATGTCTATAAATTTTATTTTTATTTTTTGCCAGTACTGGACCTTGAACTCAAGGCTGAGCACCGTCCTTGGACTTTCTCAAGGTTAGAGATCTACCACTTGAGCCACAGCACCACTTCTGGCTTTTTTTTATGTATGTGGTACCGAGGAATCGAAGCCGGGTCTTCGTGGACAAGCACTCTTCCACTATGCCAACCCTCCGGCAAATTATTTTTATTTTTTAAAGAATTTACAACATTGATTTTCACATAATATTTCAAACAATGTGTTTAACAAACATGAAGGGAGTCTATATATGAATCATTGTCGATTTTTTCTTTTGTCAGTTGTGGGGTTTAGACTCTGGACCTGGGTAAGGTCCCTGAGCTCTCCAGCTCAAGGATACCCCCCCTAGCCCTTGAGTCCCAATGCCACTTCCAGTTTTCTGGTGGGTAATTGGAGAAAAATGTCTCCTGGTCTTTAGTGCCCGGGCTGGCTTTGAATGGAAATCCTTAGAACTCAGACTCTTGATTAGCTAGGATTACAGGAGTGACCCACCTCACCCATCAAGTTTTGAAAATTTTGAGTTGTCTCATATCTTTGCTAGTCATGGGGCTGGAATTCAGGGCCTGAGCACTATCCTTAGACTATTTCTCAAGGCTAGAGCTCTACCACTTGAGCCACAGCACCACTTCTAGCTTTTTTCTATATGTGATACCTGGAACGGAACCTGGGTCTTTGTGCATGCTAGGAAAGTACTCTACCACTAGGCCAAACTCCCGGCCCCCATTTTTTGTTCCTTTATAGTTTTTTTATTCAGGTTTTCTAGTTTCTTATGGATTTTCTCTTCTTTCACGCATGTATTGGTTTGCTTTTGTTTTCCCACAAAGCTAACAGGCTTCACCCCTGGAGCCACTGCTCAACTGCAGGCTTTTTGTCCTTCCTTCCTTCCTTCCTTCCTTCCTTTGTTCCTTCCTTCCTTCCTTTGTTCCTTCCTTCCTTCTTTTGTTCTTTCCTTCCTTCATCTTTGTTTCTTCCTTTATTCCTTCTTTTTTCTTTCCTCTATCACTCAAGCCTTTCCAATTTCTGTCTCTCCTTTCTTCCTTCCTTCCTTCTTTTCTTTTTCTGGTGGTTTATGGAAAAAGAGTCTCATGTGAACATGCCATTACACTGGCTTTGAAATCTGAGGATTGTGGTTCAAAGCCAGCCTGGGTAGGAAAGTCCATGAGACTCTTATCTGTAATCAACCACCAATAGACAGGAACTACTAGAGCTATAGCCAGGAGTCAAACAGCAAATCAAGCCCTGCCTCGCCACTACTTAAAAGGCAGTTTTCTGCACTCCTTATATGTTGAAAAATTATATTGTTTGGGTGTACAAGCCAATTGAGAAGTTAGTGAAGTAAAACATGGCCCTGGAGTAAAGTAAGCATGACTGCTACTTACAAATAAAGGTTAAAACATTGTTTTTATTAGCGGTAGGGTTTTTTTAAATAATTTAAATAACAAGAGACTCTCTTTGAAAGTTGATATGTAGTCTTTTTTTGCATTTTTTTATTGTAATTAGTAAAAGGGTTACATAATATTTGCCAGATAGAAGGTGCATTAATTCACGTACATTGATACCCTTTCACAGGTCTTGGTACCCATTTCCTCCCCCCCACACTCCCCACCCGTCTTGGTTTTCCCCCCTTCCCTATCAAATTTCAAATAACCAAATACAAATAAATTCAATATATCAGATAACAAAGTGAGATACTATAACAATATGACATAACCAAGGGACAGAAAGGAGATGAGAGACAACATAGTACATTAAGGACAACAATCATTCTTTATATGGCTTTTGTTTCGATATCCTGGAGGTCCTTTCAATTAGCTTCACATTATATGGCCTTATGTACCAAGATTTTGCTCTATTGCAGATCTCTGCTAGTAGAGCCCAAGGTTTCTACTGATTATGACGAATGAGGGAAACCATTGAGCCTAAGTTCCATTGAGTCTGGCTTACTTCATTTAATATTATTTTTTCTAAGTCTTTCCATTTCCTAACAAATGGGGCGATGTCATTCTTTCTGACAGCAGCATAGAATTCAATTGTGTACAAATACCACAACTTGTTGATCCACTCATCAACTGAGGGACATCTAGGTTGGTTCCATATCTTTGCTATGGTGAATAGTGCTGCAATGAACATTGTTGTTCTGGGGGATTTAGTATGCCCTTGTTTCTGGAGGGTTGAGTAAATGCCAAGTAGTGGAATTGCTGGGTCATAGGGGAGTTCTATGTTTAGCCTTTTGAGGCACTGCCACACTGCTTTCCATAGTGGTTGAACGAGTCTGCACTCCCACCAACAGTGTAGTAGTGATCCCTCCTGGCCACATCCCCTCCAGCATCTGTTATTATTCATTTTCCTGATCCTGACCATTCTAACTGGAGTGAGGTGGAATCTTAGAGTTGTTTTGATTTGCATTTCTTTTATGACCAGACATGTTGAGCATTTCTTCATGTGTCTATAGACCATTTTTGTTTCTTCTTCAGAGAAGATTCTCTTTAAGTATTTGGCCCATTTTTTAATGGGATGGTTGTTACTTTGGAGGTTAGTTTTGGAGTGATTCAAATTTTTGAGTTGTTGATATATTTTAGATATAAGGCCTTTGTCCGTTGTTTGCTTGGTGAAGATTTCCCACTCTGTAGGCTTCCTAATTAATTTACTAGCTATGTCCTTTGCCATACAAAAGCTCTGCAGTTAAATGCAGTCCCACATATCCAGCCTTTCATTTGTTGTGATTCTTGGTCCTTATTAAGAAAGTTTCGACCTGTGCCAAGGAGGCCTAGTGTATCTCCTATTCCTTCCTGTAAAGTTTTCAGTGTGTCAGCTTTTACCTCCAGGTCTTTGATCCATTTGGAGTTAATTCCACTGCAAGGTGACAAAGAAGGATCCAACTTTAGTTTTCTGCAGTTGCTTAACCAGTTCTGCCAGCACAACTTGTTGAAGAGGCTGTCTTTCTTCCATTCTATTTTTTTGGCTCCCTTGTCAAAAATTAGGTGGCCATAGGTCTGTGGTTTAATATCTGGGTCCTCAGTTCTATTCCATTGGTCTTCAGGCCTGTTCTTGTGCCAGTACCAAGCTGTTTTGAGAATTATAGCTCTGTAATAGAGTCTAAAGTTTGGAATTGAAATTCCTCCAGTACTGTTCTTTCTGGTAAGAAGTGTTTTTGCTATACGGGTTGTTTTATTATTCCATATGAAATTTTGGATTGCCTCTTCTATTTCTTTAAAGAATGCCATTGGGATATTGATGCGTATTGCATTGAATTTGTAGATAGCTCTTGGCAAGATTGTCATTTTCACAATGTTGATTCTTCCAATCCAGGAGCATGGGAGGTTTTTCCATTTCCTTAGTTCTGCTTTAATTTCCTTTTTTAGGGTTTTAAAGTTTTCATCTAAAAGGACCTTTACATTCTTAGTTAAGCTAATTCCTAGGTACTTTATTTTCTTTGAGGCTATTGTGAAAGGAGTTTCTTTCCTGATTATTGCCGCGATCCTCTCACTGTTGGCGTAAAGGAAGGCAGTTCATTTTTGAGGGTTGATTTTATAGCCTGCTACTCTTCCAAAGTTGTGAATCAGCTCAAGGAGCTTGGAGTAGAGTCTATAGGATTCTTTAAATACAGAATCATGTCATCTGCAAAGAGGGATAGTTTTATTTCCTCTTTCCCTACTTGGATCCCCTTTATGCTTGCTTCTTGCCTTATTGCACTGGCTAGGAATTCTAGTACTATGTTAAAGAGGAGTGGAGAGACTGGGCATCCTTGTCTTGTTCCTGATTTTAGAGAGAATGGCTTTAGATTTTCACCATTAAGTATAATACTAGCAGTGGGTTTCTCATACACAGCCTTTATTACATTGAGGAATGTTCCATGGATTCCTAGTTTCTCCAGAGCTTTTAGCATAAAGGGGTGTTGGATCTTGTCAAATGCCTTTTCCGCATCTATTGAGACAATTATGTGATTTTTGTCCTTGCTCCTGTTGATGTGTTGAATTATATTAATTGATTTGAGTATGTTGAACCAGCTTTGCCTCCCTGTGAGGAATCCAGTTTGATCATAGTGTATAATTTTTTTGATGAGGTGTTGTAGACGGTTGGCCAGTATTTTGTTGAGAAGTTTTGCATCGATGTTCATCAAAGACATAGGTCTAGAGTTCTCTTTCTTTGATGAATCTCTGTCTGGTTTGGGGATGAGGGTTATACTGACTTCATAGAATGAGTTTGGTAAGGAACCTTCATTTTCAATTTCGTTGAAGTGTTTGAGGAGTATTGGTGTGAGCTCTGCTTTGAAGACCTTATAGAATTCAGCTGTGAATCCATCTGGCCCTGGGCTTTTCTTAGGTGGAAGTTCTCTAATTGCCATTTCTATTTCAGAGCTTGAAATAGGCCTGTTGAGTTGGCTTAGTTCTTCTTGTTTCAGAGTGGGTATGTTAATATTGGCTAGGAAGTCATCCATTTCATCTAGATTCTCAAATTTATTGGCATAAAGGTTTGAGAAGTATTCCCTCATGATATTCTGGATCTTGGTAATTTCTGTCGTGATATTACCATTTTCATCTGTGATTTTGTTTATTTCGATATGCTCTCTTCTTTTTTTAGTAAGATTTGCTAAGGGCTTGTCAATTTTGTTAATTCTTTCAAAGAACCAACTCCTTGTTTTGTTGATTCTTTCTATATAGTTTTTTTGGATTCCAAATCATTTAATTCTGCTTTGATTTTAATAATTTGCTTTCTTCTACTGGGATTAGGGTTGGTTTGTTTCTCTTTTTCCAGGAGTTTAAGGTAAGACATTAACTTGTTGGTTTGCAATTTTTCCAACTTGTTGTTGTAGGCACTCAGCACTATGAATTTTCCTCTGAGTACTGCTTTGCTGTGTCCCAAAGGAGTTGGTATTTTGTGTGCTCCTTACTGTTAAATTTCATAAACTGTTGGATTTCTGTTCTGATCTCTTCCATGACCCATTGGTGATTCAACAATGTGTTGTTCAGTCTCCATGAGTTACAGGGCTTTCGTTGGTGGAGATGTGTGTTCAGTTCCAATTTGAAGCCTTTGTGGTCTGAGAGTGTGCATGGAATAATTTCAGTTTTTCTGAATCTGACCAGGTTTGTTTTATTGCTTAAGATGTGATCTATTTTGGAAAATGTTCCATGTGCTGCTGAGAAAAACGTGTATTGTGTTGTTGCTGGGTGGAATATTCTGCAGATGTCTGTTAGATCTAGTTGGTCTATATAGTTGTTCAGTTCTAAGGTTTCTCTGTTGAGTTTTTGCCTTGTTGATCTGTCCATAGGTGAGAGTGGTGTGTTCAACTCACCAACAATCACTGTATTTCGATCTATGTATGGTTTCAGTGTAAGTAAAGTTTGCTTGATGAAGTTCGGAGCTCTGGGATTGGGTGTGTAAATATTTAGGATTGTTATGTCTTCCTGGCGGAAACATCCCTTTAGTAGTATGTAGTAACCTTCTTTGTTTTTTCTTACTAATTTTAGTTTGAAGTCTATTTTATCTGATATGAGGATGGCAACTCCAGCCTGATTATGGGGGCCGTTAGCTTGATAGAGTTTATTCCAACCTCTCACTTTCAAAAGATGATTGTTTTTTTGTGTAAGATGTGTCTCTTGAAGACAGCAGAACGATGGCTCTTGCTTTTTGATCCAACTAGACAGCCTATGCCGTTTAATTGGAGAGTTGAGTCCATTGATATTGAGAGTTAGGATTGAGAGATATTTATTAGGTCCTACCATTTTTAAAAGCTTTTATTTGGGCCTGTGTCTTGACAGTTCTTGTGGTCCTTAGATGGTGTGGTGTTTAGGTGCCATTTCTTTCCCTATTTTTCATTTATTTTGGTGTTCTATGTACAGAACATCTTTGAGAATTCTCTGTAGTGTTGGTTTTGTTGCGACATATTGTTGCAGCTTTTCCCTGGAATGGAATGTTTTTATTGTTCCCTCAGTTATGAATGAGAGCTTAGCTGGGTACAGTATTCTTGGTTGGTAGTTATTTGACTTAAGGGCATGACATATTTCCTTCCAGTCATTTCTTGGTTGCATGGTCTCTGCTGAGAAATCTGGGGTTATTCTGATTGGTTTGCCTTTATAGGTGATTGATCCCATCCCTGGCTGCCTTTAGGATCCTTTTTTTGGTTTCTATTGATCCAGTTCGGATTACGATGTGGCGGTTGCATGTTCTTTTCTGGTCAGGTCTGTTTGGGGTTCTAAAAGCTTCTTGTATCTGGATGGGCCTGCCCTTCTGGATATTTGGGAAATTCTCTGAGATGATTCCCTGAAGTATATTTTCAATACCATTGACCTCTTTCTCCACGCCCTCCTCAATACACGCCCTCCTCAATACCAATTAGCCTTAAATTAGGCTTCCTAATATATCTTGGACCTCCTGAAGCACTCTCTCATTTTTCCTAGATTTGGAGTGACTCATTTTCTGTTCTTTCTCTATAATAACTAAATTATCTTTATCCCCAGAAATTCTCTCCTATGCATTTTCTAACCTGCTATCAAAGCCATCTACTTTATTTTTCATCTCCCTTGCTTCTAATTTCTCATTTTTGATACCTTGCATCTCTTGTTTTAGATCCTGTATAGATTTCTTTAGCTCCTTGATTTCCATTTGAGTGGTTAGCTCAGTAGCTTTATTTTCTTTGAACATTTGCTGGAGTTCGGTCACCTTTTTATTTGTGGATTCTATGAATTCATCCATCTTTCTTTGAAAAACCTTTATTATGGCCTCCTTTATGGCTTCTTCTTTTTCACTTATCACCTTGTTTATGGTTTCCTCTTGTTCAGCTATGTCTTCCTCCCTCACTGACTTCTCTGTGCCACCATTGAAAGCATACAAGCCAGTTCATTTTAGTATATTCACAGAGCACAACAGGCAATATTGGAATATTTTCACTTCCCCTCTGACAATCCCTGTAGTGATGAACATAATTTCCCATACCCAGCACAGTCCTCTCTAAACCTACATCAGCCATAGGCACTCTCTAATCTAGTATATTCACTGGCCCATTTGGGATACTTCTTTTTTTCTTTTCTTCTTTTTTTCCCTTATTTTTTGCCAGTCGTGAGGCTTGACCTCAGGGCCTAGGCACTGTCCTTGGACAGTATTTGCTCAAAGCTAGTGCTCTGCCACTTGAGCCAGAGCACCACTTCCAGATATTTTTGTGTCTTTGGAGCTGAGGAATCAAACCCAAGGCTTTGTGCATGTGAGGTGAGCACTCTACTACTAGGCTAAGCTCCTGGCTCATTTGGAATATTTCCTAGCCTCAGAATAATATCTAGAGTCTTTTGCTTTTTTGCCAGTCTTGGATTTTGAACTTGGGTGGTTTGTTTTGTTTTTGCTATTTATGTGGTACTGAGGAATCAAACTCAGGGCTTCATGCATCCTAATCAAGCACTCTAGCACTAAGCTGTATTCCCAGCCACACACCAAGTTTTCTTTTGCAGACTCCTGTATGTCATGTTTGCCAGACCTATCTACATACTAATATGTGAAAGTATTGCTATACTAATAGGAAAATCAATCCTCATTTCTCGGGTGTTTCATTTCTGCAAAAAAAAAAGGCTCACAGTGGTGCTCTGATTCTTATTCTCTAGAATTCGGAGACAGAGATCAGTGGAAAGAAAAGAATGTTTTCAAATGCTTTGTTCCAGAAGCAGTCTAAGTCCTAACAGTCACAAATCACATGTGGAATATAGTTCCTTGGCTCTTCAGTTGAATTCATGTGTCTTTTGTATGGCTTTCTTTCACAGAAAGAATTTCCCAATTTTCTCTCAGAGCAAGAGATGATATGAAGTGAAGTAGTAATGCTGTTCTCTGCTGGTTTTCTAATTGCTAATTGAAGATGAGAGTCTCAAAGACTTTAGTGCTGGGACTGGCTTGGAGCCTCGATCCTCAGATTTCACATTTCAGCCTCCTGAGCAGCTAGGATTGCAGGCATGAGCAACCACACCTTTCCTAGGGCTTGAACTCAATGCCTGGTAACTATTCCTTTGGTTTCTGTTCAAAGATAGCATTCTACCACTCGAGTCACAGTTCTATTTCTGGCTTTTTTGTAGTTAATTGGAGATGAGCATATCATCCACCTCCCTGACTATAAGAATGTGACAAGGAATGTGGGCATCTGAGCACCCAAGAATCTGCAGCACATCATGCAGCTGGATCGTGATGTGTGTTCATCTACCCATCAATTCAGCCTCTCACTGGCTGGCTGGGTCTACAGTTTGCAGGACTGGATATACCATCATTTTGACCTGGCCCCTGGCCTTCCAGCTAGAGCTCAGCCACATGTCAAACTGGGATCTGACCGCTGTCCCCTATGCCAAACTCAAGATGCCTCTTCAGCTTATGATAAGTAGCTGAGAACACCCAGAAGTACAAACTCTTAAACTTAAGAGCTACTAGGTCTGGTTGCATGGTAGAATAACCTGAAATGTTGAGAAATTATAGGCTCCTGGATCTTATTTTGAATCTACTGAATTAATTCACTGGGTGTTGTATGCTGTCATGTGTTTTAAAAGCTAAACTTGTGGTTCTTCTCCTCTCACTCCGGCCTTAAAGGGGACTCCAGCTAGGTATCTGATAACTGTGGACCATTAAGAACTTCTAGTACCAAACGTCACTTGCTAGTGACTTCATGTATTAGTTGACAATGTCTTAAATGCTCACTGATTTTATTATAAATTCTAGGATTGATGATTTTGAAATTTCCCTTCCTGAAATGAGGAAGTATCAGACACCGAACTATTAAGAGTAGCCTTAGATAATACTCTTGGCCCAGGAATAAGCAAACACAGCTGGTATCCAGTTGTTTGGATACATTTTTGAGGCTTGCTGTTTCTCTTAGGGAGTCCTAGGCTTCTCTTTGTACCACAGAAGATGGAGAAGGTAGCTGCCAAGCCTGATATTGTCAGGACCTATATATCTTTATGGTATTCTGAGATGGAATTTTCCTTTAAGCAATATGTCTTTGAATTTACTCTGCTTTGGTTTCAGCTTCCTAAGTAATGAAATTACAGGCATGGCCCTCCATGTCTAGCTGTTTACCAATGGCCATTTGAAATAAGAAATACGCGCCATTTCTACTAATACAATTGTGAAAAGAGCAATTGACTTACAGCATAGTTACAAAGTATATAGACTCGGATGCCACTGAATTTCAAATCCAATTAACTACAAAAGTGCTTATTGTTGAAGAGAAAGTTACTGTGTCACTGAGCTTTACTTGCTCATATAGAAATGTGATTGGAGCTGGGTGCCAGTGGCTCACACCTGTATTCCTAGCACCTCAGGAGGCTCAGATCTGCAGATTGATTATCAAATCTAAACAGCCCCAATGAAACTTTCAATAATGGAAGTAGAGTTGTGTGTGGCTCAAGTAGTAGTATTCTAGCTTTGAACACAAAAATATTGGGGTACAGCACCCAGGCCCGGAGTTCAAGCCGCACACTGACCAAAAAAAATGTGTTTGGATAATAATATTTACCATTTCCTGTGTTTGTTAAGGCCAATCAATACATATAATTTATTGAGCATTTCCTATTAAAAAGAAATAGGGATTTCTCCTTGCCTGCAAAAAATTTGTGATGCTGCAGAACAGGCACTGCATATCCTCTAATTCAGTGTAGAATTGAATGTTAATTTTGTCATGCCTGTTAGAAGAGCAGCTCCAGAGCCAGACTGATGAGGCAGATACTATTCTGAAAATTGGTTTCATGAGGTAAATTCAGTTTTCTGCACATGAGTTTGCCACATTGATTTTGGTCAGGAAATCTCTAAGGCTCAGAAAAGAATTCTAGCTCTGTATCCATTTACATTCTTATCAAAGGGGAATTAAGCCAGACAATGGTGGTTCATGCCTATAATCTTCATTGCAGAGTAGACTCAATGTAAGGATCATGATTCCAGGCCAGCCTAGGCAGGAAATTACATGAGACTTGTCTCCAACTATGCAGTGTTAAACCCAGTTGTGGAGATATGGCTTAAGTAGCAGAGTATCATCCCCAAAGAAAAGAGCCAAGGGAGAAGAAGAAACCCTGAGTTCAATCCAGAGTCCTGACACATAAAAAAGAAACAATGAAATTGTTTTTACAAATGAGAAACCAGGCCCTTGCTCATCATAACTGATTTCAAATTACTTGTGTGAGAGAGCTAATGCTTCAAAGAGGTAACCTGCTCTGTGGATTCTTAGCTACTACATTCTACAGCAATGGCTATAGATGTAAGAAGTGGTTTGTTTCAGAGAGCTTTATAGAACAGTGATTTCTAATTTCAGTGAGACTAAAAGGGGTGAGTCATTATCCCTGTTCTCTTCCAGAACTACTTCTCATTAATGATCAGTACTAAAAAATCAGCCGTGCATAGGAAGGGAAATCTCTAAGTATACTTTGTGATTTTGAAAGGGGATATTTTTTATTTCTCTTTTGTGTGGAGGCTATCATCCTTATTCAGTTATTGAGTGAAATCATCAGGCTATAATAGAGTAAAAAGACAATTGACAGACTTCAATGGCTGGGTTGTGATTTCTCAAGAATATGACAATAAATTTATTGCACCTCCTTGGAAATAAATATGCTCCAAGATGCTTCTGAGGCTTAATTTGTTGCTTTAAAAAATAGTAAATGATGCTTCATCCAATACCTACTACAAGTGTTATAATCATCTCTCTTTTATCCTACCCATTTGGAATATTGTTGTCTTTTTCCTATTTCTCTGCTTTGTTTCTATATGTAAGCTGCCCAAACCATGAATCAGTTCAGGTCAAATGTTTGGACATGGCTGCCCTCACTTCCTTTGGTGGGTTTGCGTATTGCCTGGCTTTCCCTCCTGTGCATAGGCTGTTTGGCCATTGGCATTGGGGATGGCATGATGCACGTATGGAATACACTCTTCATAAAGAACAATTAAGATATAAAAATTTTCAAGATTCCAAATCCACAGTTACCCTAACAAGGATGCTTTGCTTTTCTTTTTCCTTCCTTCCTTCCTTCCTTCCTTCCTTCCTTCCTTCCTTCCTTCCTTCCTCCCTTCCTTCCTTCCTTTTTGTCTTTCTTTCTTTCTTTCTTTCTTTCTTTCTTTCTTTCTTTCTTTCTTTCTTTCTTTCTTTCTCTCTTTCTCTGTTTCTTTCTTTCTCTGTTTCTCTCTTTCTCTCTTTCTCTTTATCAGTTGTGATGTTAGAACTCTGGGCCTGTGTACTGTCCATGAGCTCTTCAGCTCAAGTCTAACACTCTTCAATTTAAAGCACAGTGCACTTCTGATTTTCTAGTGGTTCACTGGAGCTAAGTGTCTCATGGACTTTCATGCCTGAACTGTCTAGGATCCGTGGTCCCAGCCAGCTGAGTAGGTATAAGACACTGGCCAGTCTTGTTTTTCGTTTGTTCAGTCATGGGGTTTAAATCTCTGGGCATATGCATTGCCCCTGAGCTCATAATCTCAAGACTAGTACTCTACCATTATGAGCCACTGAGCCATTTAGAAACATAAGCTTTTAATATGCAATTACCAACATTTGAAAACTGTTTAAAAGTATCTGGTGCTGTAGCTCAATCCCATAATCCAAGCTACTCCAGAGGTTGAGATCTGAGGATCAAGCTTTAAAGGCAGCAGGGGCACCGAAGGACCTGAGAATCTTATCTCCAATTAACCACTAGAAAACAGGAAGTAGGGCTTGGTTCAAGGCTAAGGCGGTAGCCTGGAGCTGAAGAACTCAGGTTTAGCTCCGATGCCAAGTTGTAGCCCCATGACTCACCCCCCTCCCCGAAAAAAGAAAAAAAAATCATCCTTGCCAGAGTAACTTTGAACTGGAAACCTTGCAAAAATCTCAGCATGGTTGTCTTTATGGAGAGCACATTCCATGCATGAATGTTCCCATTCCCAACCAGTATGGGGGGAAAAAAAGCCTACACACGGGAGAAAAAAAGCCAGGCAAATGCAAATGCAACAGGGATGTCAGGGAAGCCATGTCCCAACATTTGACCTGAAATGATTTAAAGGTTAGGCAGTTTAAGCATAGAAAAGAAAGCAAAGAAATAGGAAAAAGACATAAATATTCCCCATGTATGAGATTAAAGAGTCTGAAAAGAGTATAACACTTACAAAATCATTAAAGCCCAGGTTGGCGTTGAAACTGTGATCCTTGTTGTGCCAAGATTGTCCCATGTTCTGGGAATGAACCCCGCTCCCCCTTGCCCAGGGCCCATTTACTAGGAATCAAAAACACATGTTCCTGGAACTAGCCTGGACTTGAACCCCAGGTGGCAACATCCCAATGCTGACCAATCTTGAGCAACCAGTGGTTTGAAGTTACCAAACAGCTAATCAGGTGATTGTAACTATGAAATTCCCCTAGAACTTGTTTGTATAAAAGCTGTGTCAAACCTTTGTTCGGGGCCTCAGCATTGCCAGCTACGGGTACGCAGAGGTTCAAGTTCGAACTTGTGTCTGAGTTTGAATTCATAATATACGACCCTTGTTTCTTTGCTTTGACTTTGGCATCTGGTGGTTCTTTCAGGGTCCCAGGAATTCGGGTACAACAATCCTCAGATCTCAGCCTCCTGAGTAGCTAGGATTACAGGCATGAGCCACTCTGTCTTGCTTGGAACAAACATATTTTAGTATTTAAAAATAATATTGCTGGGAGTGGTGGCTCATGCCTGTTATCCTCGGTATTCAAGAGGCTTAGATTGGAGGATTTCGGTTCAAAGCCAGCCCAGGAACTAAAGAATGTGAGACTCTTTCTTCCTTTTTTTGCCACTCCTGTAATTTGGGATTAGTGCCTGAGAAATGTCCTTGTGCTTTGGCAAGGCTAGTTTTCTACCACTTGAGCCACAACATCACATCTGGCTTTATCTCTGTATGTGGTACCAGGGGATTGAACCCAGGGTTTTATGCATGCTATCCAAGCAAGCTACCACTAGGCCATGCTCCCAGCCAAGAATGTGAGACATGTGAGACTCTTATCTCCTATTAACCACTAGAAAACCGGAAGTGGTGTTATGGCTCCAGGGGAAGGATGGTAGCCTTGAGGTGAAAAGCTCAGGGACAGCACCCAGGCCCAGAGTTCAAGCCCAATAACAACAACAACAACAAAAAGAGCAAGAAATTAAATCTCAAGGCATATTGGAGCATATTTATTTACAAGGAGATTCAATATATCCAGCATCTTATAGTTTAGAAATCAGAACCTAACCCTAACCCTGAATCATTTAATTCTGTCCATTGTCTTTTTGTGCTATTATAGCTAAGATGATTTCATCAAGCCAATTAAGTAAGAATGGCAGCCTTAACACAAGAGAAAAATAAAAATTAAAGGGCTCTTCTCTATTCTAACAGAACTGACAAAATTTACCTTCAATTCTACATTGAATTAGAGTGTATCCAGGACATGTTCTGTGGCAGCATATATCCCTTGCTGGTGAGAAGCCAGGCCTATCTCTTTTCAATAGGGAATGCTCAGTAAACTCTGTTTATTAAGTAGCCATTGTAACTCTCAGCAATGAGAAATGTAGCTATCCAATCTTGTTTTGTTTTTTCTGTTGTGGGCCTTGAACTCTGGTTTTGGGTGCCGTTCCTAAGTCACTTTGTGTACAAGGCTCTACCACTTCAGCCACAGCTCCATTTCTGACTCTTTCTATGGAGATAAGAGTCTCAGGACCTTTTCTGCCCCTCTGGCTTTGAACCATGATTCTCATATCTCAGCCTCCTAACTAGCTAGGATTATAGGTGTGAATTACCAGGAGCACATGTCTGGCTGACACTTACCTTCCAAGAAAGGTAACAGTTACCAGCCAAGAAATCTGGAAGTAGAGCTGTGGCTAAAGTAGTAGAGTGCTAGTCTTGTGTGTATAAACAGAAAAAACAAACTCCCGGCCCATCATTGAAATTCTTATCCCACATTAAGTAGCAAGAAATCATAACTGGGATCTGTGGCTCAAGTAGTGGAAGGCCAGTCTTGGCATAAAAAAAATGCTAAGCATCCGTGTCCAGATGCTAAGTTCAACAGATTCAAACCCCAGAATCCACACACACACACACACACACACACACACACACACACACACACACACACGCACGCACGAATATGTGTCTGTGAAAGGTGTCATTGAAAGCATTAGTACTGGGACTAAAACTCGGGGTCTGATACCAATGCTTGATTTCTTCCTGCAAAGCAGATGGCTCTACCACTTCAGCCAAACATCCACTTTGAGTCTTTCCTAGTTTGTTGAAGATAGGTGCCTGTCAACTTTGTCTGCCTAGGCTGCATTTGAATGTTGTGCCCAGATTTTTGGGTCCCCAAACACCACCAAGTTGGTGAATCTTATGTAAGAGCATGAGAGTCTTTATTGCAAGCTTAAGCCTCGATTCACAACAGAAGAGGACACAGTGGGTCTGAGTTGAGACTCCTGACTTCCTGTTGTACAAGGTTTTTATAGGGTTCTGGGAACTTTCCAAGCATAGTCACAAGTTGGAGCAAAGCATGACACACTGCGGGACAAATGGCTGGAAGTGATTGGTTAGCTCAAAGGGTTGACATATTATGAATTGATTGGCTCCTGCTAGGGAATCCGTGCAGTTCTGGTGCTAAAACATACATGCTGAACTGCAGGGCAGCTAGTCAGGATTGCTTATCTCATCTTTTCCTGGAGCCTTAAACCACTGGGGGTGGTCTTTCCAGAGGGAGTTGTCTGGAATTTACTGTTTTCCTTGAAGCTGCTAGCTCTGCTGGTTTAGAATTGGGGCAGGGTGATTCTCTGGCAGGGCCTGCTTAAAAATAACTTTAAAAATAATAAGAATCCTCATATCTTAGCCCCTAAAATCACAGGCATGAGCCACTGATGCCCCCTTTGAAGCCTGAGGACACTGAGCTCCCAGGGTCAAATCAGGTCTTGGCATCCTCATGCCAGGCCAAAGCAAGTGGGAAGCTCTAGACCCCGAGTGTTGGGCATCGGTGGGACTGTAGCATACCTGGAAAGACAGGAGCTCGACTCTCAGCAGCAGAAGCAACAGCATGAGAGGAGTGCCAGATTGAATCCTAGCACACACTGGAACCATAACAAAGTGAACCCCTTGTACTAGTTGCCTAGAAGCACCAGCTACTGCCCAACAACCCAACTACAGCACTTTCTTACCACCCACAAGCAAGGGGGAACCAATGAGGAATGGGACTCACCATTGCAGCTCGAGAGGGGGGCGACCGGTCGTCAGATCCATATGCTCACACCCGGATAGTCTGTAACAATCCACAGTAAGGTGGATATAGGTAGATGCAGGCTTTTCCTGATGAGTGAGGAAGAGGGAATTGGGATTGGTGGCTGCCCGGTGCCCAATATTGGCATTGGTGGGGGTGACTTATCCCCTGGCCATAACTTAGTGATAGCATCCGGTTTCCTGTGAGCAAGGGGCAGAAGAGCAAGAAAGTTGAAACATGGGCTGCACCAGCAGAGTTAGTAATCAGAATTGGGAACCCTACCCCTAGACCCTGAGCACAGATGGGCCTGGAGCCAGAGGCGGGCCTCGGAGGGACACACAGTCTCTGACACAGGGGAAGGAGAAGCAGCTCCTGCAGTAAGTCGCTGTGAAACTGAAGGCCCTGGGCTTCCTGCCCAGGTTGGGCTGGCTGTGGTGTTCCTTAGGGAGAGGAGCAGTCCTTAATGAAGCTGCTTGTCCCAGCTGCCTGATGGGTGAGTGCCTCACATGCCTTGGAGCTGGACTTCATCCCCCCTTCCCTCCCTGCCTTTTGTTCAAACCTTCAGCTCCTTCCCACTCCTCCTACTCCTCCTCCTCAGTGGCATTTCTGAGTCAGTGTTTCCCCCCCCCTTTTATTTTTGCCTGCTGAGGTAAGTTGAGATCCTCCCCCGCACCATGACAGGGATTTGTCCCCTCCGCAAGTGTCTGGATTAGAACCCAGGGCCCTTGGCACTGTGGCTCAAGGAGTAGAGGACTTGCCTTGAGCTGAAATGCTGAGGAACAGTGCCCTGACCCAGAGTTCATGTCCCACGGCTGACCAAAAAAAAATAAAGTTGCTTCTGCAGGTGATTCTCACAAATAATAAGACCAAAGTGCTGATATTTATGGTTCATGTTAGTAAATCAATCTGAAAACACAATGGAACCACAGAAATGGGTAAGTTTATGCTCCAAAAGACCCTCAGGTTTGGGCTTTTTTATTTCCTGCCAGTCCTAGGCCTTGAACTCAGGGTATGAGCACTGTGCTAGGGCTATCTCAAAACTAGAGCTCTACCACTTGAGCCACGGAACCACTGCCATTTTTTTCCCATATATATGGTACCGAGGCCTACCCCTAACCAAACTCCTGAGCCCCTAACAGGCTTTATTTATTCATTCATTTTTTTTTTATTTTGTGAATCATGAGAACTTCACCTGGGCCCTGTCCATCAACTCTTCAGCTGCAGACTACCACCCCAGCCTTGAGACAAAGCCCTACTTCCTGTTTTCTAGAGGATAAATGGATATAAAATTCTCAGGTTCTTTTGTGGATAAATGGAGAAAAGAGTCTCAGGTTCTTACTTGCCTGGGGTACCTTTGAACCTTGATCCTAGGTTTTCAGACACCTATGTAGCCTGGATGACTGGTGTGAGCCACGTGGCCAGGACTTAACATGGCTGTGTGTGTGTGTGTGTGTGTGTGTGTGTGTGTGTGTGTGTGTGTGTATGTGTGTGTGTGTGTGCGTGCGCGTGTGTGTGCGTGTGCCTGTCTGTCTATCTGTGTCTGTGTGTGTATGTATGTATGTATGTATCGATGTATGTATGTGTGTATGTATTTGTCTGTTATGGTGCCCTGGAACTCTGGCTGAAGTCTATCCTTGAAATCTTCAGCTCAAGGCTATCGCCCTATTCTTGTCCCTGGATTTTGTCCCTGTGCTCTTGAGTTCTTAGCTACCACCCTACCCCTGAAGCCACAGCACCACTTCTGGTTTTCTAGTTGTTCATTGAATCTCTTGATTCATAAGAATCTCTTGATCTTCAGTGCCCAGGATGGCTTTGGAGCATGATGCTCAAATCTCACTTCTTGGTAGCTAGGATTACTGAAAGGAGCCACCCCACCTGGCTTTAAGGGTCTGTTTGTTTTGCAAATTGAGATATGGTAATTTAGGATGCAAAGCTGTGGTTTTTGGCTTAGATAAAAGGCATCAGGGCATTTGAGTTTTCTTTGTTTGGCTACAATTTGGGGACAAGTGTTAGAAACTTAAATGTGAAAGTCTATTAATTTCAGAATCTTTGTTCTGTCTAAAACCACTTGGGTAGTTAGGTATCAAAGAAAGGGACAGGGAAAACCTAGGAGAAGTCCATGCATGTTGGAAAACAATAAATAAGCTAGCATGAAGATGCTTCTAAACCTAGTGAGATGGGAAGAGTGGACCATCTTCATTCTGTCTCTTTTCCTTGCAGACTGACACTGGAAATCTGATGTGGATGATGTGACTGGCATTTCTAAAAGTTGGTCCTTGGAAAACTTTAAAAGAGGGATGAAGATTTATCTGAGTGATATAATTTGGCTTCAGTATTATTTTTAATTGGGTGTAAGCTTTAAAAAAGAGGCCCATGATAAGCCTGGATTTCTTCATGCAGTGCTGGTACTTAAATATTTTTGATGCGTCGTGGGGCTTCAACTCACCCTGGGAACTGTCCCTGGGCTCTGCAGCTCAAGGCAACCACCCTACCCTATGGCCAAGCTCCACTTCCCATTTTCTAGAGGTCCTTTTGTGCCTGAGCTGGCTTTGGACTTCGATCTCAGGCTTTTGAGTAGCTAGGATTACAGGCTAGAGCTGCCTGCCCACCTGCCTGGCTGGTGCTTGTATTTCTTGCATTAACAAAAAATAGTCATTTAAAGCTGGATACTTAGATTCTTGCCTATAATCCTAGCTACTCCAGAAGTGGAGATTAGCTCAAGGGTAGGTGTTGCTCTTGCTGAAGAGTTTAGGAACAACACCCAGGCCCAGGGGTAGGACAGGACCCTTGAGCTGAAGGGCTGAGGGGAAGTGCCTGGTTGCTTAGCCAAGTTCAAGCCACAGGATCCCCCCAAAAAATAGATGACAAGCTTGGCACAGATCTTTATCACTGGATTGAGATAAGAAATGGCCTAAAACTGCTACAAACTCCAAGGTTTCTTCACAGAACTAGGAAACTAAGAGTGCTTTTCCTCTACAATAAGCTAGCAATTATGTAATCTTGCTGATTACTCTTTTGTGATTTAGATAGAAAAATTGGAACTTAGGCATTCAGCATTAAAAGAGAGGTACTATTAGTAAAAAACTTAAATGCTATGCATTAGGGTAGTTTTGTTGTTCAAGTACTTGTGATCAAACCCAGAATCTCTAGTGAAAAAGTGCTGCACCTGTGTTTGAGTCTTGGTCTTCCTGTTATCCAGGTTAGCCTTCATGTTCTTGGCTTAAATGAATGATCCTCCCTGTTCAGCCTTCCAAGGTGTCAGACCTCTGGTTGTACCACTGTGTTGTGGGAGATTAAGCTTAAATGGAAGATACTCATTTTTTATAAGTTTTCTAGGAAGCTTTTACTGGAAATTTCAGAATTCTCTGTCAAAGCTGTATTATCAATGAAGGAACTGTGTTGTCCCAAATGATGGCTGACTATTCTGACTGTGAGGCAAATGCCAGAAGGCAGGCACACACCTGCCTTCTAGAAGTGGCCAGCTGGTCTTCTCACACAGCAATGGTTTGGGAGATGAAAGATTTATTCCACAGAGTAATGGATAAGGTCTGGGAAGACAAATCTGAGGTCTGTAGCCTAGAGGAACTTTTAGGATCAGAGAAGAGGTAGGAATTACAACCAAATTAGGGCCAGCAAAACTGGCAAACAGAAACAGCCTGGTTTGGAGCAAGCAATCAAGCTTCACATCTACAAAAACCTCCTCTAAAGTTAATTCCTCTACAGACACTCACATTCACACTTTCTCAATCCTCCCCCTACTACCTGTTTTGAAGAACAATGGAGGTGATGTAATATGCTAAAAACAAAGAAACCAAACAAAGCCAAAATCCTGTGAGTTATTTTTCACTCTTTTCTATCTGCCTTTTTCTCTGTCTGGTACTGAGGAAACCAACCTAGGTCTTCATGCATGGTAGGCAAGCACTCTAGCACTAGCCCAAACTGCCTGCCCTAAAATACCCTTTTTTAAATACAAATTATACTTCTCTCTAACTTTTTTCTTTCTTCCTTTCTTTCTTTGTTTTGTAGGTCATGAGCCCTGTCCCTGAGCTCTTATTCTCAAGGCAACTGCTCTCCCTTCCCTTTGAACCACAGCCCCACTTCCTGTATTCTAGGTATTAATTGGAGGTAAGGGTCTCATGTTCTTTCATGACTGGGCTGGCTTTTAATGGCAATCCTCATATCTCAGTCTCCTGAGTAGCTAGGATTACAGGAGTGATACCCTGTACCTGGCAGAAATTATATTTCTACTAAATAATCCAAACTAGAAAACTTGAGATTTGAAGGAGGGATATTCAGTTGCTAATGTCTATGACAATAGTCTAAATCCTAAATCAAGAAGTCCAGTTTAACCTGCTTGACCACCTGCAGGTGGTGTTTACCTTTTGAAAGCTCAGCCCCACTGAAACTTCGGGCTGTTTCCAACCAGTCTGAAGGCAGAGAGCAGTCTCTGTGCAGCTATTAAAATGACTCCTGGGCTGGGAGTTTGGCCTAATGGTAGAGTGCTTGCCTAGTATGTCCAAAGTGCAGGTTCGACTCTTTGGTACCACATACATAGTAAAAAAGCTGTAATTGGTGCTGAGGCTCAAGTGGTAGAGCTCTAGTCTTGAGAAAGTCCCTGAGCTCAAGCTCAGAACTAGCAAAATAAAATAAAATAAAATAAAATGACTCCTAACTGTATTCACGGAGTGCTGTTGACTTTCATGCTGTGGGTTTGAATCCCTCCTGAATGGATTGGATTTAACATAAGAAATTATCCCACCCTGCAATCGTAACATTTCTGGTTTCAATCATTGTGAATACGTAGATGTAACATTAATTGAGAAGTAGTTTATACATCCCTAAGGAGTATTTTCACTAATAATCAGTTTTATTGATGGTTTAATGTTTTCATTGGTTTCAGATATTGTATTATTTTCACAAGACAATTAGTTCTACAAATTCTCTATGTATATTTAGAACAGAATTACTTTTATAAAACCTGTCTCCAATAAACTGGGGATTCATCTTTAGTGAAGAGTAAATGCTCTACCTGAGACCTTAAAGATTCTTTTCCCATAAGAAGGATTTATGCTTTTCCAACCCATGTATAATTATGTGTGTGTGTAGGGAGGACTTGAACCCTGGGCCCAGGAATTCTCTCTGAGCTCTTTAGCTCAAGGATACTGCCCTACCCCTTGAGCCACAGCCCTACTTCTGGTTTTCCAGTGGTTAATTGGATGTAAGATCCTCATGGGCTGACTTTGAACCACAGTCCTCAGGTCTCACCCTCCTCAGTAGCTGAGATCACAGGCATGAGCCACTGTACCTAGATTAGTATAATGTTTTCAGTAGGAAAACGTGGGGCAAAATCACCCAGGTTCTTTCCTGACCACTTCATTTGCCTTCTTTCCCAGCCATGCTTCCAGGATCGTCTGTTCATTGTCAACAGCAGGAAAGAATGAAAGAATTTCTGGTGAGTTGCTTTTTTATTTCTCATTTTGTTTTTTACATTGTAGTTTATTCATCTAAGGGTGTCCAAGAATTAAAAACAGAAAAACAGATTCAGCTTTGGGAACATGTTCATAAGTCAGAAAAAGATGGTTTATGGATTTAGCAGATTAGAACATCATACATTCTAAGTTTATGCAGATTTGCTTCAGTTTGTTTCTGGTTCTTCTAATGTGAGAAAAAGTAGTCACCCAGGTCATGTGATTCAATGACACTTAGGAAATAACTTCACATGGATGGTAAAGTTTCACTATCAACGTATCTGAGATCAGATCCTCAAGCCTAACATTAAAATATGTTACTAAAGTTTTACTGCAGTTACTGAAAATAGTGTGGTCAAACACACCTTCAACTATTCTGGAGAACATACATGTAGAAGAATGAACTTCCAGAATTGAAATGTTCCTGACCCAGGGCTAATTACCTGGTGGAAATATGCCATTGCAGGAGATGGTGACATTTGATGATCTGGCTGTGGACTTCAGCTGTGAAGAGTGGCAGGACCTAAACATTGCTCAAAGGACCCTGTACAGAGATGTAATGCTGGAGAACTACAGCAACCTGGTGTCACTTGGTGAGCAAAAGTCACTGTATCTTGCAAGACCAAATGATTTCTTCTAAGGAAAACTTCAACTTGATTATGTGATTCTTCTCTTGCTTTTTTGTGGGCCAAGGGCTTGAACTGTGAGGCTGGATGCTGTCCCTGAGATCTTTAGCTCAAAGAAACTGCCATATCCCTGGGCCTGGGAGCTGTGCCTGATCTCTGAAGAATAAGTCTTTGCCCTATCCAGTAGCCACAGCCCCACTTCCAGTTTTTCACTGATTAATTGGAGATAAGGGTCTCTTGGTTTTGTAGTGCGTGAGATGGCCTTGAAACTTTATTCTCAAATCTCAGCTACTTGAGTAGCTGGGATTATATGCATTAGCCACCATTCCCGACAATTATGTTATTCTTGAGGAAATTTTATACTCATTATTTGAGCATCCAAATTAGTATTTTGACAAAAATTCTGAACTATGTTCCCTAAGAAGGGACTGTCTTCACAAGCCCAATGTGATTACTGTTGTTGGATATACAATCTAGAGTAGAATGTATGTGACTATGTAAATATGATCTAGGAATCACTAGTTGAAGTGTGTGTTCTAATCTAAACCTGGCACTGGTGCATTGGTTCATGCTTGTAATTCTACCTATTAAGGAGGCTGAAATCTGAGCTTTTCATTTGAAGCATCAATGCCAACCAAAAGCCTCATGATATTCTTTTTTTTCTTTCCAGTTATACTTTTAATTTATTATAAAAAATCATAAATTTTAAACCTTAGGTAGAAACCAGTTGAAATAGCCAGTAACATCATATAAATAAGACAACTCTAGAACAGTCTCAGGGTGTCTAGCCTCATGATATTCTTAGCAGCAATTAACCCCTCCAGAAATGGAAGTGGGGCTTTGACACAAATGGGAAGAATGCTAGCCTGGAGTAAAAGCTGAGTTCAAGCCACACAATGGGAAAAAGAAATCTACAGCTAGGGAAAATTCAACCATGTAGCCAGTGTGAAATGAGAAATACATTTAGAAGCAACCTTGTTAACAGGATGGGTGAGAGCTTTCACCACAAATGATACATCATGAGCAATAGTTCTCCACTATTCCTTATCAACAGGGCATTGTTTTCCCAAACCTACATTGATCATAAAGCTGGAGAAAGGTGCAGAACCATGGATAGAAGTCTCAGAAAAGAATTTTACAGGTGAGTTAATGCATTTTTCATAGTGATGTTGGAGCTAAAACCCAGTAGTTAAATAGATCTTGTGTAATACTGAGCAATAGCATTCCTAGTTTCCCTGAGTTCTGAGTGTGGCAGTGAATGAGGTGTTCCTTCTTCTCAAAAACTCATGAATCAAGAATTCATAGGGAGACATACTGAATTTTGTGTGCCAGTAAAGTTAGAAATTCTCTTTCTCTTTGGGGAAATCATTCTGAAGCATACATTAGAGATATAGAAAATGAGAATTGATTTTCTTTATAACTAGAACAATACAGGTATAATATAAAAAGGAATATGCCAGTGTTGGTGCCCTTTGATAAGGAAAATGGCTTATCAGTGGTGGACAGAAACTGTGATTCACAATGGTTCTGATGGTCAGGATTGCCAAAAAAAGGATTTTGACTTAAACTTTGTCTAAGATTCATAAAAATGTACTTTAAAATTTCCACCAATGCATAATGTAATTGTTAGTAAGAGGTTAGTTCTGAAGAGATTCATGTACAAATCCTTCCTTTCAGGAACCATTCCCACTTAGATGAAAGGCAAGGGGATGGATTAAACACTCCCATGGCCTCTGAATGTATTAAATATTCCTTTTTCTCACCTAAAGGTTGAGAAGGAAAGCAGCAAAACATTCATATTTTATGAAAATAACAGAAACAGCTTATTCCCCTAGGATAAATCAAACCATTATTTGAAAAACAAAACCTTAAGCATGTTGTAGAAGAAATGGTAAGTACTCATTTTAAAACTACTAACTCATAGTTGAATTATTTGAGTAATTGTTTCTTTCACATATAAAAAGAGAAAAAAACAGAGAAAAATAATATTTTCCACTGTAAAATATCAGTATTAGTTAATATTTTAGGCAGAAATATATATATACATATATGTACACATATACATACATACATACATATATACATTATATATACATATATATGTATGTATATGTATATATATACATATATATATGTGTATATATATATATATGTATCTCCTAAATCCATTACTATTTTTAAAGTCCTAACAGTTAGGAGGAGAGAAAAATATCTTTTCCTTGAGCTGGCATGGTCAACGCTCACGCCTGTAATCCTAGCTCCTCAAGATGATGATATTGAACGATCCATAGTTTACAGTCATACCGGGCATTAAAGACCCTGAGACTCTTATCTCCAAATTAACCACTAGAAAACAGGACCTGTCCCTGTGTCTCCATGGGTAGCTTGGTCTCCTTGAGCTACAGAGCCCAGGTATAGTGTCCAAGCTAAAATTTCAAGCCTCACAACCAACCAACAGAAAAAATAAAGCTGGGTGTGGTGGCTCACACCTGTAATCCTAGGTACTCAGGAGGCTGAGGTCTGAGTATCAAGTTTAAAAGCCAACTTGGGGACAAAAGGAGATTCTTATTTCCAATTAACCTCTAGAAAACTGGAAGTATGAGTTGGATCAAGGGTAGCGTGGTTGCCTTCAGCAGAAGAGTTTAGAGACAATGGCCAGGACCAGGGGCAGGATGGTAGCCTTGATCTGAAGAGGTCAGGGACAGCACCCAGGCCAACTTCAAACCTCATCACCCACCAAAAAAAATTTTATTAAAGAAAATGTCTTTACATTAAAGAATATTTGAATCTTAATGTTTTTGTCTTTTTTCTTCATTAAACTCATTTTAGATGTCCAAGAAATGGTAGACATAATTAAGACCTGCCAGCAAAATTCAGATGAATGTCTATGTGATATTGCAGTCAAGAATAGATATACCGTGGAAGAAAGAGGGAGATTATTGAGAACTTTCTATCTGAGTTCAAAATTTAAGGCACAGCTGAGTAGGAAAAATCTGGATTCCTTAGGAATGAAGACTGAAGAATTCAGCAAGTATCAGAACATGCTGCTTTATAGTGAGCCTGATGACATACATGCTGCATGCATGCCAGGTGTGTCTCCTGTAGTTGAAAAATCCTTGAGATATTCAGAGCATATTATACAAAAGAATGAGTCTCCTAATGAGCTACAGTATTTTCAATGTGGTAAAGATGGGGAGGTATTAAACCCAGGGAGCATATTTTTTAAACAGAATTGGGTTTTTGTGGGACAGTTTGACAAGAACCATAATGAGCACAGAGAATACTATGATCAGTCTACTCACCATAGCCAAGCAGTATTTCAGAGAGGGAACAAAAAAACCTGAATGTACCAGATGTGGAAAGACATACACCCAGAAATCAGCTATTAGAAGCCATTGGAGGGTTCCTACAAAAGATAATCCATATGAATTCAACCAATGTGGAAAGCCTTTCACCCAGAAGACAGGCTTTAATAATCATCAGAGAACACACAAAGGAGAGAAACCTTATGGATGTAAAGAATGTGGAAAGTCCTTCACCATGAAGGCATACCTTTCTAGGCATCAGAGAATACACACAGGAGAGAAACCTTATACATGTAACACGTGTGGAAAGTCGTTTACCCGGAAGGAGCACCTTTCTATCCATCACAGAGTACATACAGGGGAGAAACCTTATACATGTGACATGTGTGGAAAGTCTTTCAGTCAGAAGTCAAGCCTTACTGTACATCAGAAAAGACACACAGGAGAGAAACTTTATATATGTAACATGTGTGGAAAGTCTTTCACCTGGAAGGAACACCTTTCTATCCATCACAAAGTACATACAGGGGAGAAACCTTATACATGTGACATGTGTGGAAATTCCTTCAGTCAGAAGTCAAGCCTTACTGTCCATCAGAAAAGACACCCAGGAGAGAAACTTTATATATGTAACATGTGGGGAAAATCTTTCACCTGTAAGGATGGCCTTACTAACCATCAGAGCATACACACAGGAGAGAAACCTTATACATGTAACACATGTGGAAAGTCTTTTTCCCAGAAGAAATGCCTTACTACACATCACAGAGTACATACAGGGGAGAAACCTTAGACATGTAACATGTGCGGAAAGTCTTTTACCGGGAAGGAATACCTTACTACCCATCACAGAGTCCATACAGGGGAGAAGCCTTATACATGTAACATGTGTGGAAAGTCTTTCAGTCAGAAGTCAAGTCTTAATGTTCATCAGAAAAGACACACAGGAGAGAAACCTTATACACATAACTTGTATGGAAAGTCTGTCACCAGGAAGAGAGACCTTACTATCCATCATTGAACACACAGGAGGGAAACCATATGAATGTAAGAGATGTGGAAAATCTTTGAGAAAGAAGTCATACCTCACTTTGCATGAGAGAATACATTCAGGAGAGAAACTTTATTTTTTTCTATTTATCTGTTGGCTTGAACTTCCAATTTTCTGGTAGTTAATTGAATATAAGAGTCTTATGGAGTTTTTATGCCAGGGATGGCTTTGAACTGCAATCCTCACATCGAAGCCTACTGACTGGCTAAGATTCCAGGTGTAAGCCACCAATACCCATCAGTTTATTTCAAGAAGTCCTACTTCAGTTTGCGTCTGAAAACACACAGGAGAGAAATTCTATGGAACAACTTGGAATGACCTTTACTAAGAATTCATGGCTCCGTACTTATGAAACACACGAGAGAGACATCTCATTATCCTAAGAATCATGAAAAACCTTTCCGCCTCGTTGTTCACCAGAGAAGTGACTTGCATACAAGAAAAACAGCTAACAGAACAAATGTTCAATGACTTTTAATCAGCCAAGCACATGGAAAGCATTGATTTTTCCACTACTCCCCTAAAGTCTCCCACTGTATGTGTGGTTCATGCACTATAATAATGACATACTACATCCAATTCAATTTTTGAATGGAAGATGCAATTTTATGTTTATTATAAAATTTGCACTGAAGTCAAATCTCTCAGCACTTTTTTTTTTCGTGGGTCATGAAAGTTGAACTCTGGGCTTGGGACCTGTCCCTGAGTTCTTTAGCTTAAGGCTACCGCCCTACCCCATTCAACCACAGCCCCACTTCCCCTTTTCTAGTGATTTATTGGAGCTAAGAGTCTCTTTGTATTTAGTGGCCCAGGCTGGGTATGAAATTCAGTCCTCAGATCTCAGCCTCCTGAGTAGCTAGGATTATAGGTTTGAGCCACCATGCCTGGCATGTGTTAACAACTTTTATTCCCTTGTTAGTTCCAGAAACACTTTTAGAACATGGAAGGACACACATTTGGGTATATATATATTCTTTGTGTGCTGGTACTAGTGTTCTCAGCTTGAACTCGGAGCTTAGGCACCGTTCTTAAGCATTTTTGCTCAAGATTAATGCTCTACCACTTGAGCCACTGCACCAATTCTGGGTCTTTGGTGGGTAAATAAAGAGAAGATTCTTTAGACTTTAGAATTTTGATGAGTAATCCCCAAATGACTAGTTTTTACTTTATATTGAATTAATCACTAATGAAATGTTTCTTCAAATTGTTTACTCTTCCCATTTCTTTTCTGAGTTATAATAAAACACCAGTGTGGATGATATGCCGTGCCTGTGCTTTCTCCCTGTTCTGGAGGTTGAAAGTGAAGCTCTCAGGAGGATGAATATCTCTCTGCCATCACTACTTTCCCTTTATCTCTCAGAAGATAGCTGTACCAGAACACAATTAACACATGCTTTTGTTAAAATTAAGTCTAGTAGTAATGGAAAAAAATGAGGAACTAAGGGAAGATGGTTAGATGGAGCCAGTCATGGTGTCTCATGTCTTACTGGCCACACAGGAGGCTGAGATATGAGGATCAAGGTTCAAGGCCAGCCCCTGCATAAAAGGACCTTAGAGTTTTTTATTTTATTTTTTGTTGTTTGGGTAATGTATATTTGCCAGATAGTAGGTACATTACTTCTCACATGTTGATACCCCTTCTCATGTTTTTGGGACCTGAGAAGCTCATCTCCAATTAATCTCTAGAAGTGGGAAATGAGACTTGGCTCAAGAGTAGGGGAAGTAGCCTTGTGCTGAAGAGCTCAGAGATAGCACCCAGGCCCAAGGTTACGGTGGTAGACTTGAGTTGAAGAGCTCGAGAACAAGGCCCAGGCCCAGGGTTAGGATAGTAGCTTTAAGGTAAATAGCTTAAGGAGAGTGCCAAGGCCTTGTACAAGCCCCATGACCCACCACCCTTCCCCCTTCCAAAAAAATATAGGTAAATTTTTAGCGAAATTAAAGAGATGAGAGATACATGTAGTTAAAGTAGGACGATGCTAGACATTTGGTAATGTAAAATTCAGGTAAAAATAATCCTTTGTTTGGGCAGGGAATTTGGCCTACTGCTAGAGTGTTTACCTAGCATTTACAAAGACCCGTGTTCAATTTCTTGGTACCAAATATATAGATAAAAAGCCCTGAGCTCAAGCCCAAGATTGGCAAAAAAAACAAAACAAAACAAAACATGAAAATAATCCTTTGTGTATCCTGGGGTGTGTCCTTGTATGTATATCTCTGGGTCCATGTCTCTCAATGTCAGTCTGCCTCCCATGATCCCACACACTCTGTTGGAGTGTCTCCCTACCGTTCTATGTGTCTGCTTTGTTGTTGTTTTTTCTTGTTGTTGTTTGTTTGTTTGCCAGTTTTGGGTCTTGAATTCACGTCCTGACCACTGTCCTTGGACTTTTTAATTCAGGCTTGAACTCTACCACATGAGCCACAGCACCACTTATGGCTTTTTTCTATGTTTGGGGTACCAAGGAATCAAACCCTGGTCTTTGTGCATGTTAGACACTCTTACCTGTATTTCAGGCAGTAAAGCTCTAGACTTGAGAAAGCTTAAGTACATTTCTTAGGACTTAAGTTCATGCCTCAAGACTGGAAAACACTAAATAAAATCGGTTTTCTTGAGAACAAACAGGACATAGGTGTGTGTGTGTGTGTGTGTGTATGTGTGTGTGTGTGTGTGTGTGTGTGTGTGTGTGTGTGTGTGTGTGTGTATGTGTGTGGTGGGTATTGAACTGGCCTGGGACCTGCCCTCGAGCTCTTGACCTCAAGTCTACAGCCTTACTACAGGTGTGTCTGTTCTGGAACTCTTCAGCTCAAAGCTACACTGTAACCTTGAGCCAAGCCCCATTTCCTATTTTCTAGAGGTTAAGTGGAGATAAAGAGTCTCAGGTCCTTTTGTGCCTGGGATGGCTTTGAACCTTGATCCTCAGAGCTCAGCCTCCTGAGAAGCTAGGATTAAAAGCATGAGCCACTGTGTCGATTTGGACATAGGTTTTAATATCGTGAAAATTCTTGAGCATTCATGAATTAAATTACAGAATAAGATTTTATCGGAGCTCGGAGATGCCCTTCTTGAATACTTTTTAAACATGATATTTGAAATATGATGTAAATAACAGTGTTACTAAAACATTTTAATAAAAAGTAAAAAAAATAGTAGAGGACTTGCCTAGCATACATGAAGCCCTGGATTCAATACATCAAGGCCAGAAGAGTGGAGCTATGGCTCAAACAGCATAGTGGTAGTCTTCACCAAAGCAAACTCAAGAGTGCACAGTCTCTGAATTTGAGCCAGAGGCTACTAAAATTAAAAAAAAAACTAAGAGCCCAAGCAAAAACATCTGTGAGAATTACATATCAAAATCACCTTCCCCTGCTTCTAAAATAATAAAAGACAAAAAGTGGTAGAAGGCAAGGTTTGAACAACAAATCCCAGGGAGAGTGTCCAGGCCCAGACTTGAAGCCCCAGATCTGGTACCAAGGGAGAAAATAAAACTGGTGGAATCAGACTTTTTGTTTGTTGCCATTTGGGGGACTTGAAGCTAGGCTTACAGGCTATCCCTGAAATTTCCTTAAGTCAGAGGGAATGGATCATGTACCACATTTTGTTTGTTTTTTTTTGGTGGTGTTGTTATTGTTGGTTTTCTGCTAGTCCTAGGGATTTAACTCAGGGCTTGAGAACTGGCTTAGAGATTTCCCAAGGCTTGTGCTCTACCACTTGATCCAAAGCAACACTTTGTTTTTTCTGTGTATGTGGCACCAGGGAATCAAATGCAATGCTTTGTGCATGCTAGACAAACACTTTACCTCTTGGGTGCACTCCTGGCCCTCACATCCCACCTTGCAATGAGTTTTCACACTTGTCCCTGTGTTCCAAAGCCACCACTGGGAAGATTCACAAAGCTGGTCATATGACCAGGGTCCCTTTCCATTCTGACATATATTCTTGATTCTAAACAAGAAAAAAAATGTGAAACAGACCCCAGGCATGTCATCTGCCACAAAATCAGTTCCTATAGCACAAATACCATTGCTAGAAAATAGTAGCACCGATTTTATATCTCTACATAAAATCATATCTACTCATATTAGAGGTTGAAGTTAGCACTCTCAATGGTAAAGAAAGCCAGACAAAATGAATTATTGCAAGGATGAAAGTCTAGTCCAAGTGTTCTGTGTAAAAAGCTAATATGTGGGGGCCGAGAGTTTGGCCTAGTGGCAGAGTGCTTGCCTAGCATGCACGAAGACCCGGGTTTGATTCCTTGGTACCCACACACATAGCAAAAGCCAGAAGTGGTGCCGAGGCTCAAGTGGTAGAGCTCTAGCCTTGAGAGAGTCCATAGACAGTGCTTAAGCCCTGAGCTCAAGCCCAGGACTGACAAAAAAAAAGCTAATATGTGCAGCATGCTTCTTTGCAGGCCTTTCTCCAAACAGATCTCTAGATCAGCTACTGTGTCATCGTGGAAATCAACAGTCCATATCATACCTCATGCACACTTAGAAAATCTTCATGAACACCTCCAAGGAAAGGAGCAACTTACAGCATAAAACTGTAGTGAGGACTTACCTCTAGTTCTTCAAATTCTTTCTTTTCATATTTGCATAAAGAAGTCTGGCTCATTGGAGGCAAAGTGCTTCACTTGTCAACCCCTTAACTTTGGTGGATGGAAAGGGGAAGTTATCCCAAATAACAGCTATGCCTCTCAGCATCATGGGTCCTATCTTACCACAGTCTACATCCTCCATTGCCTGCATTCCTTTGTCTCTCAGTATTCACGAGTAAATGCAGCAGATTCGCTCCCCCAAATGCAGCTCACTGGCCCCCCACTAAGGACCTATGTGCTTGGACATCAGATTATACGTGGAAAAGAACAGTATTGGGATCAGGAGTTTGGCCAAGGAGTAGAGTGCTTGCCTACCATGCATGAAGACCCAGATTTGATTCCTTGATACCACATACATAGAAAAAGCTGGAAGTGTTGCTGTGGCTCAAGTGGTACAGCTCTAGCCTTAAAGCCAATGACAATATTCAGGCCCTGAGTTCAAGGCCTAGGACTGTCAAAGAGAAAAGAAATAACAACTCTGAATTATATTCAAGAATTCGAACAGTGACATTTTAATAAAATTTTAACAATTTATGACACAAAGATTGGACATTAATCAATAGTAAAATAAAGAGTAAATACCAATAGTAAAATAAATATAACCAATAGTAAAATAAATATTTGCCAGAATCAGGCGGTGAGGGAGGAGGCAGGCTTTAAAGTTGCCTACAGGCAGAAAGGCTAATTTCAGGTCCACAATGGTATCTTCCACCTTATGAAAGACACTTACTCAGTTTACTAAATTTATGAATGAAGAAATTTTCCATTAATTGCACATGGGTTGGTTGATCCTGCTAACCAAGAGCTTTGCCAATTTGAACTATTTATGGCAGATCTAGGCAGGATTAAGTCAATGGAAGAAATACTGCTTGATCTATTTCAGCGGTATCTAAGTCATTCTGTCTCATTTTGAGTTAATAACAAGTTGGGTGTCCATATAATTCAAAACTGAGTTTGGCCATGCTACAAATGAAAAACGTGCACACAATGTACTGGCTTCATACAGTAGTGATGGCTCCAGATCTCCATCTGTCACCATTGGGGATATCACTGGTGGTTTCTAGGTCATGAGTTCTGCATTCTGTTACCCCTAATCTATGAATTTGGACTGAACAATGATAGAAAGTAGGGTGTATTTAATCAGTGGCTATGCCTATTTTCTTTCTAAAAAGAACCCACATTACCTGGAAGAGAATATCCATAAAAGGCCGTTGTGCCAAACTTGTAGTAATAAGGATCTCTGGGGGAACCGTGCTGTTTGCCATCTGCCCTTCAGCATGTCCACACAGTGATGCAAGCAGTCAGGAGCCAGAATGCTCCTGGTCCCACCCACCCAGCACAAGTGGGGCATGTCTCAGGACACCATTGGCTGATGGTCGTCCCTATTTGATGACGTGGCTGTTACCGCACAATCTGTATTTAGCGAGCATGTTTTGTAAAGCAAAGTTAGATCTGCAGTAAGAGTCTGATCTCCGGAGTCTGTATTACTCTTGGGCTCCATCGCCATCTTATGCCCCACATGGATGGCCAAGAAGGATGAGAACATCTGGTGCTCAGATGTGGGGCACTACTAGCGAGTAAGTGGACCTCTTCAAGCAATTATGTGGAAAGGAATCTTGGAGAGCAGGCACCTTTACTTTTAAGAAACTGTTCTGTCTTTCTGCCTGTGGGTGATTCCAGGCAGGATACAGGAGGAGTCTACGTGGGACTCCCCCATCATAGACGCCATTCTGAGTTGTTCAGCAACCTTGGCTCCGGCACCTGTAGGTGAGAGCAGGCCCCCCCTGGAAGGATACTCTCTCTGCATGTGGGTGATTCTAGGCAGGATGCAGGATGAGTCCACGTGGAACCTCCCCATCGGGGCCGCCATTCTGAGTTGAATCCCTCCTCCCCCCGCATACACCCTCCTTGGCTCCAGCACTGGACACCGAGAATAGGGCCCCTCCTGGAAGAATGCTCCACTGCCCCTGTAGATAAAGGTGCAGGCCAGCAAATGTATCCATCTCTGTTTGATCTCAAGCTCAAAATTGAAAGCAGGCCTTCCCCACTTCCTGGCGGGTCTTGCCTCTCAGCCTCCTCAGGAAGCCTCTGGGGTGAGGAGCCCTTCCCTCAGTAATCCTCTCCCATGAATTGTTACTAATCTGATGGTAAAATGGGTGATGTGATTAGTATTTCTTAAACTTTCCCCCTAAAATATATTAAATTGGGAAAAAATTGTTTTAAAAAGAGTAAAAAGGAAAATTAGGGCTAACAAAATGATTGTTTAATTGCTATTTCAATTCGCCGCTGTAAGTTAGTAACAGTTTAGAGTGGGCCCACAGAAAAGAACAGCAGGTCCTTATTCAGATGTAAAATTTGCCCTTACCAAATTCCAGGTAAGATTATGCTTAGAGAATCTTCTGTAAACATGCCTTACGAATGCCTATGTTACTGGGCAGGAACTTGTAAGTATAATAGTGGGTATTTTAAATCTTAATTTTGCTCTAAGCCCTAACTGAGCAGACTTTGGGTTGAAACCAGCCACAAATTCAGGAACGAAGCTTGTAGACCTGAGGCTATGTGCCTATCAGTCTGTAAGTTAGGCTAAGCTTTTAGGGTCCCTGGTCAAGTATAGGGACAATGCCCCTGAGTCAGCTTGAAGAAGTTACAGAAGATGGATCTTCACCTAGATTCCACTCCTGGGATTTTAGCTAGCCTACTCTTGGCCATTGGCCCCTTTAAAAACAGATAAAAATGGGGGGATACAGCTACCTAAGGCATTAGGCCTCAAGATAAGCTTGCTGATACTTTATTTACATTAAACTTTTAAAATTTCAATTCTAAAGGATTTTCCCATGCTTATAAGCGTTGGGGCACCATGCTACCTCGCCCAACCCCCCTGCCCCTTGTCAGATGGAAGGGCCTGATCACTAACACCTGGCAGGTGCGAAGGTTTGCTTGTGTTTTCACAGACAGAGCAGAGAAGGCTATCTGGATTCCTGGCTGAGATGTACCTTCCTACACAGCACAGGGAAATGGAACTGATGCAACAAGCACTGCAGAAGATGAGCCTGATGGAGATGATCCCTAAAGCCCACATTGAGGACAGCCCTGGATCAGAAGCTCATCAGATTACCTGGGGGGCCATGGGATTTTAAAACCCTGGTTAACTGTTAACTCTCAAGTTTCAGGAATAGGCAATCTGCAGGTTCCTGCCACCACAAAATGGCCTCTCAGCGACACCGCCACCAGCTACAGCCAGCTGACCTGAGATCCTTTCTCCAATTTTGTGACCTCGTCAGTACGGCCCCAGGATACTGACCTATCCAGAAAAACTGCCTGGGATTGCTCTGCCACATATGGATGCCACAGACTCCCCTCAAAGCTACCTCATCCCATGTCTAGCCCAGCATGGGAACCAGAAGTAATAGGAACTGTGGTGGTCTGGAGTAATAAACTTGACTCCCAAGCAGGGGACCATGATATGATTATGAACTATTATTTTCCCTCAAAGCATGCTGGGGAGGACATGGGGGCTGTGGTTCTCATTTACCCCAATCCCGTTTCTGAAGCCCACTTAGTCCTCTTTGGCCCACCCAGATCACTTCCACAACAGCAGGTTTTGTGCATCCTATATTTTGTTATGAGTGTCCATAAATAAAGAAAAGGGGGGAGGTGTGGGGGAACCCTGCTGTTTGCCATCTGCCTTTCAGCACATCCACACTCATTGATACAAGCAGTCAGGAGCAAGAGGGTGCCTGGTCCCACCCACCTGGAGCAAGTGGGGAGTGTCTCAGGACACCATTGGCTGACGGTCATCCCTATTTGATGACGTGGCTGTGACCGTTCGATCTGTATTTAGCAAGCACGTTTTGTAAAGTTAGATCTGCACCTTTGAAAGTATGTGCAGGTAAAGGAGTTGCTTTACTAAATCCCACACCCACCCCCTGGTACCACATACCACAATAAGGACCCATCTCCAATCACCTACCTGGGAGGACCTTCCCTAGGACCCTGTTTCCATCCACATTCACAAGCTCTCAGGCACCCACACAAGGACTCCCCTGCCTTGTTCATGGTCTGATAGGCCACAGGTTCTTCCAGCTGGTCAATGAGAATGTGTAAATGGAGTAGCAGGTCCAAGGAGGACATGTTGAGCATCACTTAGAAATTAAGTTCATTCAGGGTGTGTCTGTTTTTGTGATGATAGAAACCATCAGAAGAAAAGTCCATTCATATTGTGAAGATGGAACAAAGGGTGCTGTGAGCAGATTTGTGACAGGAGAGTGAGTAGCCACCCTTCCTATTATCAGGAACCTCTCACCATAGACCCTTTCAAGGTTCAAAGCCAGCCTGGGCACAAAAGGACCAGAGTCTCATTTCCAAATAACTGCTAGAAAGTGGGAAGTGGATCAAGGACAAGGCAGTAGCCTGTAGCTGAAGAGCTTAGGGACAGCACCTATGCCAAATTCAAGCCCCTTGATCTTGGCCTCAATCTACTTCAAGTATATGGAAATTATCTGCCTAGACTAACCTGCAGTATTCAGAATGTTTTACAGTAGTTCACATTTGCATTTCCCTAAGGATTAAAACCTTTAATAACTATTTTAGCCAATTCCCACAATGTTATCTAGGTTTGATATTCTGTATGATGAACTATGTATTTTTTCAGGGTAGTGAGAGGAAGACAAATCTCAACACAGGTGTTTTAATCACCATTCAGGAAATGTTACTTATTCCCTTATTTTATTTATTTCTGACAGACTTGGAGCTTGAACTCATGGCTTAGGAAATGTTCTTGGGCTTTCTCAAGGCTAGTGCTTTACCATTTGAGCCCCAGGATCATCTCTTTTTCTATGTATGTGGTACTAAGGAATAAAACGTAAGGCTTTGTGAATGTTAGGCAGGCACTTTACCACTAGGCCATGCTCCCAGTCACAGATTATTATTTATATATTTTATGCCTTACTAGTGTTTATGTCCTGCGTACTCTTGAACCACAACTTTAGCCTTATTTGTTCTAGCTACCTACCTATCAATCTATTGATCTATCTATCTGTCTATCAATCTATCTATCCATCTATCTGATATCTATCAATCAGTCCGTCTCCTGAGTGGCTAGGATTATAGGCATGACCACTGGCACCCAGTTCTGAGCTATCATTTTAAGGAAACTTAATCCTGGCAGTGTGAGTGGGGGTGGGATTTACTAAAGCAACTCCTTTACCTGCACATATTTGCAAAAGAATATATTTACTTCAACGATGGTCAGACACTGGTTTTGAAAAAAGCAACATCTGGGGCCAGAAGTTTGTCCTAGTGGCAGAGTGCTTCCCTAGCATGCATGAAGACCCAGGTTTCATTTCTTGGTAGCACATACAGAGTAAAAAGCTGAAAGTGGAGCTGTGGCTCAAGTGATAGAGCTTTAGCAATGAGGAAAGACCAAGGACAGTGCTCAGGCCCTGAGTTCAAGCCCCAGGATTGGCAAATGAAAAAAAAAACATGTGATTATTAATAATTCTTTATTTAAAGGCATGCTAAAAAAGTGACAAATTTCACTATCTCTATACCCAAATGACAATATCAGTCTTAACTACAATTACCATCTATATAATGGGTGTCTAGAACAAAAGGAAAGTCAGCTGGGTGCCAGTGTCTCAAGATCATAATTCTAGCTATTCAGGAGGCTGAGATCTGAGGATCATGGTTCAAAGCTAGCCAAGGCACTAAAGTCTGTGAGGCTCTTATATCCAATTAGCGACCAGAAAACAGAAGTGGCACTGTGGCTCAAGTAGTAGAGCACAAGCCTTGAGCTCAAGAGCTTAGGGACAGGACCCAAGCCCAGTTCCATTTCCATCACCCACACAAAAACACCCCAGAAACCCTGCAAAAAATCCCGAAAACCTATTCTTTCTTCTTTAACCCAGGAGAGTTTGGATTTGAACATGGATATTCTCATACAAAATCATCTCATAAAATTAAGTGTATTTGTGCTGTGTTCAACACCAGAAGAGAAAGAAAAGTGCCTGTTTCTTTCCTGATTTCATTCATGTAATTGAAAATGAAAGGGAGCTCTTGGATCCCCTCCCACCACCCCAGGGAAATGAAAACATTTTGTTTTCATTTTGCTTCTTCTAATTTTTGTGTTCATGATTGCATATATGTGAAAATGCACAATCTAATTTGATGACTGAAAGTTGACCAGACTGAACAGGAATATTTTCCACTCAATATGGGCTATTATCTAAGGGCTGTGTTATAAAATGTACTTCATAAGTAGCCAATACTTTAAGGATTTGCTCATGAGATCAAAATCCTTGATTCATGACTGTTTTCATATCTTCACACCACAAATTCTCAGGACTTTAAATAAGACAAGCTGAATATGTGGCTGGTGAAAAGTTCCAGCATCAGTCAAACACACACACACACACACACACACACACACACACACACACACACACACACACAAACCTATGCAAATCACTACCTTAGCCATTGCATCATATTTGTCAATGTTATCACCTAAACCAAAGTCGAATAATTGTGGAGAAAAAGCTATACCTCATTTTGTAGTTTAAAAACATGACTTGACTTAAAGTTTATCCTAGTTTTAGAGTGTTTGGCTAGCATGTACAAAGACCTAGGTTCGAGTCTTTGGTACCACAAACATTAATAGAAAGCTGGCAGTGGTGCTGATACTCAACTGGTAGAGCTGTAGAATTGAGAAAGACCAAGGAGAGTGCTCATCCCCGAGCTCAAGCCTAGGACTGGCAAAAAAAAAATAAGCAAAAACATGACTTGATTTTACCTGTCCATCATAGGGTATGGTATGATATTCTAGCATAATGATGGAATGCCTAATGTTGAAATGGAAATTATTAACATTTAAGCTCTTTATTTTCTTCTTTGTTTTTGCTCAGTGTGTGGCTACAATACCCAGATGACTTTGAATAGTCTAATCTGCTGGCAGCTCTTAGAATCTACCATCTCTGGCTTATTTTCAGTTATCTAGTGTTTAACATCTCTGAGCACAAGTCCTCTGTGTCTTCATCAAATACATACCAGGTGATTATTATGTAATGCTGATGAATTTGTCAAGAGTTTTAGTTTTCTGTCTAGGAATGCTGTGAACCCTGATTTTCCTCTCCTAGTCTCTTAGGAGCTATGATGATCAGCTCTTGTGACTAGCATGCAGCCTAAGTGTCTTTCTTGATTAGCTAGGCAATAATCAGGAGAGACTTGAAAGTGCTGTAGGTGCCATGGTGTAGTGGAATCCAGAGGTGGACAAAGAGGAGACCATTCAGGACACAATCAGGATGTGAAAAGTTTATTGAGCAGGGATGGAGCTGACACTCCAGGTCAGGATCTGGGAGTGCAGCCCCAAAGTGTAAAAGCAGGTGTTTTTGAAAGAAGGCAGCACACATATAATTCTCAAGCTTTATATATCATCAGGATGTATTTGTTTGTGGGCATAAAAATGTCTAAAAATACAGCCTTAGCAGTTCCTCAAAAGATTAAACATAAAAATCCACTACGACTCAGCAATTCCACTATTTGGCATTTACCCAATCATCCAGAAACAAGGACATACTAAATCCACTAGCACAACAATGTTCACTGTAGCAGTATTAACCATAGCAAAGACATGGAACCAATCCAGATGTCCCTAAGTTGATGAGTGGATCTTGGGATTCTGTTATAGTAACACAAAAGGAGTGAGAATCCAAGGGCATAAAGAAGATTCACTCCCCTTTGCAGGTAGTCTGGGTAACCAGACATCTTAACTACTGAGGACAAAGACAGAGAAAGATAGGAACTTCAGGACAGCCTAGGAAAATTGAGAGACTGTGTGACCAACAAAGTGAAAGCAAAGGACTAGGAAATGGATCAACAGTAGAGCACTTGTCTAATAAATCTAAGGCTCTCTATTCAATGGCTGCAACTGTAAAAAGAAGTGAGAGTAATATCCAATTATAATCCCTAATTCATGAATGTTCTTTACAAAACACTTTATTATCATAAAATGGTAACATAGAAGACCAACTATCAATGTATATGTAAAAATGACATGCTTAATGAAAACACTTGTATTTTATAATATGAAAGTAACGCAGATTCTGTCCTGTGGTGGCAGTTATTCCCTTAAAGAGATGCCAGATGTAATGGAGCAAAAACTAGGTTACAAGGATCAGATACCAGGAATAGACAGATAACTAAGTTCACGATATAAGTTCTGATGAAAGAGATGCCTTACTAAACAAGGGGTTAAGTCCACAGTCAGTAACCAAAGAAAAAAGGTGGACTCAATGCATGTTACACCTAGTTTACCTCTGATGTGAAACATTTCTCCATATAATATACTCAGGTTTCTGACAAAATTTGCATAAGCTGTGTTTCTATCTGATGTAGGTGATCTAATGATTGCTGGAGGAAGATTTCTAGTCTAATAATTACATTTACAGAGATTCTGTCATATACTCAGGACTCTGATACCTGTGGAGGTGTGACTTCTGGCAAAATGTTTTCCTTTTTGTTTCTTTTTGTGAATCATGGAACTTGAACTAGGCCTGAGAGGTGTCCTTGTGCTCTTCAGCAAAAGGCTGCCCTATCACAAGGCCTGAGCATTTTCTGTAAGCTCTTCATCTCAAGGTTAACACCCTATGCACCAGCCACACACTCACACACACAAATATATGCAAATCACTACCTTAGCAATTTCATCATATTGATCAATCCTATCCCCTAACCAAAGTTTGAATAATTGAGGAGAAGAAGCTATATCTCATTTTATAATTCAAAATATGACCTCATTTAATTTGTCCACTTTTAGTTAAGATATTCTAATTATGGGGTGTGCACTGATAGTCTAGCATGGTGTGTGGAATGTGTAAGTTTGAAATGGAAATTATTAACATTTTTAACCCCTCACATTTTTCCTTTATAGAACTTTTTTTGAGTCAACATGTGGCTTCAATAGCCACATGACTTTGAACAATTTAAACTGCTGGCGGCTTCCAAAGGCCAGGATTATAGGAATGTCTTGGAATCTACTATCTCTGGCCTCTTTTCAATTTTCTAGTGTTTGACATCTCTGAGCTCAAGTCTTAGGTGTCTTCATGAGATATATACCAAGTGATTATTATGTAATACTAATAGGTAATTGGTATTTCTCTTGTGTGGTCAGTTGTGGGGCTTGAACTTGGAATGAGGGCACTGTCCCTGAACTATTTTCCTCAAGACTAGGGCTCTCCTGCTTTGAGTCTCAGCTCCACATCCAGTTTTCTGGTGTTTAATTGGAAAGGAGAATTGGAAGCATTTTCCTGTGTAGAATGTCTTTGACCCTTGCTCCTCAGGTTTCAGCTTCCAATAGCTGAATAGCTAAGATTGCAGGCAGGAGCCTTAAGTGCCCATCTAGTAACACTTATTTTCTGGTGAACAGTTATAGGACTGGTGAACACTCATAGGTCTGGTGAACTGTAGCATCATTGCACTGTATAGTCCTCTAATTATTCTTCCATCATGCAGCCGCCCTGTTTCTCCTCTAAGTTCCCTCCTCCCTACTTCTCCTAGCTTCTAATAATTAACAAGCTACCCATTTTCAATTTAGAGATCAAACTTTCCTTTTATATGTATGAGACACAACATATGAAATCTGTTTTCTCTGCCTGGCTCCTTTTACTTCATATACAGATCAGTACACTAGCAGTGATCCCAATAGTCTCTGTATGAGAAATGGAACCAGGGCTTCAGGCATGGTAGGCAAGCAGTGCACCACTAAGCCACATTCCCGGAAACCAGGAATTATTTTTTGCTCTTTTCTTTTTCTTTTGCCTAGCTTGGGGCTTGCCCTCAGGGCCTGGGTACTATCCTTGAGCTTTCTCTGGTCTAACACTCCACTGCTTTAGCAGCAGCACTACTTCTGACTCTTTCTGTGTATCGGTAGCAATGACTGGACCTCAGGGATGGGAGTATGCCACACAAGCACTCTACCCCTAGGCCTCACTTTGGGCACCATAATAGTTTCTTTTTTGCTTGTCCTGGCACTTGAACTCGGGGCCTAACCACAGCATCACTTCCATCTTTTCTATGTGTGTGGGACTGAGGAATTTAACCCAGATCTTCATGCATGCTAGGCCAGCACTCTACCAGTAGGCCAAATTCTTGGTGCCCTGAAAGATTCTTAATATGATGGATTATTGGGCAGAAGGAGGCCAGGTACATTTAAAGAAAGCAGGCAGTAGAGGGAGGGTGTCCTTATGATGTGGAAAATTGGAACACCATTATCAACTCCACTGTCTCTATAGTCTACAAGAATGAGACCAATAATAAAGATTTAATGAGGAAGAAGATATGAGCCCCTGACATATTGTTGGGGTCCTTAAGACAAGAAACCACTTGGAAAGCCCATAAGTCATATCAAAGCCCAGATCTCGTCAGGGTCTCCAGACAGCCTGCATTGACTATCCATTCATCCTGTAGCCCCTCTGATGGGTTGACTATTCTCACATACACCTCTGGGGTACCCTTATCCCATCCTTCAACGAAAGCCTTCCTAGGTGAGGTGAGGTCTAGGGTCCTGCACACAGGACAGCTCAAGGTCATGGGCTGGGTGGTGAAGGTCTTTCTCCTGATGACCTAGTCATCCTTCTTTTCTACACTGCTTTAGGCACTGTGGCTTGCCCAGGTTACTTCCTACTTCCCTTCTCTGTGTCCTGACCACCCAAAGATCAAATATACAGTTCTCTTGTGTTTCTCTGGGGCTTTGGTGATAGTGGGGCAAAGTGAATGAAATGATTTTCAGACAGATTAGGGTCCTTTCCAATGGTCTTTAGTAATATCATTCAGGTGAGAATCAGAAGGAGCTGACAAGTGCTGCATGCATGTGTGTGCCCCAAGAAGAGCAGGGGAAAGTCTATGTGAGTGTAACATTGTCCAGGAAGGAGGCTCCATTTCCAGTGCTGCAACAAAGTTGTCAAGGATCACAGGTTGGTTTTGGTTGTTGACATTGGTTTCTTTTGCATTCTTTTTTAAAATTTAAATTGTCTTTTTATTTTATGTTTTCCTTATTTTGGTGCCATCCATGGACTTGATCTCAGGGATTCACAGTCTTACTTGGCTTATTCAAGATTGGTGCCTGACTACTTTGTGTGCAGATATCCTTGCACTGCTTTCCTGATGAATTGGACAAGAGTTTCAGGCTTTTCGGTCCAGGAAAGCTTTGAACCCTCATCTTCTTATCCTAGTCTCTTGAGTAACTAAGATTGCCAGCCTAATCTATCATCATGTAGCCCCAAGTATCCTCCTTGAAGAGCTAGGCGAGAATCATGAGAGACAGGAAACTGCTGCAGGTGCCAAGGGACTCCAGATAGAGTGGGAGGCCCTCTGGGTTGAAGATGTCTGAGGACATGAGGGATAGAGGGAGGAGTCACCGTGTCAAGTTGGGATTGAACCTCAAGGACCTGGGATCTCTAGTGTTTGGGAAAGAGGCCCCAGTTTTGGAGAGGGTTCTCATCCTGAGGGTGGCATTGAATCTCAGAGGCAGTGGGCTGAGGGACCTCCTGAGGTTTGTCAGGACTCTCAGGGACAAGGGGAGTAGCACCCTCCTGATGTTGCCTTGGACCTCAGTGTTAGTGGTAGCAGTGCCCTCCTACTGGTTGCAAGATATACCAAGGAAGGGGGAGAAATCTTCTGCTGCGGGAACAATGGGAGTAAAGGGACAAGGGAGGAGTCCCGAGATGGGGATAGAAAGGGACCAGGTGGACAGGGGAAGGATCCAAGGCTGTGGGACACCTGGAGGGATTCCCAGGCTGCACCCCAGGGGCGCCAAGGGATTCAAGAGTCCACACTATGGCTGTGTTTGAGTCTCTGCTGTCCTGTAACGTTTTCTGGTGTGGGTCAAGGAGCACCAAAATATAAAAGCAGGCAATTGTTAAAGAAGGCAGCAAACACAGTGAGGGTTTCATACTATATATATCATACTTTATTGATCATCGGAATGTGTTTGTGGACACAAGAATGTCTTAAAATACAGTCTTCGTGTGGGTATACCAATGGCAGGGAAAAGGGTGGTAGGTCTGGGAAACAGAGGGAAGCAAGGGAAGGGGGAGGGAGGGACTCTAAGCCACAGCCCATTCTGGCCCAATTCAATGACAGCAGTACATTTGCGCATTACAACAATAATCTATGTTCCATTTTCCCACATTCCATAGCATTTCAGGTATGGTGGGAGGGGTGCCCCCTGAGGGTAGCATAGGATGTCAGAGACAGGACATTAGCCGGTACTCTGAGTGGCTGGAGACCTTAGGGAAAATGGGTAGAGAAACCTCCTGAGGAGGGCTGGGGGCCCCAGAGCCATGGGGAGGAGTCCTCTCCTGTGGGGAGCAGGGAATCTCAGAGCCAGTGAGTAGAGTCGCCTCCTGAGGTTGGACGCAGGTCAAAGGGACAGGGGGAGAAGCCCCAACCAAGAGTTTGGCTCTGGACCTCATTATTAGCGGTTGAAGTGCCCTCCTGAAGGCTGCAGGAAATCCCACAGAAACAGGGAGAAATCAGCTGCTGTGGACAGTAAGGTCCCCGAGGAACAGGGGGAGGAATCCACAAGCCGGGGCGATCGGGGTCCCCGGACACACCAGGAGGGTTTCACAACCATGGATGATCAGGGTCACCAGAGACACCAGGAGAGATCCATAACCCTGAGCATTGGTGGACCCTGGAGACTTCGGCAGGGATCCACAACCCTGTTCTGTCGTGGATCCCAGAAGCATCTTGAGGAATCCACAGCCTGTTCTGTCGCAGATCCCGGAGACATCTTAGGGCTCCAAAACTCTACTCTGTCTCGGATCCCGGAGGCATTGGGAGGGACCCACAACCCAGTTCTGTCGCGGACCAAAGAAAACCCAGGAGGAGTCCATAAACCTGTTCTGTCACAGACCCCGAAGACATCAGGAGGAATCCACAACCCTGTTCTGTCACGGATTCCAGACCCATAGGGCAAGCTCCAAAACTCTGTTCTGTCTTGGATCACAGAAGCTTTGGGAGAGATCCACAAACCAGTTCTATCACGGACCCCAGAAACACATGGAGAAATCCAAAATGCTCTTCTGTCATGGACCCGAAGACAGATTAGAGCACTTTCAATGGTCATTAGTAATATCATTGAGGTGAGAGTCAAAAGTAGCTGACAACTGCTGCAGGCATGTTGGGGCTCCAGGGAGAGCAAGAGAATACCTGTGTGTGTGTGTGTGTGTGTGTGTGTGTGTGTGTGTGTGTGTGTGTGTGTGTGTGACATTATCCAGGAAGAAAGGCCCCATGCCCTGTGCTGCCACAAAGTCGTCAAGGATCACAGGTTGATATTTTTGCTGTTTGTTCCTTTTGCTTTCTTTCTTTCTTAAAAAATTAATTTGATTGCTTTTACTTTATGTTTTCATTGTTTTAGTGCTGTGCATGGGCTTGAACTCAGGGCTTTCACAGTCTTGCTTGGCTTATTCAAGGTTGGTGCCTGACTACTTTGGCTGTAGATGTCCTTGCCCTCATTTTCTGTTGAATTGGCCAAGAGCTCCAGGGTTTTCTGTCCTGGAGTGCTTTGAACCCTGATCTTCATATCCTAGTCTACTGAGTAACTAAGACTGCCAGACTAACCTACCAGCATCCATCCCCAAGTATCCTTCTTGAGGAGGTAGGCCAGAATCAGGCGACAGGAAAATGCTGCAGGTGCCAAGGGACTCCAGATAGGGTGGGAAGCCCTCTCCTGAGAGTATCTGAGGACCTGAGGGATAGCGGGAGGAGTTGCCATGTCAAGGTGAGATTGGCCTCAAGGACCCATTACCCCTAATGTGTGGGGCAGAGGTGCCAGTGTAGGAGGTGGTTCTCATTGTAATGGTGGCAGGAAATCTCAGAGGCAGTGGGCTGAGTGGCCTCCTGAGGGTGTTCAGGACCCTCCGGGAAAGGGGGAATACCCCCCTCCTAACTTTGCCTTCAGTGTTAGTGGTAGCAGTCCCCTCTACAGGTTGCAAGACATCCCAGGGAAAGGGGGAGAAATCTCCTTCTCCGGGTACCAGGGGACCCAGGGCACAAAGGGACAAGTCCTGAGATGAGGGTAGAAAGGGACCCTGTGGACAGAGGGAGGATCTCAGGGTGTGAAAGATAGAGGACATCAGGGACAGCTCGAGGGATCCACAGGGGCGCCAATGGATCCAGGAGTCCCCACTATGGCTGTGTTTGAGTCTACTTTGTCCTGTAATTTTTGTCTGTGTGTGTCACGGAGCCCCAAAATTTAATAGCAGGTGGTTTTGAAAGAAGGCAGCAAACACTCGACGAGTTTCACACTATAAATCTCATACTTTATTGATCATCGGGATGTATTTGTGGGCACAAGAATGTCTTAAAATACAGCCTTAGTGTGGGTATAAAAATGGCAGCGAAAAGGGTGGTAAGTCTGGTAAACAGAGGGAAGCAAGGAAAAGGGATGGGAGGGGCTTTAAGCTATAGCCCTTATTGGCACAAAATCTATGACAACAATATGTTGGCACATTACAATAATCCATGTTCCATTTTCCCACATTACATTGCATTTCAGGTACGATGGGAGTGGTGCCCCGCTGAGCATAGCATAGGACCTCAGAGACAGGTCATGAGCTCCTACTGTGAGTGGCTGGAGTCTTTAGGAAGACTGGCTGAGAAGACTCCTGAGGAGGGCTGGGGGCCTCAGGGACAGGGGGAGAAGTCCCCTCCTGAGGGTGGCAGGAAATCTCAGAGCCAGTGGGTAGAGTCACCTCTTGAGGTTGGACGGAGTCCTCAGGGACCTGGGGAGAAGTCCCCACCAGAGGTTGGCTTAGGAACTCAGTGTTAGAGGTAGAAGAGCCCTCCTGAAAGCTGCAGGAAATCCCACAGAAACAAGGAGAAGTCAGCTGCTGTGGGCAGTAAGGTCCCGGAGGTGCAGGGGGAGGGATTCACATCCCTGGACTATGGGGGACCCTGGATACACCAGGCGAGTTCCACAACCGTGGATGATCAGGGTCACCAGAGACACCAGGATGGGTACACAACCCTCGGCATTGATAGACCTTGCAGACATCGGCAGGAATCCACAACCGTGTTTTGTCCCGGATCATAGAGGCAACATGAGGAAAACACAACTCTGTTTTGTGCCAGATTCAAGAGGCATCCTAACGGATTTAAAACCCTATTCTGTCTCTTATCCCGAGGGCATTAGGGGGGATCCACAGTCCAGTTCTTTCGCGGACCCCGAAGACATCAGGAGGGATCCACAACCCTGTTCTGTCGCGGATCCCGGAGGCATCGTGAGGAATCCACAATGCTGTTCTGTTGCAGACCCCGGAGGCATCAGGAGGGATGCAAAGCCCTGTTGTGCCTCGGAATCTGGAGACACCTGGAGGGTTCCACAACCCTGTTCTGTCACAGACCCCCGAGACCCCAGGAGGGATCCATAACCCTGTTTTTTCGTGAACCCCAGAGATCCCAGGAGGGATGCACAACCCTGGGTATTTGGGAACTCAGGGAGAGCTGGAGGGATCCACAGCCCTGGACAGTCGGGGATCCCAAATACACCAAGAGGGATCCTCATCCCTGCAGGTCCAGGGACCCCAGAGAGCCCAGGAGGGATCCACAACCCTGGGTGTTTGGGGACCTCAGGGACAGCTGGAGGGATCCACAACCCTGGCTGTTTAGGGACCTCGGGATAGCAGAAGGGGTCCCCAGTCCTGCACAGCATGGGGCGCCAAGGAACCTGGAAGTGCTCATAGGTGGCACTGCCCAGGAAGGATGGCCAGGATTGTCCTGTGGACTTGCAGATAACTGAGGTACTTCTGGAGAGACCTGAGGGGCAGCAGCGCACATCTGCCAAGCCAACAGCCTCTTCACCTAGAGAACCTGAGGAAGGAAGTTTACGCAGAAGTTAGGAGTCCTGAGACTCGTTCCTTCAACTAACCTCTAGTAAAGGGGGAAATGGTGCTTGGCCAATTGTAGGACTGTAAGCTGGAGCTGAAGAGCTCAGGTACACTGCCCAGGCAGAGTTCTAGGCCCAGGAACCACACAGGAAAGAAACAGTTCAGGGAAGAGATGGGGCTTTTCTGGTACATTCGTAGCTGGGACATGCACCCCACCCACATTGTGGCCTTGATACCACCTAGGCCTCTAGCCCTGGGTTCAGCTAAGTGGTGAGTTCAGCCCTGCCCTCCCGGGAATCTACCCCCTCTGCTGTCTTGGATACACTATCAGTCTCTGGACATTGGAGACATAGCCAGATTTCTCTAGTAGACCTAAGTCTCTGCAAACATTGTACCTGTGTAGGCTCTGGATCCTTGTTTTTCCTGTCTCTCCATTGTTCTTTGGGTGTTTGTAGAACTGGTCTGAGACGTTTCTTGTGTGGGTCATGGTGCCACAAAATCTAAGAGCAGGCGGTTTTGAAAGAAGGCAGCAAACACGCTGAATGTTTGCACCATAATCTCATACTTTATTTATCATCTGAATGTATTTGTGGGCATTAGAATGTATTAAAAAAACAGCCTTAGTATGGGTATACCAATTGCAGGGAAAAGGGTGGTAAGTCTGGTAAAGGGAATGAAGTAAGGGGAAGGAAAAGGAGGGGCTCTACGCCACAGCCCTTGTGGCACAATTCCATGACAACAAATGTTTGCACATTACAACAATAATCCGTGTTCCATTTTCCCAAATTACCTTGAATTTCAGGTACGGTGAGGGGGGTGCCTCCTGAGGGTGGCTTAGGACCTCAGAGACAAAACATGAACCCCTTCCTGTGAGTGGATGGAGACCTTAGAAAGAGTGGACAGAGAAGCCTTCTGAGGAGCACTGGGAGACCCAGGGACAGGGGGAGGAGTCCTCTCCTGTGGGTGGAAGGCAATTTCAGAGCAAGTGGGTAGAGTCACCTACTGAGGTTGGACAGAGGCCACGGAGACAGGGGGAGGAGCCCCCACCAGAGGTTAATTGTGGACCACAATGTTAGTGGTAGATGTGCCCTCCTGAAGACTGCAGGAAATCCCAAAGAAACAGGGAGAAATCAGCTGTTGTGTGCCCTGTGGTTCCCCAGCAACAGGGGGAGAGATCTACAACCCTGTACGACCGGTGACCCCGGACACACCAGGAGGGTTTCACAACCCTGGATAGTCAGGCTCTCCCACTATGACTGTATGTTTAGTTTATCTTCTTCTGTAATTCTAAGAGAGTTTTCCTCACGAATTTGGATGTGCCCTTGTTGAGGGAATAAATGTTTATAACTGTAATATTGTGAGCATGAATTGTATCCTTTACTGATAGGTAGTGGCCATCTTTATATTCATGGACTGATTTTACTGAGAAGTTAATTTTGTCAGAGATTGAGTTTGCTACTCCTACTTTTTTGCATGGTGCACTGGCGAGGAACATTCTTTTCCGTCCTATCACTTGGATTTTGTATCTGTCTTTGTCAGTGAGGTGGGTCTCTTGGAGGCAACATATGAATGGGTCTTATTTCTTAATCCAGTCTTCTGTTCTGTGTTTTTAGATTGGATTGTTCAGCCCGTTCACATTGAGGGAAATTATGGAGAAGTGGTTAGTGTCTCTGTCGTTATTTAACTTTACTTGTGAGTTTCTTTCTCTTTATTTTTCCCCCTTTGTGTTTAGTGATTTATAGGTGATAGCTTCTTGATGGGAGTTCTTGCTTTTCTGGAATTTGTTCTTGTTTACTTAATATTTTTTGTAATGCTGGTTTTGTGTGCACTTACACATATAGCTTCTCTTTGGAATGAAATATTCTTGTTTTCCCCTCAAATGTAAGTGCTGGTTTTCCTGGATATATCAGTCTGGGTTGGCAATTGTTGATCTTCGGGGCATGAATGATATTTTCCAAGCTTTTCTTGCATTGAAAAAAGTAGACATAGCACTGTGGGTCAAGTGGTAGAGCTCTAGCCTTGAAAAAGTCCAAGGACAGTGCTCTGCATTCAGTCTCCAGGACTGGCAAAAATGTAAATATAATTTTATTTTATTTTACAGGTGTCCTATCACCTGTAAACTTGGCCCCAGGTACTTATCCATGACAGTTAACCTTAGCTGCAGTGACTGCTGAGGAAAGATTCCCATTTGGCTGTGAGTCAAATGGTAATGTGCTACCCTTGAGCTCAGGGTCAAGGCCCTGAGTTCAAACCCCAGTTTGAACTCTATCTTTAGCTTCGGTAGTATCTAGGCTTACAGGTGTGAGCCTGCAATGCTAGGCAACCCTTTACTGTATATCATTTAATACCCATGACTCCCACATAGGAGGGCTCAGTCTTAAAGTACTAGTTCTAGTTCAATTTCAATGGGTGGTCAGCTCTGATTTACCCTGGAAGTTGTCTTGTCTCTGGGATAAGGATAAATTCCCAGAAGCCATTCTCCCCGCTTGTGTATCCTGTATTGTTTAAGTGATGAAATGGGTCTGAGGTTAAAACTGGGTCTTGTAGATAGATTGATGGATACATAGATAGTTAGATAGATATTTTTGTCAGCCATGAGACTTGAAGTGAGTGCCTAGGCACTGGTTCTTACTTTGCAGCTCAAGGCTAGTGCCCACTCCTAGAGCCAGAGTGCCACTTCTGGTTTTCTGGTGGTTAATTGGAGAGAAGAGTCTCACAGACTTTAGTATGTGGTCTGGCTTTAAACCTGTATCCTCAGATCTCAACTCCTGTGTAGCTAGGATTACAGGCTTGACCCACTGCCCCCAGCTAAGGCTGTGTTGTAATTTCAGAGTTTCCATTGCAGGAGGGTTTGGCTGGTGTGAAGTTTTGGTCAACAAATGATATTAGGGAGATATGAAAAAAAAATCTCCACATCTCAAGTCCGCATACCTGAGGTATCAAAGAAAATCCATCAAATTTGCTGGCTACTAGTGACTCACATTTATAACAGTACCTACTCAGAAGTCTGAAAACAGAGGATGGAGGCTTCAAGACTGTCTGGGTAGAAAAGTTTCTGAGACTCTATGTTCAATTAACAACCAAAAAAGCCAGAACAGAAAAGAACATCAGCCTTGAGCAAAAATATTCAACCTGGAATGAGGTGGCCAGTGCTGGCCAGAAAGAGCAGGCTTTCTTAATGCACAGATCTGCCTGGCCAACTGCACAAAGCCAGCACTAGGTTGAGAAGGAAAGGCAGGGAAGATAGGAGGGTTTTAATTAACTCTTTGTTTTTTTCCCAGACCTGGGGTTTGGACTCAGGGCCTGGGTGCTGTTGCTGGGCCTCTTTGTGCTCTACCACTTGAGCCACAGCACAGCTTCTGGCTTTTATTGCAGGAGAAAGGTCTCAAGGACTTTCCTGCCACACTGGCCTATAACTGCCATCGCCAGATTCAGCATTTTGAGTAGCTAGATTTACAGACATGAACCACAACAGCCAGGATTCATTAACTCTTGTGTGTTATTCTTAGAAATGTGGACTCCATCATCACTATGGTAGGGACAGAAGACAGATGTCACCGGGCAGTAGGCACTGACTGTACTCCCTTTTATACAAGGGCATGCACACACTCAACCTCTGGATTCTTTGACAGGAAGAAACCCAGGGCCAGGGGAGGAAGAGTGCACACCAGTTACAGCATACATCCCAATCAATGGCTGAAGATGCTGACATCCTAGTGCCCAAGCAAGTGTTGGTGTGCTCAACCCCAGACCCGAGGGACTGGGCATGGGAAGGATGGGAAACTGGACTCCCTGTCCTAACTCACAGCAGCAGAGAAGGCCAGGATCTAATCCTAGGGTGCACTGGAACTCTGCCAAAGCCCATCCTGGGGCCAGTGGGAGCCAATTAGTGTCCTAGAACACAATTCTGCACTTCCTCTTTGCCTATGTGGGTAGGGGACCTGTGGTGGAGTGGGATTTACCACTGTGGATCAGGTAGGGGGAGATCTGATGTCGGGCTCCAGGTTGCACCTTGATAGGCTGGAACATTCCACAAGAAGGCAGAGATTGATGGGTACAAATAATCATCAGCAAGGGAACTAGAAGCAATTTGGAGCCTAGAGGCTCCATTGTTCTCTACGTTGGCTTTTGTCAGCAGTGTCTCCCCTGGCTGCATGGACTTAGTGGTAGCATTTGGCTCTTGGCAGGCCAGAGGCAGTAATGCTTAGGTGCTGGAGGTGGAGGTCATTTTGGCTGCTGCAGTTTGTCCTGGGCTGCTGCTGGAGCTGATGGGGAATGAAGGCATGCTTGTGGCATGGAACCAGAATCAGAGCTGAGGGGACCTGCTGAGGCAGAAGGAGAAGTGGCTTCTGCAAGCGGTGGTTCTGGTACTGGCAGCCCAGGTCTTTCTGCCAATGTGGGTTGTGTGCCCTCTGCCACAAACAGCTGCCTGTTGCCACCCCAGGGATTTAGGAAGGTAATAGCTCCTGAGCTTGGACAGATGGGGGCCTTGAGTGTTGGTGCCCCCTCCCCCTGCTTCTGGGTCTGGTTTTACTTCAAACATGGGGATCCTTCTCCCTCTTGCTCCTGCTTTTTCTCCTGTTCCTGCTCCTGCTCTTGCTCCTGTCCCTGCCCTCAGAGGCAGCACTGGAAGTCTGTGCTGCTTCCTATTTATTTATTTATTTATTTATTTATTTATTTATTTTTTCCAATGGGATAAATTGAGCTCCTAAGGACAGGGATTTGTTCTTTAGATAGAGTCAGATTAGGAAATGTTCCGGATTGTGGGGGAGGAGGGTCCACATTATATCTGGCATAGATTCCACATCCCACCAGAATCCACCCCACTGAGACAATCTCATGCTAAAAGGTGAATTTACTTGGGGAAGCAGGCAGTGTGCTGTCCTGCCAGGGACACAGTGCAGACTTGGGAGCTAACACTGTGACCCCAGCTGTTCTCAAGCTGGGGTTTTAAGGGCAAAAACCATGCAGTCAAGCCAGGCCACATACAAGTGGCCAATGGGATTGTAACAAACACAGAGGGGCTGTATAGTCCCATCCAACTATACACAGGTAGCCAATAGGGTTAAAACCTGCTTTCCCACAGAAAGTAGGCCAATATTCTTTTTCATGGATAAGGCTATTCCTTCCTGGATGGGCAAGGATGGCTGGGATGTTTTACTATTGTTGACTTCAACATTTCCCAATAGGGTCGGGGAGCTCTTAGTACTTTCAACGTGGAGTCAGTTTTTGTTCCCCTCAACCCATCACCCTTCATGTCCAATCCAAGACACTTATTTCAGATCTCCAAACTTTACTGTCAGGCTACCTTTCTGTTGCTCCCTCCTTCCCTTGACCTTTCTTTTAGCATTCTCTTTCTGGGAAGTACCCTATCTGCATGTCTGTAATCCCAGGTGTGATGCTTTCTGCAGGACTGGTTCCCTCTTCATCTCTGATCACCTTTGTGACATCCCACCTGCGGATTCAGGTGTTTCTACTCAGGTATTTTCACATTTTACCATTTGCACTGGGAACCCTGAACCTCCCCTGACCCCTAACCTTGCTCTGCTGTCTCCATCCTATTTCTCATGTCCTGTGGTATTCCATGGGGAGTGAATGCAAAGATACTGTTGGAGCTTCAGGTGCCTTGGATGGGGTGAAAGTGAATTTCAGGTTCTTAAGGAAATCCAGCCTTCGACTCTCCAAAAATGTAGCATTGTCCTGGTGGAAAGATCCCCATATTTCCTTAGAGCTCATTTTCCCAAGGCTAGGATGTCCATGCCTTCCTTGTTTCTCTAACTGAGGGGACATGGTGTTTCTTAAAGTCCAAACTGTGATCATAATTGTTTCTGCCTCTTTGAAACTCATTCATACAGCTGCCCATGTGTACAGTTATTTGGACTAAATAAGCATTTATTTTCTGTGTATGTGTGTTTGTGTTTGTGATTGTGTGTTTAGATCCAGTATCTTGAACTCAGGGCCTAGAAGCATCATTTAATTATTTTCACACATGGCTGATACCCTACCACTTAATCCACAGCTCCACTTCCAGCTTTTTTGTCATTCTTTGGAGATAAAGTGTCTTGGAGATTTAAGCATGGGCTGGCTGAAAACCAGGATGCTCAGATCTCATCCCCTTGTGTGAACCACAGGCATTGGTTTGGATTAGCATTTCCTTGCTCAGTGTCATCACTTCAATTCTTTCATCTCCTGACAAGTCTATGCATAGTTGAATTGTTTCTTTTCATTGGGCATTGCAGATTTGCTTAAGGAATTTTTCTGTGTACTATAGGAAGTGAGTAATTTGTGTATCAGAATCAGACCTGACTGAATGTTGTCTGGCCTCAGGGGAAGAGGCTGACATTATGAGGATGGTGGTTTACGTTTTTCCTAAGTGTCAGGCTGCTTTGTAGTTGTTTGGTATTTTGAGTACGGAGAGTTCTTTGACACAGGGCCAATCAATTTGAGCTTCAATTTCTATCCTGTATCAATATCAGGGTCAGGATGCCAGGGCTGTAGCCTCACCTCTGCCTTGAACTTGCTGTGTATGCAGCATCTGCCATCCCCATTGCTGGGATTTACTTTCTCCATCTGTTCAATATGATTTTCTTTTGGCAGCATTCCATGATGGGATCAGTGAGTAAATAGGAGGCTACTTCCTTTTCCTGTGGCATTGTCCTATGCAGCCTCCAAGGATCAGGGGTTCCTGCGTTGTCAGAGCCCCAGGCAAAGGAGTTGTGTCCTGCCCAAGTGCATCTATTTTATGGAATAGTTGTGGAAAAATCTTGATAGTCTGCTTCTTCCTAAAGAAAGCCCTTCCATTTCAGTGGTGGAAGGTGCCAGGGAAGATGTGATTTTCATTCCCCATTGACCCATATATGTATAGAAAGGTCAACATTAACTGTCAGTTTGGCCTGAGCTTTTGAAGCAAATTACTCACATGTACAAGAATTTATTGATTGATTAAAGCAGAAAGAGAAAAGCACAGCAGCTGGATGCTACTGGGAATTCCTACCTGCAATGTGTGGATAGGCTCATGGGGCTGGTTTAGTTCTTGTTTATTTTCTCTGGAACAGTGTAAAGAGAAGGAGGAGGAAGTGATGGATGGAATTTATGCTTGAAGTATTGTTAATGGGCTGTTCTTCCTTAAAAATAAAATTTCTCTTTCCTGGGTGTGACAGAAAGGAGTTCTTTTCCAATGACAGGGATTTCTCGGTGCTACAGAATTTAGCATTCAGCTGCTACCTTGGAGGAAGAGTCTGCCAAATTTTCACAGCCTTTTGTGTTCTATTCTGCGGGAGATGCAGAGCGCTGAGATTGGCCTTCTGAGTAGCTAGAAGTACAGTTATGAGCCACTGTGCCTGGGAAAATCATATGTCCATAATCCTAGCCACTCAGGAGTCTGAGATCTGATGAGCCTGGTTCAATGCTCATCCAGTCAGTAAAATCTGGAAGAGTTTTATCTCTAATTAACCACTAGAACTGAAAAAGTGAAACTGTGGCTCAAGGGGAAGGGCAGTAGTCTTGAACTGAAGAACTCAGGGACAGTGCCCAGGCTTAGAGTTCATGTTCCACAATCAACAAAACAGAAAGAAAGAAAGAGGGAGAGAGAGAGAGAGAGAGAGAGAGAGAGAGAGAGAGAGAGAGAGAGAGAGAGAGAGAGAGAAAGAAAGAAAGAAAGAAAGAAAGAAAGAAAGAAAGAAAGAAAGAAAGAAAGAAAGAAAAAGAGAAGCAGGTTGTTCTCATTTTCATCCTCTGCACTTTCTATGGCTTTTGCAACTTTTTCATGTTATGAGCATGGATATTCTACATGGTATTTGTTTTAAAAATTAAAATATTTCCACTACAATTACGAGCCTATTTTACTTAGTGCATTTTATGTCAGTTGAAATGGAGTGACAGCCTGAACTTTTGTTCAGAATCTTTTGATGAATTGTAACTTAAGGGGTCAGGAGTGTGACATAGTGATCTAGTGACAGAGTCCTTGCTTGGCTTACATGAACCCCTTGGTTCGATTCTTCAGTACTTCGTATAGAATAAATGCTGAAAGTGGTGCTGTGGTTCAAGTGCTAGAGCCCTAACATTGAAGGAAAATGTGTTCAAGTTCCCTGACCCTGAGTTCAAGCTCCAAGACTGGAATATATTCATATTCATACACATATACATATACGTGTGGGTGTATTAATACAATGCATTGCCATTTTTTGTGCGCTTGTCCTGGTTCTTGATGTCAAACTGTGGGCACTGACTAAAGGCTTCTTTTGCTCAAATCTAATGTTTTACCTGTTGTATCCCTTAACCTACGTCTTCACTTCCAGCTATTTTTCTTTAGGTTTTTGGTTTTGTTTTGTTTTTTTGTTGTTGGTGGGTTTTTGTTTTGTTTTGTTTTGTTTTTTTGTATATCAGAGTCTCGCAGACTTCTTTGCTGTAGCTGAATTCAATCTGCAATCCTCAGATATTTTTTTTTGCGAGTTCTGTTGTTTGAACTCTGCTTGAGCACTGTCCTGACCCTAAGATCTTAAGCTCAAGGCTACCGCATTATCCAGGGGCCTGGGCACTGCTCTGAGCTCTTGAAGCCAGACTACTGCCATTGCCTTGAGCCAAGCCCCACTTTCCATTTTTCTATAGGTTAATTGGAGATACGAGTGTCAGGTCCTTCTGTGGCCAGGCTGGCTTTGAAACTTGATCCACACATCTCAGCTTCCTAAGTAGGTAGAATTACAGGTGTGAACCACTGTGACAGTTTTATTTTTGTTGCTAGTTGTAGTACTCGATTTCAGGGCCTGAGCACTTCCCTTGGGCTTTCTTAAGGCTAGAGTTCTACTCGTTCAGCCATAGCATTAGTTCTGGCTATTTCTAGGAATGTGGTACCCAGGAATCGAACCTGGGTCTTTCTGCATGCTAGGCAAGTACTTAACAGTAGGCCAAACTCCTAGTCCAATTCTCAGATTTTTGAATAGCTAGAAATACAGCCATGAGACACCAGAGGACAATTACAATGCCCTCTTTCCAATACAAATGAGATTTACATGTATAATATATATATAAATATATGTTGCATGTATATACATTTATGTATGTGTATATATAAATATATGTGTGTGTATATATATAATATATTATTGAATACAAGTAAAATGAACCAAAATAGAAAATTTTAGATTTTTTTTTGTGTGTGTGGGGGTCATGTGGCTTGAACTTGGTCTGGAATCTGTCCTTGAGCTCTTCAGCTCAAGGCTTCAGCCGTATCTGAAAACCAAGCCCCACTTAATGTTTTCTAGAAGTTAATTGGAGATAAGAGCCTCAGTCGTTTTGGTACCAAGGAATTGAACCCAAATTGTCATGCATACTAGGAAAGGACTTTATCGCTAGGCCTAACTCGTGGCGTTGCCTTTTCTTTTTTTTTTTTACCATGCTTTATTTTGCACTTTATTTGTTTTCATACATATTTATTATAATTAATAGAAGGGTTCCATTACATTCACCAGATAGAAGGTACATTACTTCAGAAATATTGACACCCTTTCTCATGTCTTGTTCTCCATTTCCCTCCCCCCAGCCCTGTTCCTCATCTTGTTTTCCCCTTCCCTGTCTAATTTCAAATAATCAAATAAGCATATATACAATATATCAGAAAACAAGATAAAATGCTGTAACAATATGAGATAACCACGGGGCAGCAAAAGAGATGAGAGATAACATAGTTCATTAACTGGCCTTGCCTTTTCTTTAATAATTTCTTCAGCTTACTTCTGTAAAGTTTCCTCACAGGGGTTTCATACAGTATAGCATATCATCTCCATAGCTCTTCAAACAGAGGGTGGTTTGAGGAAATCTGGGTGAATATGGGTAGAAAAATGAAGTTTGGAGTAGGTCTATGCTAATGTGAAGCTTGATTGATTGCCTCAAACCAGTCTGTTCTTTCTTTTCATTTTGTATGGCCTATGTTGTTTTGAATTCCTACCTCTTGTCTGATCCTAGAAGTTCCTCTCAGTAAATCTAGTCTACATGTCAAGGGTAGCAAAGACTTATCTTCCCAAACTTACCCATTACACTGTGAAATAAATGTTTTGTTTGTTTGGTTTTTTTGTCAGTTGTGGGGCTTGAACTCTGGGTCAGGGTGATGTCCCTGAACACTTCAGCTCAACGCTAACACTCTACCACTGGAGCCACAGTGCCACTTTTGGTTTTCTGGTGGTTAATTGGAGATGAGTCTCACAGATTTTAGTTCTGGGGCTGGCTTATACCTCAATCCTCAAATCTCAGCACCTGAGTAGCTAAGACTACAGCGTGAGCCACCACACCTGGCTGGAATAAATCTCTTGTTTCCTTCCCTTTCATCTGAGATCCTATGCTTTTCTCTTAAAGGATATATATATATATATATATATATATATATATATATATATATATATATATATATTTTACGGTCAGTTGTGAGGCAGAACTCTGGGCCTGGGCTCTGTCCCTGAGGCCTTCAGCTCAAGACTACCACCCTACACTTTGAGCCACAGTGGCACTTCTGCTTTCCTAGTGGTTAAATGGAAATAAGAGTCTCTTGGACTTTAGTGTCCAGGCTGGCTTGAAACATGATGCTCATATCTTAGCCTTCTGAGAAGCTAGGATTATAAGTGTGAGCCATCATGTCCAGCTTATTATTGTTTTCTTTTTTTTTGTGGGTCATGGAGTTTGAACTAGGCCTGGGAGCTGTCCCTGTGGTCTTCATCTCAAGGCTACTGCCCTACACCTGGGCTTGGGAATTGTCCTTGAGCTCTTTACCTCAATGCTACCACCCTACCCTTGAGCCAATCTCTACTTCCAGTTCTCTAGATTTTATTATGAGATAAGAGTCTCAGATCCTTGTGTGCCATGGCTGGATTTAAACCTTGATGTTCAGATTTCAGCCTCCTGAGCAGCTCAAATTACACGGGTCAACCACCATTTTCAGCTTTATTATGATTCTTTACACACAACATAATTAGGAAATATTGGGTAAGAAACTGTCATACCTGATATTCAGTCTTTGAGTTTTTGGTTTCTCATTGCCTCTTTTTGTGCACCAGAGCTATTCCACATGAAAATGAAGATCATATATTGACTTGAACTTGACAACAGCTATAAAACAAACTAATAAATTCTTTCCTTAAAAGAAAATTCATCAGTGGCAAGAGAGATCATGCAAAAAGCAGGATGCTTTCAAGATTAGCTGTGTAGGGTAATTTTCCTTGTTCAAGGTTACATTTTGGAAATACTTATTCCTAAGTGTTTTATTGTTTATACCAGTGTAAAGAGAACTGACTCTCCTTACATTATTTCTAAATTGTAAATTTATCACAAATGTTTGTCTTAACACTGGTCCTGGATTTTTTTCCCCTGAGCTCTTCAATTCTATGCTACCACCGTACCCCTGGAGCCAGAGCACAACTTCCTATTTTCTAGTGGTTAATTGGAGATAAAAGTCTCTGGATCTTGCGGCCAGGAATTTGGTCTAGTGGTAGAATGCTTGCCTAGCATGCACAAAGACCGGGGTTTGATTCCTCAGTACCACATACACAGAAAAGCCAGAATTGGTACTGTGGCTCAAGTGGTAGAGCACTAATCTTGAAGAAAGTCCCAGGGTAGTGCTGGGACCCTGAGTGTCCGCAGAACTGGCAAAAAAAGTGTCTAAGGATCCTCATCCTCATTGCCTAGGCTGTCTTTGAAATGCAATCCTCAGATCTCAGCTTCCTTAGTAGCTAGGATTACATGAATGCCAGACAGGCTCACCCCACCCACAATTTAAGGATCTTTTTGAATCTAAAATTGAGATCTGGTATTTTAAGGCTCAAAAAAGTGGTTATTGGCTTAGATAAAAGGCATCCAGTTTGGGGTTTTCTTTGCTTTGGCTCCATTTTGGGGACAAGTATTAGAAATTTATATGTGAAGCTCTACTGGTTTCAGAAGCTTAGTCTGTCTAAATCCACTTGTGTATTTAGGTATCAAGGGAAAAGGAGAGGGAAAACCTAGAACTCCATGCATGGTGGAAGACAATAAATAACCTGGCATGAAGACACTTCATCTAAACCTAGTGAGGTGGGCATACTGATCCGTCTTCATCCTGTCTCTTTTCCTTGCAAACTGACACTGGAAATCTGATGCAGATGATGTGATTGGTATTTCTAGAAATAGATCCTTGGGAAACTTTTAAAGACGGTTCATAAAGATTTATCTGAGTGATGTAATTTGGTTTCAATACTATTTGGTAATTGGTTATAGTTTTTTTATTCTTTTTTTTCATTTTATTTTACTTTTTCTTTTTGCCTCTCCTGTTCTTGAGCTCAGGGTCTGAGCACTGTCCTTGGACTTTCTCAAGGCTAGAGCTCTACCACTTGAGCCTCAGCACCACTTCGGCTTTTTTCTATGTATGTGGTACCAAGGAATCAAACCCGGGTCTTCATGCATGTTAGGCAAGCACTTTAACCACTAGGCCAAACTCCCGGACTTAGTTATAGTTTTTAAAAAGAGGCACTTGGCCTCAAAAGGCTAAACATAGAGCTTCCCTATGACCCAGCAATTCCACTACTTGGCATTTACCCAACCATCCAGAAACAAGGACATACTAAACCCACTAGCACAACAATGTTCATTGCAGCACTATTCACCATAGCAATGATATGGAACCAACCTAGATGTCCCTCAGTTGATGGGTGGATCAACAAGTTGTGGTATTTGTACACAATGGAATTCTATGCTGCTGTCAGAAAGAATGACATCGCCCCATTTGTTAGGAAATGGAAAGACTTAGAAAAAATCATATTAAGTGAAATAAGCCAGACTCAAAGGAACTTAGGCTCAATGGTTTCCCTCATTCGTCATAATCAGTAGAAACCTTGGGCTCTACTAGCAGAGATTTGCAATAGAGCAAAATCTTGATACATAAGGACATATAATGTGAAGCTAATTGAAAGGACCTCCAGGATAGTGAAACAAAAGCCATATAATGAATGATTGTTGTCCTTAATGCACTATGCTGTCTCTCATCTCCTTTGCTGTCCCTTGGTTATCTCATATTGGTATAGTATCTCACTTTGTTATCTGATATATTGAATTTATTTGTATTTGGATATTTGAAATTTGATAGGGAACGGGGGAAAACCAAGACGGGTGAGGGGTGTGGGGGGGAGGGAAACGGGTACCAAGACATGTGAAAGGGTATCAATGTATGTGAATTAATGCACCTTCTATCTGGCAAATATCATGTAACCCTTTTACTAATTACAATAAAAAAATAAATGTAGAAAAAAAATAAAATAAAAAGAGGCACTTGCTAAGCCTGGAATTCTTGGTACAGTGTTGGTCCTTTACATTTTCTTTTTCATTAGTGGGTCATGGGATGTGAACTCTCAGCTTGGACACTGTCCCTGATCTCTTCAACTCCAGGCTATCACCCTTCCCTGGAGCTAAGGCCCAAATGACTCCTAACTGTATTCACTGAGTGCTGTTGACTTTAATGCTGTGGGTTTGAATCCCTCCTCAATGACTTGGATTTTAACATAATTATCTCACCCTGCAATCATAACATTTCTGGTCTCAATCATTGGGAATATGAAGACTTAGCACTAATTGAGAAGTATTTTATACATCCTTAAGGAGTATTGTCAGTAATAACTAGTTTTAGTGCAGGTGTAATATGTTTTCACTAGTTTCAGTTATTGAATTGTTTTTATACATGCAGTTGTTCTACAAATTCTGTATGTATATTTAGAATGGACTTGCTTTTATAAAACTGATCTGTAATAAACTGTGGATTCATCTTTAATGGAGAGTATAATTGCCCACTTTAGCCATTAAATATTCTTCTCCTGTAAGAAGGATTATGCTTTTCCAGCCCATGTAAATTTTTTTCATATATTTTTATTGTAATTAATAGAAGGGTTACATTATATTCATCATATAGAAGGTGCATTACCTCACAAACATTGATACCCTTTATCATGTTTTGGTTCTCATTTCCCTCCCCCGTGCCCCTGCCTCCTATAATTTTGTGTCTGTGTGTGTGTGAGACTTGAACGTTGGGCATAGGCTTTGTTCCTTAGCTCTTCAGCTCAAGGCTACCACTCTACCCCTTGAGCCACTGCTCTAAATCTTCTTTCTGCTGGTTAATTGGAGTTCTCCAGACTAAAAAGTCTGTTGGACTGTTTAATATCAGGGCTTGCTTTGAACTGAAATCTTCAGGTTTCAGCCTACACAGTAGCTAGGATTATAGGGCTAAGCCACTGCACCTGGAGTTGTGTAATGTTTTGAGTAGGAGAATCTGGGGCAAAATCACACAGGTTCTTTCCTGACCACTTTATTTGCCTTCTCTGCCATCCATGCTTCCAGAATCTTCTGTTCCATGTCAATAGAAGGAAAGAATGGAAGAAGCTCTGGTGTACTGCTTTTTATTTCTCATCTTGTTTTTTACATTGTATTTTATAACTAATCTTCTCCAAGAATTAAAAACTGAAAAACAGAGTCAGATTTGGAAACATGCGCATAAGCCAGATAATGATGGTTTCTGGATTTAGCGGATTATAATATCTTACATTCTGCCTAAGTTAGTGCAGATTTGCTTCAGTTTGTTTCTAGTTTTTTTTTAATGTGAGAAGGTAGTCACACATGTTATGTAAGTCAATTACATCTATTGGTTTCCTTCATTGTTACCTTGATTTGTAGTGAATTTTATCAAAAGTTTCACTATCAACTCATCAGAGATCACATCATCATGCCAAACATTAAACTATGTTACTAAACTTTTACTGCAGTTACTGAAATGGTGTGGTCAAACAAAACTTTAAATATTCTGGAGGAATGAGTTAGCTATATGTCCTTAAATTATTCTCCATACAGACTTTTTGAAGTGGTTTGTTTACTTGAAAGTTCTTTACTTGATGGTATAGTTTATGCTGTTTTTAGAAATCCTTTCTTTTTCCTTTTTGCCAGTCTCGGAGCTTGAACTCAAGGCCTGGCCTCTGTCCTTTGTCTTATTCAATACTAGAGCTCTACCACTTGAACACCAGCACCATTTCTAGCCTTTTCTATGTATGTGGTACCGAGAAATCGAACCTGGTCATTTTCCTTTCTTTCTTTTTCTTTTTGCCTGCCCTGGGTCTTGAACTCAGGGCCTGTGCTTGACTTTTCCCAAGACTAGAGCTCTGCACTTGAGCCACAACACCAGTTTTGGCTTTTGTTTTCTGTAAATGTGGTTCCAAGGAATTGAACCTGGGTCTTTTTGCATGCTAGGCAAGCACTCTACCACTGGGCCAAAGTACTAGCCCCAAATTCCCTCCTTTTTCTTTCAGATGGTGTCCTCACAATTTTTTCATTGACTTATGTTTCTCTTTAGTCTGTTTCCTTTCTCTCCTGTGTGTATGTATTTTTTCTCTTTTTCTCAGTCTGTCTTCCCTTCATATATGTTTTTTTTTTTATTTTTTTCTTTTTCTTTTGTGGGTCATGGTTCTTGATATCTGGGCTTGGGCAATGTCCCTGCGCTCTTCAATTCAAGGCTACCACCTTACCCTTTAGCCACAGTCCCACTTTCTGTTTTCTAGTGATTAATTGGGAGATAAGAGTCTGAGGTTCTTTAGTGCCCTGGATGGCTTTGGACTGTGATCCTCAGATCTCAGCCTATTGAGTAGCTAGGATTACATTGGGGAGCTACTGAGACCAACATAAATGAAAATTTTATTTAAAAAATATTTTATGCACCTTCCACCTATATTCTTTATTGTAGCACGTAGGCAATGTTCACAAAAGTTTGTGCTAGCAGTTCTTTTGCTTCAGAAGGAGGCATCAGGCTACAGATGATCAGCCTTAATCTCTGGAAATTTAATCACAAAACTGATTAACATAGCATGTTTTTAGGCTACTTACTTTTTTTTTAGCATGTTTTGATTTGGGGACCTAAGTCAAACCTTAGAAGGACCAAATCAATCATTAGCTGCCTTCTTGAGTACTGCTACTCTCTTTAATGCTCACCTGGAAACTATGCTTTTTGAAGATCTACTGATGCAGTGTGTATTCTCTGTGATGTCCTGTATATTTTGATTGCTTCAGAGGGTACTTTTTTTTATCATGTAACCCTTTTATTAATTACAATAAAAATATTAAAAAAAGAGATGCTAAGAGAAAGCTTCATCATTTTCTGTTGAAATTTGCTGTGATAAAGGAACATAAATTCAGGTACGTTCTCACTACTTTGCTTTTCAAATTTGGTAGTAGTACTGTAATATTTAAAAATTTCTTTGAGTTATTTTTGTGATTTTGATAAAATTTTTGCAAGTGGATAATATTACATGATTCTCATTCTTCTTCTTTAATTTATTTTTTTCTTTTTTGTTTTTTATTGTAATTAGTAAAAGGGTTACATGATATTTGCCAGATAGAAGGTGCATCAGAGGGTACTTTTTCATAGTAGGTCTAAATGACTTTTTCAGTGAGGCAGAACATGAAAACGTTGAAATTATTTGTTTCCCTCTTTGTTACCTTGATTTGTAGTGAATTTTATCAAAATGAGTTAAAATTACTCTTTCAGATACTTATTATAACTAATGTTGTCATGCCAGATTATAAGCTCCTTAGAATTTTTAGCTTTTTTCTATTCCTAGCGCTATAAATGTGTTCTGATATATTAGGGAAACTTGTATTGGTAATTGCCTATTAATATAGGTCAAACTATGTCTATTTTGAGTTTTCTTTCTCCCACTCTATGGATAACACAGAAGGCTCCAAATAGTTTATGTAAGACAGAAGCATACATATACAAGAATGAACTTCCAAAATTGATGTGCTCCTGATTCCGGGCTAATTACTTGATAGAAATGTGCCATTGCAGGATATGGTTTCATTTGGTGATGTGGCTGTGGATTTCAGCTGTGAGGAGTGGCAGGACCTTAGCGTTGCTCAGAGGACCCTGTATAGAGATGTAATGCTGGAGAACTACAGAAGCCTGCTGTCACTGGGTGACAAAAGTAACCTTCTTTTGAAAGATCAAGTGATTTGATTTTAGTGGATTGGTGAATTTTTACCACATTTTTAGTACTATTTAGATGTAATATTCCTGACCATGGGAAGTATTTTTTTCTTTCTTTTTTAATTTTTATTGTTGTTGTTGATGTTGTTGTTGGTGGTGGTGGTGGTGGTGATCATTGGGTATGAACTCTGAGATTTGGCACTATCTTCGAGCTCTTCAGCTAAAGGCTAGTTCTCTACACCTTGAGTCACCGGACCAGTTTTAATTTTCTAGTGGTTAATTGGAGATACACAGTCTCAGAGAGTTTTGTGCCTACACGGGGTTTGAACCCCAGTCCTCAGATCTCAATCTCCTGAGAAGCTATGATAACAGGTGTGAGGCACCGGCACCTACTAGGATGGTTTCCTTCTTTTTTTCCTTTGGTAGTCTTGGGGCTTGAACTCAGGGGCCGAGCATTGTCCTAGGACTTTTCCTCAAGGCTAGTGCTGTACATTTTGGGCTACAGTACCATTTTGACTTTTCTAGGTATGTGGTAACAAGAAATTGAACCTGGGTCTTCATGCATCCTTGGTAAGAACTCTACCACTAGGCTAAACTGCTGGCCCTAGTATCCTTTTCATCTAAGAAAAACTTTGACTTGATTATGTAATTCTTGAGGTAATTTTATATTCATTATTTAAGCAGCCAAATCATTAGTTTGACAAAATTTTGAACTATGTTCCCTAATAAGAGATTGTCTTCACAAGCCAGAGGTGATTATTGTAGTAGGATATAATATCTAGATTAGAATGTATGTGAATATTGGAAATATGATATAGGAAGCACTAGTTGAAGTTTGTATTCATAATCCAAACCTGGCACTGGTGCATTCATTTATGCTTGTAATCCTAACTACTGATGATGCTGAAATGTGAGGTTATCAGTTTGAAGGCATTAATGCCAATCAAGAGCCTCATGTGACACTCTCCTACCCTTCAAGAACTGGAAGTGGAGCTTGGGTTCAAATTGGTAGAAGTAAATTGGCCTGCAGTAAAAGAGCTGAGATCCAGCCACACAATGGGAAAAAGAAATCGAATGCTAGGGAAAAGTCAACCATGGAGCCAATGAAAAATGGGAAAGAAGATTTAGGTGTAACCTTGTGGACAGGATGTGCGAGACCTTACAACACAGATGACATAACATGAGCAATAGTTCTTCACTATTTCTTATCAACAGTGTATTGTTGTCCCAAACCAAAATTGATTGTAAAGCTGGAGCAAGGTGCAGAACAATGGATAGGAAATGTCTCAGAAAAGAAATTTACAGGTGAACTATCCCTCTTTGCAGATGACATGATTCTGTATATAAAGAATCCTATAGACTCTACTCCCAAGATCCTTGAGCTGATCCAAAGCTTTGGAAGAGTAGCAGGCTATAAAATCAACCCTCAAAAATCAACTGCCTTGCTTTATGCCAACAGTGAGAGGAACGAGGCAATAATCAGGAAAGAAACTCCTTTCACAATAGCCTCAAAGAAAATAAAGTACCTAGGAATTAGCTTAACTAAGAATGTAAAGGACCTTTTTGACGAAAAACTTTAAAACCCTAAAAAAGGAAATTAAAGCGGAACTAAGGAAATGGAAAAACCTCCCATGCTCCTGGATTGGAAGAATAAACATTGTGAAAATGACAATCTTGCCAAGAGCTATCTACAAATTCAATGCAATACCCATCAACATACCAATGTCATTCTTTAAAGAAATAGAAGAGGCAATCCAAAATTTCATATGGAATAATAAAAGACCCCGTATAGCAAAAACACTATTTAGCAGAAAGAACAGCGCTGGAGCAATTTCAATTCCAAACTTTAGACTCTATTACAGAGCTATAATTCTCAAAACAGCTTGGTACTGGCACAGGAACAGGCCTGAAGACCAATGGAATAGAACTGAGGACCCAGATATTAAACCACAGACCTATGGCCACCTAATCTTTGACAAGGGAGCCAAAAAAGTAGAATGGAAGAAAGACAGCCTCTTCAACAAGTTGTGTTGGCAGAACTGGTTAAGCACCTGCAGAAAACTAAAGCTGGATCCTTCTTTGTCACCTTGCACTAGAATTAACTCCAAATAGATCAAAGACCTGGAGGTAAAAGCTGACACACTGAAAACTCTACAGGAAGGAATAGGAGATACACTAGGCCTCCTTGGCACAGGTCGAAACTTTCTTAATAAGGACCAAGAATCACAACAAATCAGAGAAAGGCTGGATAAGTGGGACTGCATTAAACTGCAGAGCTTTTGCATGGCAAAGGACATAGCTACTAATCAGGAAGCCTGCAGAGTGGGAGAAGATCTTCACCAACCAAACAACGGACAAAGGCCTCATATCTAAAATATATCAACAACTCAAAAAATTGAATCACTCCAAAATTAACCTCCAAAGTAACAACCATCCCATTAAAAAATGGGCCAAAGACTTAGAGTCTTCTCTGAAGAAGAAACAAAAATGGCCTATAGACACATGAAGAAATGTTCAACATCTCTGGTCATAAAAGAAATGCAAATCAAAACAACTCTAAGATTCCACCTCACTCCAGCTAGAATGGCCAGGATCAGGAAAACGAATGACAACAGATGCTGTGGGGATGTGGCCAGGAGGGATCACTACTACACTGTTGGTGGGAGTGCAAATTCATCCAACCACTATGGAAAGCAGTGTGGCAGTGCCTCAAAAGGCTAAACATAGAACTCCCCTATGACCCAGCAATTCCACTACTTGGCATTTACCCAACCATCCAGAAACAAGGACATACTAAACCCACTAGCACAACAATGTTCATTGCAGCACTATTCACCATAGCAAAGATATGGAACCAACCTAGATGTCCCTCAGTTGATGAGTGGATCAACAAGTTGTGGTATTTGTACACAATGGAATTCTATGCTGCTGTCAGAAAGAATGACATCGCCCCATTTGTTATGAAATGGAAAGACTTAGAAAAAATCATATTAAGTGAAGTAAGCCAGACTCAAAGGATCTTAGGCTCAATGGTTTCCCTCATTCGTCATAATCAGTAGAAACCTTGGGCTCTACTAGCAGAGATTTGCAATAGAGCAAAATCTTGATACATAAGGACATATAATGTGAAGCTAATTGAAAGGACCTCCAGGATAGTGAAACAAAAGCCATATAAAGAATGATTGTTGTCCTTAATGTACTATGTTGTCTCTCATCTCCTTTGCTGTCCCTTGGTTATCTCATATTGGTATAGTATCTCACTTTGTTATCTGATATATTGAATTTATTTGTATTTGGATATTTGAAATTTGATAGGGAATGGGGGAAAACCAAGACGGGTGGGGGGTGTGGGGGGGAGGGAAACGGGTACCAAGACATGTGAAAGGGTATCAATGTATGTGATTTAATGCACCTTCTATCTGGTAAATATCATGTAACCCTTTTACTAATTACAATAAAAAAAAGAAATTTACAGGTGAGTTAATACATTCTGCATAGTGTTGGTGGAGCCACAAACCAGTAGGTAAATACATCTGGAGCTGTACTGAGCAATAATATTCCTGATTCCCTTGAGTTCTGAGTGTGGCAGAGGATTAGGTGATCTTTTTTTTTTTAATTTTTATTTTTTTTATTGTAATTAGTAAAAGGGTTACATGATATTTGCCAGATAGAAGGTGCATTAATTCACATACATTGATACCCTTTCACATGTCTTGGTACCCGTATCCCTCCCCCCCAGACCCCCCACCCGTCTTGGTTTTCCCCCCTTCCCTATCAATTTTCAAATATCCAAATACAAATAAATTCAATAAATCATATAACAAAGTGAGATACTATACCAGTATGAGATAACCAAGGGACAGCAAAGGAGATGAGAGACAACATAGTACATTAAGGACAACAGTCATTCATTATATGGCTTTTGTTTCACTATCCTGGAGGTCCTTTCAATTAGCTTCACATTAGGTGATCTTTTTTCTCAATCAAGAATTCATTTGGAGACATGTTGAATTTTGTGTGGCAGTAGAGTTAGAGTTAGAAATTCTCTTTCTCTTTGTGGTCATCATTCTGAAGCAAAAAAACTAGAGACAGAGAAAATGAGATTTCATTTACTGTTTAACTAGAATAGGTATAGTTTATAAAGAAATATGCCAGTGCTGGAGTTCTGTGATAAGGAAAATGGCTTAACAGTGGTGGTCAGAGACTGTGAATCGGGATCAAAAATTTAGTCTATGGTGCATGATTGAGAACATCCTGAGCTGCAGTACTCTTCAGCTTTCATGGTTCTGATGGTCAAAATGGCCAGAAAAGGAATTTGGACTTAGACTCTGTTCCAGATCGACAGAAATGAACTTTAAAATTCCCACAAATACATAAATGAATTGATAGTGAGAAGTTAGTATTGAAGAGATTTATATATAAACCTTGAATCTTGGGAACCATTGTGGCTTAGGTGAAAGGCAAGGGGATGATAAAATACTCCAGTGGTCTCTGAACTTAGAAAATATTCCTGTTCCTTACCTAATGGTTGAGAAAGAAAGCAGCACAATATACATATTTCAAGAAAATAAAAGCATCAGCCTAAAGCTGAGTTTACTAGCTCACACTTGTTATCCTAGCTACTCAGGAGGCTGAGATCTGTGGATCTGGGTTCAAAGCCAATCTGAGCACAAAAGGATCTGAGACTTTAATATCCAATTAACCTCTAGAAAGTGGGAAGTGGGGCTTTGCTCTAAAGTAGGGCGTGAAGTGGGGCTTGGCTCAAGGGTAGGGCAGTAGCCTTGAGCTGAAGAGCTCAGGGGCAGTGTGCAGGCTGAGTTACAGACCCGTGACACCACCCACAAAAAGGAACAACTTATGTCCCTATGAAAAATCAAAACAATATTTGAAAAACACGAACCTAAGGATAGTATAAAGAGATAGTAAGTACTCAGTCAATACATAGTAGAATTATTTGAGTAAAGGTTTCTTTCTCATATAAAAAGAAAACACAGAAAAACATTATTTTCCACTGTAAAATATCAGTATTAGTTAATATGTCATGGGAAAAACATATATATTTCTCATAAGTCAATTGCTATTTTTATATCTTCAAACATTAACAGTTAGGATGGGAGAAAATGTCTTTACCTTGACCTGTCATGTTAACTCATGCCTATAATCCTAGCTACTCAGGCTGAGATCTGAGGATCGTGTTTCAGAGTTATCCTGGTCACTAAAGACCCTGAGACTCTTATCTCCCAATTAACCACTAGAAATCCAGACATGGCACTATGGATCCAGGGGTAGCAAGGAAGCCTGCAACTGAAAAGCCCAGGGACAGTGCCCAGGCCCAGACTTCAATCCCCACGACAAACAAAAAAAAAATTAGAAAAAAAAGAAACAAAGAAAATGTCTTTACATTAAAAATATTTGAATCTTATTTATGTTTTTGTCTTTTTTCTCACAGTAACCTATTAAAACTGTTCAAGAAATGGAAGACATAATCAAGTCCAGCCAGAAAAATTCACTTCAAATGTCTATGTGAAGTAGCAGTGGAAGAAAGAGTGAGGTTAGTAAGAACTTATCATTGGATTTCAAAACATAAGGCAGAGGTGGTTAGGAAAAATCAATGTTCCTTCGGGGTGGAGACAGAAGAATTCAGTGAGTGTCAGAACATGCTTCTTTATAGTGAGCCTGATGACATACATGCTGCAGATAAACCAGTTTTGTCTCCTGTAGTTGAAGAATCCTTTAGCTATTCACAGCATTTTAGTCAAAAATTTCAGAGTCCTAATGAGCTACAGTATTTTGAATATGGTAAAGAAGGGAAGGTATTAAAATCAGAGCATATTTTTTAAGCATAATTTGTTTTTTATGGGAGAGTTTGACAATAACAATAACAAGCACAAGGAAGACTGTGAAAACTCACAGTGAACTCACGAGACCCAAGCAGTAGTTAAGAGAGGGAAGAAAACACCTTAATGTACCCGATGTGTAACACCAGATACCCAGAAATCAGCTCTTCGGAGCCATTGGAAAATTCCTACAAAAGAGAAGCCATATGAGTGCAACAAATGTGGAAAGTCTTTCACCCAGAAGAGAGGCCTTAATAATCATCAGAGAACACACACAGGAGACAAACCTTATGGATGCAAAGAATGTGGAAAGTCCTTCACTAGGGAGGCAAACCTTTCTAGGAATCAGAGAATACACATAAGAGAGAAATATTATTCAGGTAACATGTGTGGAGAGTCTTTCACTTCCAAAGATCGCCTTACTACCCATCAGAGAAACCTTATACTTGTAACACATGTGCAAAGTCTTTCACCCAGAAGAATCACCTTATTACTCATCACAGAGTACATTCAGGGGACAAACCATACACATGTAACATGTGTGGAAAGTCTTTCACCCAGAAAGAAAACATTACTAGCCATCACAGAGTACATACCGGAGAGGAACTTTATAAATGTAACATGTGTGGAAAGTCTTTCCGCGACAAGTCAGGCCTTACTGTCCATCAGAACAGACACACAGGAGAGAAACCTTATACATGTAACATGTGTGGAAAGTCTTTCACCCTGAAGAAAAACCTTACTAGACATCACAGAATATACACAGGGGAGAGATCTTATACATGTAACAAGTGTGGAAAGTCTTTCATCAGGAAGGAAAGCCTTACAAACCATCACAGAGTACACACAGGGGAGAAACCTTATTTATGTGTCATGTGTGGTAAGTCTTTCAGTGACAAGTCAAGATTTATTGTTCATCAGAGAAGACACACAGGAGAGAAACCTTATACATGTAACATGTGTGGAAAGTCTTTCACCATGAAAAAAGAACTTACTGCCCATCAGAGAACACACTCAGGAGAGAATCCTCATGGATGTATTGAATGCGGAAAGTCATTCGCCCAGAATACAAACCTTTCTAATAATCAGAGAACACACACAGGAGAGCAAACTCATGGATGTTATAAATGTGGAAAGTCATTTTCCCGGAAGACAAAACTTACTAACCATCAGAGAACACACATAGGAGAGAAATCTTTGAATGTAACAGGTGTGGAAAGGATTTCAAAATGATGTCCTACCTCACTTTGCATCAGAGAACACAGTCAGGAGATAAGCCTCATGAATGTAAGAGATCTGGAAAGTCTTTTACCCAAAAGACACAACTTAATGTCCATCATAGAACACACACAGGAAAGAAAACTTATACATGTAACATGTGTGGAAAAGCTTTCGGCCAGAAGGCAGGCCTTATTATACATCAGAGAAGACATACAGGACAGAAACCATATGAGTGTCTCTAATATGCAAAGTACTCACATAGAAACTACATAGAAGCAACCGTAAAAGAATTATCACTGATGAGAAACCTTACGAATGTAATAAAATATTTGAAGGTTTTTTCGTAGAAGAAAACTCAGTGTGCGTCACAGTACCCACACAGACAGGAGGCTTATGAATGTAGCAAATGTGCAGTCCTTCACTCATAAGTCACAGCTCAGGGCTCCTCACTGAACACCACATGAGAAAAATCCTATGAATAGAACAAATGTGCAAAGTATTTTTTTCCTTGTTTGTTTGTTTTTACTTTTTATTTTCGGCTTGAACTTTGATTTTCTGTCAGTTAATTGTGCTGGGGCTGGCTTTGAATCACAGTCCTCAGATTGCAGCCTGCTGAGTAGCTTGGCATGAGCCACCTGCACCTGGCAAGTTTTTTCAAGAAGTCATACCTCAGTTTGCATCAGAAAACACACAGGAGAGAAATTATATGAATGGAACATCTGCGGAATGTCCTTTACCAACAATTCATGGCTCTGAACTTACAAAACACAGTAGAGACAAATCTCATTTCTATAACAGTGGAGGAAAATCTTTCATCTGGAAGGCACACCTCAGTGTTTATCAGAGAAGTGATTCATATAGAAGAAAAGTAGCAAACAGAACAAATGTTCAATGACTTATTCAAGAACAAAGAAAGCATTGATATCTTCACTACTCTCATAACATCTCCTACATATGTGTGGTCCAATAATTGAAGATAAGAGTCTGTTTTTAGTGCCAGGGCTATCTGTGAACCTCAATCCTCAGATGTCAGCCTCCTGAGTAGCTAGGAAAACAAGCATGAATCACCATGCCCAGCTTGTCTTAACACCTTTTATCCCTTTGTTATTTCCTGAAACATTCATTGAACATGGAAAGGCACACAGTTGGGGATACATTTTTTGTGTGTGTTGGTACAAGTCTTGGCAGCTTGAACTCTGACCGTAGGCACAGTTCTTCAGCATTTTTGCTTGAGGTTAATGCTCTACCAATTGAGCCACAGCTTCATTCCGGTTCTTTGGTGAGTAAATAAGGATTTACGTAAGAATTTGGATGAGTAATCCCAAAATGACTTTTAGTTATTCTTTTGATTGAATTAATCACTAGTGAGTCATTGTGATTGTTTACTCTTGCCCATTCTGGTTTTTTTTTGTGAATTACACTAAAGCACCATTGTGGATATTGTGAGGAGCCTTTGTTTTCTCCATGTTCTCAAGGTTGAAATAAAGCTCTCAGGAGGTTGACTATCTCTCTGCCATGACTACTCTCCCTTTCTCTATCTCTCTGAAAACAGCTATACCAAAACACAATTAAGATTGTGATTTTTCATCTTAATTCTGGTAGGAATGGAAAAAATGAACTAAAGGAAGTTAGATGATTAGATGGAGCCAGTTGTGGTGTTTCATGCCAATATTATTGTCTACTGAGGAGGATGAAATCTGAGGATCAAGGTTAAAAGCCAGTGGAACCAAAGGATCTGAGACTCATCTCCAATTAATCTGTAGAAAAAGGGATATGGGTCTTGGCTCCAGCGTAGAGCAATAATAGCCTGTAGGTGAAGAGCTCAGGAACAATGCTCAGTCCCAGAAGTAGGGTGGTAGCCTCGAGTTGAAGAGCTAAGGGACAGGGTCAAAGGTAAGTTCAAGTCCCATAATCCACCAAAAAAAGAAGATAGTTATATGGCTAGAGAAATCCAAGGGATGAGAGATACAGAGGTAGGAAAGTGCTAGACATTTGGTAAGGTAGTATTCAGGAAAAAAGTAATCCTTGGTGTGTCTCTGGGTGTCTCCTTGTGTATGTCTCTCTGGGTCTGTCTCCCATGAGACCACTCACACTGTTGGAGTGTGCCCCTACGCTTCCATGTGTCTGCTTTTTGTAGTTTTTTTGTCAGTCTTGGGGTTTGAACTCTGGGCCTGACCACTGTCCTTGGGCGTCTTTCTCAAGGCTAGAATTTTATCACTTGAGCCACAGCACCACTTCCAGCATATTTCTAGGTATGTGGTGTCGTGGAATCAAACCCAGGTCTTCATTCATGCAAGTCAAGCACTCTACCACTCGGCCACACTCCTGGCCTTTCATCCCTCTATCTTTAATCTTGCCAAGGATGGGCTCCAGAAAATGGGGGTGTCTGGGGAGTGGTGCATGTGGAGAAGGAAACAAGGGAAGCTGACATTCAAACCTGGAGCCAGGGTCTACATACAGGTCACCATCTTATGCCCCAATGAAACACCTGTGTGACTGACCCATCTCGGGTCCTGGGGCTGTGGCAGTGCAAGGCTATGATAGTACCACACAGTTTTGTGGCAGATGTGGAGGCCTGGCACACATCTCTGGTTGTGGCCTCTTTCTGATGATGAAAACAGCTCATTTCTCCTAAGCTCATTGAAGGCTGGAGGCCAGTGAATCATACTCATCACTCTAGCTAGCCGGGTAGGCAGAGGACCACCACTGCCATCCCAGCTCCTCTAGAGGCTTCAGATGTCAGGAAAAAAGTTCAAAGACAACCCAAGATGCTCTAATCTCCAAAATACTGGCAGTGCAGCTAGGGCTTCAGTGTTAAATTAATGGCCTTGAGTGATAAAAGTTAACATTTGTATTTGGTTACTTGAAATTGGACAGGGAAGGGGGGGAAAACCAAGAGGGGGATGGGGGAGAGGGTAAAGGGACCAAGACATGTGGAAGGGTATCAATGTATGTGAATTAATGCACCTTCTATCTGGCAAATATCATGTTACCCTTTTATTAAATACAATAAAAATAATACAAAAAATAAATAAATAAATAAAAAGTTAAGGCACAGGAATCAGGCACTGAATTCAAGTTCTGGTATTAGCAGAACTTAAAATAATCTGTACATTTTGTGGCACCTACATAAAGCATATAGGTGTGAGACACTGTCAAATGCTCTAGGGAACACTCAACTGGGTGGCTGGTGCATGAAACTGGAAAACAGGGAGAGGTAGATGGGAGCCTGTATGAGGGATGGAGCCCTGAGTGGACGTGAGGGGTGAATCCAAGAAGCGGGGTGAGGGGTAGGTCTAGAAATTGGGGGTGAGCGGTACAGCTAGAAATGGGGTTGAGGGTTGGGCCCATGGATGAGGAATAAGAAGTGGTCCTGGAAAGGGGGGAATGAGGAATGGGGACTGGAAAAGGAAGTGAGGGGTGGGGCTAGAAGTGGGGAAGTTGTGGTCAGTTAGTGGGGGAGAGGTATGGAGCTGTAAATGGGAATTAGTGTTGGTGCCAGAATTGAGGTATAAGAGGTATATCAGGAGTGGTAGTAAAGGGTGGTGCCGTGAGTGGGGATGAGGGGTGCTGATGGCAATAAGGGTACAGTGATTCTGGAAGGAAGAGGGATGTGTGTGCAGCTGGAAATGGGGCTTAGAGGTGGAGTCAAAAATAGGGTGAGGAGTGGAGATGGTAGTGGGGGCCGGGGATCTGTCTGGAACTTTCTCATTAACCTATCTCCATGTCTGATCTCATCATTGGAGCCCTTTCCTTGATTCATGAGGTTCAGCAAGTCAGTGCAGCTTTCTTTCTCTGAAGCAGATCAAGTACATTCTTCCCATTGTGGGAGTCCTTGCTGTGCCCACTGCCTGGACAACCTACTCCTACATAATTGCATGAATGAAGCCCCTGCTCTCAGATCCAATGTCTCCTTGTCAGGGATATTTCCTCCCTTCTCCACTGTAACATTGTTCTTACCTCATCATCAATCTCATGCCTCTGATTTTTGGAATTCTGTGAATTCAAGCTTCCTTCTCCAACATGAAAGCAGCATGGAGACACCACATCAACTTGTATTCCTCCAATCCCTTCAGTAGTTTCTGGTCTTCAGTGCTCAGAATCCTTGTGCTCCAGCACATGTGATCTTAGCATTTGACCAGGACAGCTCATCAAGCCATGGTCCGGTGAGTGGCAGTAATTTCCTCTCATAGTTTGTGCCTCTCTGCGTAGCTGAGTCGACCTCAGCGCAAGACCAGTGCCTGAAACTTACCTATTGCCAAGGAAAAGATGGATGTGACATCACAGAATTTATGGCTATTGTTTTGTGATGCAGTGGGAGTTCTCCCATCCCAACCTGAGGCACCCAAGACAGGGTACATGCCAGGAGTACATTCAGTTGCTAGCCACTAAACCTTCACTCACTCCCTGATGCATTCAAGCAATAAGACTTATGATCTGTCATGAATCATAGTAGTTAAGTTCCTTCTTTTCCTTCTATGTTGGGCACTTGAACTCTGGTCCTGGGCAATGTCTTAGAGCTTTATTTTTGCTCAAAGCCAAAGCTCTACCCCTTGATCCACAGTGCCACTTCTGTCTTTCCTCCTCCTTTCTCCTCTTCTCTTCTGATCTTCCAACTGTTCCTCTTCTTCTTTTTCTCCTTCTCCTCCTTCTCCTTTGTCTAGTAGTTTATTGGAGATAACGGTCTCACAGAATTTCCTGCCCAGGCTGGCATTGAACTGAGATCCTCTGATTACCTAGGATTACAGAGGATGAGGGTAGGAAATTGCTAACCCTCATCTCTGCTACAGCACTCATTTCTGCTTTGTTTTTTCCCATCATATATTTATACTGATATGTATATATTTACATTGTGTAACACTGCACCTGCACACACTAAAGTATAAATCCAAGCTGTTTCCCTCCTTGCTATGTATACAGTGTCTAGAATCTAAAAGGAAAGGTTTGTTTTTTAATCTAGACTTTTTCCCCCTGGTGCTTTCCTTCTCTCCCTTTCACTTTGTTCCTTTTCAACCATGTCTTTTTGGGTTCATTGGCTTCTCAGACCCCTGACCTTGCTTAGATTCAGATAGAATGCAACACTGGCTTTCGTCATGCATGGACAATAGTGTGCAGAACAGAAGGCATCCAGTGTGTGCCACCCAACACATGTCATTCACATGGCATGCCACCTCAACTCCCCCGGCCACACGGGCAAAATTTTGTCAGCACTCTTGCACTAGCCAAGGGATGGACTTATGGGATCATCAGGACAGCTGTCCCTAGACCTATATCACCTGCATAAGGCCACATTTCCCTGGATTCCATGTATATTGGCAGATCTAGGAAATCACTGGGGTTGGAGAAAGCCAAGGCTGCTGTGCCTGCACTGCAGGACATGTCTCTGTAGAGAGGGAGCTGGGGCTCCTCCTTCCCAGACACAATGGAGATCCTGGATGAGTCCCCCTGCCCTCACCTATTAGTAATGAAAAGTAAAAGGACACAGAATTTGTCAAGGCCCTCTCCTTCTGCACTATCATCAAGCTGCACAGAGCTGGGCCACACATGGTTGGGGGAGTCTGCTTGCTTTTCATTCTGCCCCAGGAATGTTGTCCCTTCTATTGTTGCTAAGAAGTCAGAATCACACTTTTGTAAACAATTGGTTACCTGGAGTCAGAAGTCATTCTGACCATGAATGGATGGCCTCTACTCAGGAGGGAGTGTATTTTTGAGGCCATTGTCTGGTGGGAAAGTCCTCATTTCTTCCTAATGAAACTGTAAGTCTTCTGTACATCACCTTTGTCACAATAACAAGGACAGCAATAACAAAAAAAGTGTCTTAGACCTCCTCGTTGGGGATAACTTCGAACCACAGTCCTCAGATTTCAGTTCCTGGGATAATTCCAGGATTTTCCATAAGACAGTTCTGTCAGGTAAACAACCAAGAAAAAAGGAAGCAAGCCAGTCATGGTTGATCACACCTGTAATCCTAGCTACTCAGGAAACTGAGATCTGAGGATCAAGGTTCAAGGCCAGCCTGGGCACAAAAGAACCTGAGAATTGTTTTGCTAATTCTGGGGCTTAAATTCAAGGCTTAAGCACTGTCCTTGGGTTTTTCAAGGCTAGGACTCTTCCACTTGAGCCACAGCATCACATCTAGCTTTTTCTATGTACGTGGTACTGGGCAACCAAACCTGTGCCTTTATGTATACTAGGCAAGCACTCTACCACTAGGTCAAACTCCTGGTCCAAGAACATGAGACTCTTATCGCCAATTAAACACTAGTAAACAGGTAGTGGGGGTTGACTCAAGGTCATGGTGGTAGCCTTGAGTTGAAGAGTTCAGGGACAATGCCCAAGCCCAGGGGTAGGGTGGTAGTCTTGAGCTGAAGAGCTCAGAGACAGTGCCCAGGACAAATTCAAGCCCTATGACCCACAAAAAAGAAGGAAGTATGGAAAGAAAAAAGCAAAAAGAAAATGGAAAAAAATCAGAGGTTGAAGTGAGTCTCAAGTGGATGTGCTCCAGGGAAAAACATCCTGGAAAGCACCAAGTTCCTGATTTCAAGCCCTAGGACCAGCATACAATAATGCTAATAGTATGGTAGTAGTTGTAGTAGTAGTAATAATGTGAATAAAAAGGAAAGTGGAAGAGACAATTAACAATAGTAAAATGAAAGGCAGTGTAAGCCTGCAGTTTGAAGACAGTTCGGCAGGAAAATCCCAGAGACTCTTATCTCTAACCACCAAGAACCAGGAAGTAGTAGAGCTCTACCCCTGAGTAAAACACCAGGAGTTCAAGCCTACCACTGGTACACACTAAAACAAGTCTCATGGACCTTCCTTCCCAGTCTGTCATTGAGCCTCCTCCTCCACCTCTCCCTCCTTCTATGATTTATTTATTTATTCATTATGGTTGCTCATAGGAGATGAGAGTTCCCTGGGAAGAGAAGGGCTCTACATAGAGGACTGAAATCTAAGGATCGTAGTTGGAAGCCATCCTGGGCAGGAGAGTTCATAAGATTCGTACCTCTAATTAACCACTAGGAAGCAGAAAGTAGTATAGCTCTAGTCATGAGCCAAACAGAGCAAGTTCAAGCCCACCACTCCTGATCACTAAAACAGGGCTCATGGACTCTCCTGTCCAGTCTGGCTTCAAATCATGACCCTCAGATTTCAGCAGTCTAAGAAGGTAGGATCACAGGTGTGAGGTTTAAATTCCTTTAATTGGTTCCTCTCCTTTCACATTTCATTTATTTTAAACTTATTATTATTATTGTCAGTTGTGTGGCTTGAACTCTTTCCCTGGGCACTGTCCTTGAGCTATGAAGCTCAAGTCTACCACCTTGAGCCACAGCACCACTTCCTCACATTTTATTTAATTTTTAATTCAGGTCTTTTGGCTTAGAGCATGGCCACTCACTCCCAGTGTGTGTATTTGTTTTTGTGTGTTTGAGGCCTTCAGCTGAAAATAGCAGTCAGGTTGTACAATTTGGGTCACAGGTCTACTCCTGGCTTTGGGTCTTTTGGTTCTTTTGCTAAGTCTTGAACTATGGGCCTGGTCACTGTTCATTAGGGGATTATTTTACTTTTTTCTCAGAGCTAACAGGATTTACAATTGGAGGTAAAATTCAACTTTGCAGTCTTTATTTTTCATTTGTGTGCTAATACTTAGGATTGAACTCAGCTTGGTGTCTCTCCCTGAGGCTTTCTTTGATTAAATTCCAGGCTAGCAGTTCTGGCTATTTAAGCCACATCTCAAGTTCTGTTACTTTTTTTCTTTTCCAGTGGTTAATAGGAGACAAGGATCCCATGAGAAACCAAGGGTACTACAAAGTATCCTAAAATCAGTTGGAAGCCAGCCTGGATAGGAAAAGTCCATGAGACACTTATCTCCCATTAAGCACCAAGATCCAGGAAGCAGTAGAGCTCTAGTCATGAGCCAAACACAACAAGTTCAAGACCAACACTGCTATCCACTAAAACATGCCTCATGGACTTTTCTGCCAAGGCTGGCTTTGAACCTTGATACTCAATCTCAGTGGCCTGAGCAGGTAAGATTCCACATGGGAGCCATGTTTCAAAATTCTTTAATGGAGCCCTCTCTCTTTCACCTTCCTTTTCATTTATTGTACTGTTCCTGGTTTTTTTTGTTTTGTTTTGTTTTGTACAAACCTAGCAGTCTAACACTTTGAGGGACAGTACAACTTCTGGATTTTGAGTGGTAATTGGATGTATGTTTCTCACAGGGAATTTCTTCCTTTTTTCAATTTATTTTTTATTGTATTTAATAAAAGGGTAACAGGATATTTGCCAGTTAGAAGGTGCATTAATTCAAATACAATGATACCCGTCCACATGTCTTGGTACCATTACCCTCCCCCCAACCCCCTCTTGGTTTTCCCCCCCTTCCCCGTCCAATTTCAAGTAACCAAATACAAATGTATCTAATATATCAGATAACAAAGTGAGAAATTATGTCAATATGAGATAACAAAGGAACAGCAAAAGAGATGATATAACATAGCACATTAAGGACAGCAATCATTCATTATATGGCTTTTGTTTCAATATCCTAGAGGTCCTTTCAATTAGCTTCATACTATATGGACTTATATATCAAGTTTTTGCTCTATTGCAAATCTCTGCTAGTAGGGCCCCAGGTTTCTACAGGTTATGATGAATGAGGGAAACCATTGAGCCTAAGATCCTTTGAGTCTGGCTTACTTCACTTAATATGATTTGTTCTAAGTCTTTCCATTTCATAACAAATGGGGCAATGCCATTTTTTCTGACAGCAGCATAGAATTCCATTGTGTACAAATACCACATCTTGTGGATCCATTCATGAACTGAGGGACATCTAGGTTGGTTCCATATCTTTGCTATGGTGAATAATGCTGCAATGAACATTGATCTGCTAGTGGACTGAGTATGTCCTTGTTTCTGGATGGTTGGGTAAATGCCAAGTAGTGGAATTGCTGGGTCATAGGGAAGCTCTATGTTTAGCCTTTTGAGGACTGCCATACTGCTTTCCATAGTGGTTGAACGAGTTTGAACTCCCACCAACAGTGTAGTAGTGATCCCTCCTGGCCACATCCCCTCCAGCATCTATTGTTATTAGTTTTCCTGATCCTGGCCATTCTAACTGGAGTGAGGTGGAATCTTAGAGTTGTTTTGATTTGCATTTCTTTTATGACCAGAGATGTTGAGCATTTCTTCATGAGTCTATAGGCCAATTTTGTTTCTTCTTCAGAGAAGACTCTCTTTAAGTCTTTGGCCCATTTTTTAATGGGATGGTTGTTACTTTGGAGGTTAGTTTTGGAGTGATTCAATTTTTTGAGTTGTTGATATATTTTAGATATGAGGCCTTTGTCCGTTGTATGGTTGGTGAAGATCTTCTCCCACTCTGTAGGCTTCCTAACTAATTTACTAGCTATGTCCTTTGCCATTACAAAAGCACTCCAGTTTAATGTAGTCCCACTTATCCAGCCTTTCTCTGATTTGTTGTGATTCTTGGTCCTTATTAAGAAAGTCTTGACCTGTGCCAAGGGGGCCTAGTGTATCTTCTATAAAGTTTTCATTGTGTCAGCTCTTACCTCGAGGTCTTTGATCCATTTGCAGTTAATTATAGTGCAGGGTGACAAAGAAGGATCCAACTTTAGTTTTCTGCAGGTACTTAACCAGTTCTGCCAGCACAACTTGTTGAAGAGGCTGTCTTTCTTCCATTCTATTTTTTTGGCTCCCTTGTCAAAGATTAGGTGGCCATAGGTCTGTGGTTTAATATCTGGGTCCTCAGTTCTATTTCATTGCTCTTCCTGATTGTTGCCTCGTTACTCTCACTGTTGGCGTAAAAGAAGGCAGTTGATTTTTGAGGGTTAATTTTATAGCCTGCTATCCTTCCAAAGTTTTGAATCAGCTCGAGGAGCTTAGGAGTAGAGTCTACAGGATTCTTTAAATACAAAATTATGTCATCTGCAAAGAGGGATAGTTTTATTTCCTCTTTCCCTACTTGGATTCCCTTTATGCTTGCTTCTTGCCTTTCTGCATTGGCTAGGAATTCTAATATTATGTTAAAGAGGAGTGGAGAGAGTGGGCATCCTTGTTTCATTCCTGATTTTACAGGGAATGGCTTTATCTTTTCGCCATTAAGTATAATACTAGCTGTGAGTTTGTCATACACAGCCTTTATTATATTGAGGAAGGTTCCTTGGATTCCTAGTTTCTCCAGAGCTTTTAACATAAAGGGGTGTTGGATCTTGTCAAATGCCTTTTCCGCATGTATTGAGACAATCATGTGATTTTTGTCCTTGCTCCTGTTGATGTGTTGAATTATATTAATTGATTTGTCTATGTTGAACCAGCTTTGCCTCCCCGTGATGAATCCAGTTGGATCATAGTGTATAATTTTTTTGATGAGTTGTTGTAGAAGATTGGCCAGTAATTTGTTGAGAAGTTTTGCATCGATATTCATCAAAGAAATAGGTCTATAGTTCTCTTTCTTTGATGAATCTCTGTTTGCTTTGGGGATGAGGGTTATACTGGCTTCATAGAATGAGTTTGGTAAAGAACCTTCATTTTCAATTTCGTTGAAGAGCTTGAGGAGTATTGGTGTGAGTTCTGCTTTGAAGACCTTATAGAATTCAGCAGTGAATCCATCTGGCCCTGGACTTTTCTTAGGTGGAAAGTCTCTTATTGCCATTTCTATTTCAGTGCTTGAAATAGGCCTGTTTAGTTGGGTCAGTTCTTCTTGGTTCAGTGTGGATATTTTAATATTGGCTAGGAATTCATCCATTTCTTCTAGATTCTCAAATTTGTTGGCGTAAAGGTTTGAGAGGTATTCCCTCATGATACTGTGGATCTTGGTAATTTCTGTTGTGATATTACCATTTTTGTCTGCGATTTTGTTTATTTCGGTAGGCTCACTTCTTTTTTTGGTAAGGTTTGCTAAGGGTTTGTCAATTTTGTTAATTCTTTCAAAGAACCAACTCCTTGTTTTGTTGATTCTTTCTATAGTTTTTCTGGATTCCAAGTCATTTAATTCTTGTTTGATTTCAATAATTTGCTTTCTTATACTGGGATTTGGGTTGGTTTGTTGCTCTTTTTCCAGGAGCTTAAGGTGAAACATTAACTTGTTGGTTTGCGATTTTTCCAACTTGTTTTTGTAGGCACTCAGAGCTATAAATTTTCCTCTGAGTACTGCCTTTGCTGTGTCCCAAAGGAGCTGGTATTTTGTGTGCTCCTTATTGTTAAATTTCATAAACTGTTGGATTTCTGTTCTGATCTCTTCGATGACCCATTGGTGATTCAACAATGTGTTGTTTAATCTCCAGGAGTTACAGGGTTTTCGTTGGTGGAGATGTGTGTTCAGTTCCAATTTGATGCCTTTGTGGTCTGAGAGTGTGCAGGGAATAATTTCAGTGTTTCTGAATCTGTGCAGGCTTGTTTTATGGCCTAAAATGGAGTCTATTTTGGAAAATGTTCCATATGCTGCTGAAAAAACATGTATATTGTGTTGTTGTTCGGTGGAATATTCTGCAAATGTCTGTTAGATCTAGTTGGTCTATATACTTGTTCAATTCTAAGGGTTCTCTGTTGAGTTTTTGCCTTGTTGATCTGTCCATAGGTGAGAGTGGTGTGTTAAAGTCAACAACAATCACCGTGTTTTGATATATGTATGGTTTCAGTGAACGTAAAGTTTGCTTGATGAAGTTTGGTGCTCTGGAATTGGGTGTGTAGATATTTAAGATCGTTATGTCTTCCTGGAGGAAAGATCCCTTTAGTAGTATGTAGTAACCTTCTTTGTCTTTTCTCACTAACTTTAGTTTGAAGTCTATTTTATCTGATATGAGGATGGCAACTCCAGCCTGTTTATAGGGGCCGTTAGCTTGATAGAGTTTATTCCAACCTCTCATTTTCAAAAGATGATTGTTTTTTTGGGTAAGATGTGTCTCTTGAAGACAGAAGAATGATGGATCTTGCTTTTTGATTCAACTAGACATTCTATGTCATTTAATTGGGGACTTAAGTCCATTGATATTGAGAGTTAGGATTGAGAGATATTTATTAGTTCCTACTATTTTAAAAGCTTTTATTAGGGCCTGTGTCTTGACAGTTCTTGTGGTCCTTAGGTGGTATGCTGTTTAGGTGCCATTTCTTTTCGTATATTGCAGTTATTTTGGTTTTCTATGTATAGAACATCTTTGAGAATTCTCTGTAGTGTTGGTTTTGTTGCTACATATTGTTGCAGCATTTCCCTGGAATGGAATGTTTTTATTGTTCCCTCAGTTATGAATGAGAGCTTAGCTGGCTACAGTATTCTTGGTTGGTAGTTATTTGACATGAGGGCATGGCATATATGCTTCCAGACACTTCTTGCTTGCATGGTCTCTGCTGAGAAATCTGGGGTTATTCTGATTGGTTTGCCTTTATAGGTTATTGATCCCTTCTCCCTGGCTGCCTTTAGGATCCTTTCTTTCGTCTCTACTGATGCAGTTCGGATTACAATGTGGCGGTGGGATGTTCTTTTCTGATCAGGTCTGTTTGGGGTTCTAAAAGCTTCTTGTATCTGGATGGGCCTGCCCTTCTCGATATTTGGGAAATTCTCTGAGATGATTCCCTGAAGCATATTTCCAATACCATTGACCTCTTTCTCCAGACCCTCCTCAATACCAATTAGCCTTAAATTAGGCTTCCTAATTGTATCTTGGACCTCCTAAAGCGCTCTGTCATATTTCCTAGATTTTGATTGACTCATTTTCTTTCTTTCTCTAAAACAACTAAATTATCTTCAGCCCCCGAAATTCTCTCTTCTGCATTGTCTAACCTGCTATCAAAGCTATCTACTTTATTCTTTGTCTCCCTTGCTTCTAATTGCTCATTTTTGATGCCTTGCATCTCTTCTTTTAGATCATGTAAGGATTTCTTTAGCCCCTTTATTTCCTTTTGAGTGGTTAGCTCAGTAGCTTTATTCTCTTTCGACATTTGCTGGAGTTCGGTCACCTTTTTGTTTGTGGTTTCTATGAATTCATCCATTTTTCTTTGAAAAACCTTCATTATGGCCTCCTTTATGGCTTCTCCTTTTTCACTTATCACCTTGTTAATGGTTTCCTCTTGTTTTGCTATGGCTTCCTCCCTTATCTCTTTCTTTATATTTTCACATTTTTCATTAAAGATGTTTATCAATTGCATTTGTATAGCACTTGGAAGACTCTCCTCTAGGTTTGCCAGTGACTGTACCATTGTCTGTTTATATTGGGTGGGGGATGTTATTCCTTGATTTGACATTTTTCTTGAGTTTCTTGTTCTGCCCATTTGAAAATGGGAGCATGATTAATACTTAACACAGTTATAGTTTTTCAGATATAACCAACCTCGACCTCATTAGCTGGCAGATACTAGATGTTCACAATTTTTGATTGGTATTACCACTGTTTTTGTACACTTGCAGACCAGACTAATACAACCACTGGTCACCGATTTATGACCAAACATTAAGCCTCTCACTCCAATCTCTATTGTATTTAAGTCCCTGTGGACATAGAGTATCATTGAACACCTAGATATACAATATTGCTCAACAGCCATCAAGTATAGATCCATGCATTATACGGGTTGAAATATGATCAGAGGACCAGAGATCAAAAAAAGTATGAGAGAGATCAGGGGAGGTACAAGAGGAATAACGTAGGAGTGTAAGATTATTATAGTAATGAAGAATAGGTATAGCGTAAGGATATCTGACCTAAGTTGTTTAGCAGGTAGCGTATTTGAGTACAAAGTTTGGAAAGTATTAGCTAAAACTTATGAAAGTAAGAAGAGTAATTAGAAGAATATATCAAGAAAAGAGGGAGGTAGATATAGGAGATTTCAATGATGGAAAATTTTAAAAATAAGGAAAAACAAGAAAGTAAGATGACAACAAGCACAAAACAAGAACAACGAAAAAAAACATACAAAACAAAAAACAGAGCAATAAAAATGAAAAGAAAAAAAGCAAAAAGAACAACAACAAAAAATCAAAAAAAAGAAAGAAAGAAAGAATGAAAATGGTGGGGGTAGGTTCCTAACTATTGTGAGCTCTTACTTAAGAAATACTAGGATTTAGACCAGGAGATTAAAAAGCAGGTGACTGTGTCAACATAGATATCATTTGTATTCTGACTGTACCCAGAGATGTCACTATGTTTCCAGGAATGACCACAGTGACAGAGGGATGTGGGAGGGAAAAGAGAAGAAAAAAAAGTGTAGGTAGGATGGTAAAGATAAAATAAGAAAACCTATAAATGCAACTGAAAGATGGGGTGGAAGAAAAAAAAGAAAAAAAACCCAAACAAAGAAAAAGAACAACAAAAAAAAGTATTCTTCAGGATATTTTTTTGGGGGGGAGTGGGATCAGGGCAGGATGGCAGGATAGGAAACTTGTGTCTCCATTAAATTTGGGATCCAAACAGTTCAGAAATTCTTTTTCTCTTGTGATCTGGCTATGAGGTTTTTTGATCCTATTGTTTGTTTGGGAAAAGGAAGCTGAAAGATTGGTGGGCGGGTTTTGTTTACCAGGCTTGTGGCTGGCCTGGGAGATGGACTTCAGCAGCTCTGGGGCCGGATTTCCGGCTAAGGGATCTCTGGGAAATCCTTTGCCAGTAAGAAAGATGGCGCTGCCAGCACCACCTCTCAGGTTCCAATTGCTTTGGCCTGGGTCGTTCCCAGTAGTCAAGATGGAGCTGCGCTCAGCTTGTGGGGGAGGGGCTTCCTCCCAATGCCGATCCGCGAGTAGAAGTGAAAACTTCTCCTCGGTGGTACTCACAAATTGCTGGATTCTCTGGTTCCGTGAAGCTGGCAGGTCCGTGCACAGCCAGGTGTCGGCTCTGGGCTCCCGCAGGCTCTGTGTGGCTCTGTCTGCAACTGGCGGGTTACAGTGCCAAGAAGTGCTGCTGCTCAGATACAGAAGAGCTGCTTTGTCTCCACGGCTGCTCCCAGCAGCAGGAACCAGTCCCGGCTGTCTTCTTTGTGCTGGATTTCTGCCTTTTTCTTCTGTGACTGAGATCTGTGTGTCGCTAAAGCTTACTTAGGCTCGGTTTGAGGTATGCACTGTCCCCTACGCTACCCAAACGTATTTTGGGGAGAGTTCAGAAAGACTCCAACTGAACCGCCGCCATCTTCCACCCAACTCCCTCGGGAATTTCTTCCTTTGGCTGGCTTTGAATGGTGATCCTTATCTCTCAGCTTCCTGAGTAGCTAGGATTATAATAAAAGAACCTAGAACATTTATTTTCTTTTCTTGTGTTTTCGTTCTTATGCTGGAGCTTGATCTCAGGGCATGATCATCTTCCAAGAGTTTTTACATCACAGTGTGTAGGTAGTACAATCAGAGATAAAGCTTAATTTCCAAGTCTTCTTTTATTTTAAATTAATGAACTGGTACTTAGATCTTGACTCATAGCTGAAGGGGTTTTTTTTTTGGTCTTTTGTTTTTGGGTTTTTTTTTTGTGGATCATGGGGCTTGAACTCTGGACCTGAGCACTGTCCCTGAGCCCTTCAGTTCAATGATATTGTCCTCTCCTTGAGCCAAATCTCCTCTCCTGTTTTCTACAGGTTAGTTGACGATAAGAGGCTCAAGTCATTTTGTGCCTGAGCTGGCTTTGAACTTTGATCTTCAGACCTTAGCCTCCTGAATAGCTAGGATTACAAGTGTTAGCCACCGTGGCTCTTTTTGTGGTTTTATAAGAGAAGAATCTCATGTGAACATTGGGTTATTACATAAGATCTGATATCTGAGGATTGTGGTTCAAAGCCAGCCACAGCAGGAAAGTCCACAATAGTCTAATCTTCAATTAACTAATGTAAGTGTTAGACATTTCAAGGCCAGCAGTGGTAATGGCAAGAAATCCAGTGTAGGTTTGGAGCAGTTTGGTCTGAGAAGGAGTAGTCAAGAAGATGATTATCCCTGGGAAAGTGAAGAGGAGAGGATCCAGCAGCTCCTGACTCTGTTCCCTCCCGGGTTTCAGCACCATTATGAAGGTTCAGCAAAAAGGAAACCACCACAGGATTCAGGCAGAAAAACACTTATTGGGAGAGCATGCTGCCAGCCCACATGAGATAGAGGTTTGGGGAAAGAAGGGAAGAGAGAAGGGAGGGAAGGGAAAAAGGGAGTAGCTTTAGGTGGGATTGGGGTTGATGTAGGAAGAGGATGGGGGGAGGAGTGGCTCTATCAGATGCAAATGTGAACTCAGCATCTGGGATTCTCCCATGTTTATAAGGAGGTGTGACTTAGGCAATCCAGGATGTGACCTCAGGGAAAGGGGAGCTAACTCCCCACAGGTGGATGATTTACCTGGTTATGAATGCTGGGCCCGTGGCTTAGGTGTAAGGAGCCTTGTGTGTACCTATGAATAATAGTGGCGGCCTTTGGTTCAATTCCTCAGTACCACATAACCAAAAAAATAAAAGTCTTTCATTGGCTCTATCCTTTTATTTTTTGATGACCAACAAAGTTTATATACATTTATATACTAAACAAGACTATTTTCCCATATAGTTGGTATAGTTGGTACTTCATTTTCTGTCAGTAGGAACTGACAGAATGATGAGAGGTGGGGATAGATAGGGATGGAGTCATCCCCACCGAAAACACCTTGTGTCATTTATTGTGAAACACACAATAAATGTAATGTTTATTGGAGAAATATTACCTTTATAGTAGAAATACTAGGCACATATTCTGTAATT